>NC_061869.1:17452787-17783386 GCF_907164915.1 Impatiens glandulifera | reverse complement strand
AAAACAGTTTAGTGCCATTTCATTAAAAAAATACAAAAGTTTAAGATCAGATCTAGACAATTTCTAGATTTGACATTGAAACAATAATTGAATTACAAACAATAACAATAATCAATTAGCGCCTATAACGGTTTTTACTTTGATTCTATTTGTGACATTCACAAACGAAATGTCCCATATATGGCAGAGCTTTCTATTCTCATTATTCCTTTCGATTCCTCTCCAGGATTGAATGAGTGCATTTCCATCTGAAGTAATATCTCTCCAAATATCTTCAGCGGTTCTACTTCTTCTATTGTGAGTTCTTGAATTTCTTTCTTTCTAGATATCATAGATTACTGCTCCAAAGTAGCATTTCAACATACTTAAATAGAAGGATCTTCCTTTTGCTTTATTCTTCATCCACTCTTGGATTTCTTCCCATATTCTTGGAAAGTTGATGATGTTCATGTTTGCAGCATACATCCTCCAGATTTGTATTACAAAAGAGCATTCCCCAAAATAAATGGTTTATGCTTTCCTCAACTCCCGAACATAGGACATAGTTGATATGAGGAATGTTTATATATTTTCGAATTCTGTCTTTTGTTGTCAACATTTTCCTGTATACCAGCCAGAGAATAAATTGGTGATGAGGAATAATCTTTGGAGACCATACCACATTATGTCAATCTACCTCTTGTCCTCTTGTTCTAACCATTTCCCATGCCTTTCCTGTAATAAACTTCTCATTGCTTTCTGTTTTCCAGCTTATTTCATCATTATATTCATTGATTTGCTTCAGCCTCATTAGGTTTAGGATTCTATTACCTTCTAGAATACGCCTCAAAAGTAAATCACATCTACCTTCATAGACGTCTCTAAATGAGTACTTAATGTATTCTCTTCTAACTCTGTTTCCTTGCATTTCTTCTTTGAATATAATGGGAATATTATCCAGCCAAGGATCATGCCAGAATAGTACCCCTCTTCAATTTCCAATTGTGGTTTTCACCATGTGAAAGACATCTTTTCTTGTTTTTAGGATTTTCTTCAATGACCATGCCATTCTTTCGTTGAGGCTTAGTGTCCGAATAATGATTTTTATTTTTTTCAAGTCCAACATAATGATGAGTTTTGTCAATTCACTTGGCATTTAACAAAAATATAAATAAATAAATTGTTCTTCACACTAGTAGAAAATACATCATTAGTGACGACATAAACAGTCTCTAAAAGCCCTAATGCCAACATTAATAATTATTAGCGTTGACAAACAAAACCGTCGCCCGTCAACGCTAAAATTTCGTCGTTTAAAGATAATGGTAATTATAACCGACAATTATCCCTTAACGCCGACGTTAATAATTTTTTCTCTTGTGGTTTTGGAATATTTCTGATTCTCTTAGTAACGTCGACATTCCCTAACATCGACGTTAATGTTGATTTTTATCAAAGTAAGTATTCCCCTAACATCATGTTAAAGTTGTTGTTTATCAACGTCAACGCTCCTCTAATGCCGACGTTGATATTGCTTACTCGGTTTTTGGCAGTTTTTTTAATTTTTATAAACCTATTTCATATGTTGTTGTACTACTATTATAAAAAACAATCATTCATGAATAAAAAAATTAATTCCATATTTCAATACAAAAATTTCAAATTGTAGGGGAATAACTATAATCGCGGGAGGAGGGGTCATCCTAAAAATAAGCGTATATTTTCCTCTTGTCGTGCATGCATCATCTTGTGCATCTCTTCCATTTCACGTGCCTGATGCACAATGTCACGTGCATGTTGCGCCATCCGTTCTTACAGGTTCTTATTATCCTCGAACAACGCTTTTGTCTATTAACGTTGTGACACGCGTGAGTTGTTTACTCTTGAGGAAGAAATTCCCCGATTATCCGGGGTAAAGTTCCTTGGACGTATTCCCGATCCGATCTCCATCACCCTCTCATATCCCTGTGGTCAAAAGAAGCCCCATACACGTCAAATGATAACATATCAAGGTTTGCTTTTTTCCGATTTAAGGATATTTTACCCAACAATTGGAAGAACCTAGACAAAATAAACAAAGTACTTTTTCTTATAACTATTATGTTCTAATCAATTGTTATTTTATTAATTTATATCCAATAACATATGTTTTTCTATAATCATATCTATTAAACAATAATATGTTGTTGTTTATTGGATATGATTATAGAAAAATACAGTGAATGAATCTCGCTTTCTCATTTTATCTCCTTGTTGTGTAGAAGAAATATGAGTATTAACTATAATAGATTATTTCAACTTTATGAATGTTTGAGGGATGGAGGAAGTAGAACTCGTTCTTACAAATTGATGGAATCATTAATTAGTGGTTTTTTCTTAAAGTTCTCAAAAACTATGATTCTTATAAGAGGTAATTTGTTACACTTCTCTCTAGTTAAACTTGTGAATATTCATGTCATGACTTAGGTTTATAATAATATATGCTATAGATTATGAAATAATGAAATACTTTATTCATATTCATCTTAACTTTATTCAAATTTATTTTTGCAATAGCATAGAGACTAGTATTCTCTCATATTACATATTTAAGTTCTTCTAGTTGGGGGTGGGGGTGCATTTTCTTTATAGACTCTGCAGTAGCATGAAAGATGTCGACATTTTCCATCAATTGCTCCATCATTTTTACAAGATTGAATGCATGGGTTTAGAGTACGGGTAATACACAACCTTGTGAAAGTTTGGCTTTTTACCCATTTGAAAGGATAATATTGATAATCTTGTTCCCCTGCCACAAAATTTCAGACTATAATTAATCTTATTAGGTAATGAATAAAAAAACAATGATAAAGAGATTTGAGATTGAAAATAGCTACAAGCAAAACATAGTTGGAGAAGTAAGAAGACACCCAACAACAAGGACAACTCTTTTCCCATTCTTAATTTGTTTGTTATTTATAACTATTTGTTTACTTCTATCTTGAGAAATGAAGCAAAATAAACACATTAATTTATAGTAATAGGATGGTGTTCAGGTTATTATTGGGAGAGGACATAAATGAAGTCTCATATGGTGTAATCTTCACAGATCTCAAAAAATTCATTCTTTATTTTAAAAAGAAGAAAGCTGAGCTTTATTTTCTTTTTAAATTTTATGAATATTAGTCTTAATATAATTTCAATCTTAATTGTTTTTTTAAATACCGATCAAACTCGGAGACTTCCTTCTCTGTTAAAATCTATCAATATCAATAGGATATCTCTCATTCATTCTTAATTCAAATTTGATTTTTTTATGATAAATCACTATGTTTTTTTTGCTATAGTGAGAAAGTGGAGGCGGAGATGAGAGCTCAACCATTTTTTTTATTAGTTTGTAATGATAAAAATAATACAAAAACACGAGTGTTTACATTATCATTAAAGACACCTTAAACACAACGAGATTAACCATTTAGAGATTAATTGTAACATAAAATTTAATAGTTAACAAGCTCATATAACCTCAAAATATCAGTGAATTTACCGACTATACCGTTCTCCATAAGATGAAAAAATCTCATATCATCTAAAAAATATGTTGTGAGTAAACATATTGGTCGATCTCGATCAATGGACGTCATACCGTTCTTTTCGAGTCAAATAATCTACCATAAAATAATCGGTAAAGAGAAACATCACCTCTATCCAACCGAGCTCTAGATTTCTATCCAAACATTTCAATAAACGACAATTCACTCAAGTGTCTTAAATGTCACTCATATTTCAAAGTATGTTTCAAATTTAAATCACTTTTTTGCAATACAAAAATAAGTGAGGTTCATTCTCCAATTTTTTTAACACATTATGCAACCACTATACAAAATGTACAATATTTTATAAATCTATCATTCATCAAGATCCATCCATGCATAGACATATAGAGATTAGGGATGTGGGGGCTCAATCCCACCCGTAACTCATCCATAATATTTTTCATCGGTATGAAATTGAGATTATTACAGTATTGTTTGAGAGAAGTATAAATGATGACATGACATATATGTTAATTAATATTTTTCATTAAACGTAGTTTAATTATAATTATTTGGATTTTAGTTATTTTTCGGATTTATTTGATAAGTTTATTTTAGTGTTTTTATAATTTATGTGTATTTTTTTACAAGTTTATTTATTTTCTTTACGTTCAAATAATATTTATAATAAATATTTATTATTTTAAAATTATTAACATTAAGTGAGCGTATTCCAATCTTTAAAAATTAATAATATTATTATTAATTACCTAGTGTCTAGTGTGATAAATTTAATAAATATTATCTCAATATTCTTTCAAGTTACATATTATTTATTTTTTGATTTATTTGGAGTTTGACAAAAATATGTTTTATTTTTATTTTTTTTTGGGAAAACAGCTTATTGCCATTTCATTAAAAAAAACCAAAAGAGGAAAAAAAAATACAAAAGTTTAAGATCAAATCTAGACAATTTCTAGATTTGACAAAGAAAAAATAATTGAATTACAAACAATAACAATAATCAATTAGCGCTTACAACGTTTTTACTTTTATTCTATTTGTGACATTCACAAACGAAATATCCCATATATGGCAGAGCTTTCAATTTTCTTTATTCCTTTCGATTCCTCTCCAGGATTGAATGAGTACATTTCCATCTGAAGTTATATCTCTCCATATATCTTCAGCGGTTCTACTTCTTCCACTGTGAGTTCTTGAATTTCTTTCTTTCCATATATTGTAGATTACTGCTCCAAAGTAGCATTTCAACATACTTACATAGAAGGATCTTCCTTTTGCTTTATTCTTCATCCACTCTTGGATTTCTTCCCATATTCTTGGAAAGTTGATGATGTTCATGTTTGCAGCATACATCCTCAAGATTTGTATTATAAAAGAGCATTCCCCAAAATAAATGGTTTATGTTTTCCTCAACTCCCGAACATAGGACATAGTTGATATCAGGAATGTTTATATATTTTCGAATTCAATCTTTTGTTGTCAACCTTTTCCTGTATACCAGCCAGAGAATAAATTGGTGATGATGAATAATCTTTGGAGACCATACCACATTATACCAATCTACCTCCTATCCTCTTGTTCTAACTATTTCCCATGCCTTTCTTGTAATAAATTTCTCATTGCTTTGTGTTTTACAGCTTATTTCATCATTATTTTCATTGAGTTGCTTCTGCCTAATTAGGTTTAGGATTCTAGCACCTTCTGGAATACGCCTCAAAAGTGAATCACATCTACCTTCATAGACATCACTAAATGAGTACTTAATGTATTCTCTTCTAACTCTGTTTCCTTGCATTTCTTCTTTGAATATAATGAGAATATTATCCATTCAAAGATCATGCCAGAATAATACCCCTCTTCCATTTCCAATTGTAGTTTTCACCACGTGAAAGACATCTTTTCTTGTTTTTAGGATTTTATTCAATAACCATGCCATTCTTTCGTTGATGCTTAGTGTCCCGATAATGATTTTTATTTTTTTCAAGTCCAACATAATGATGAGTTTTGTGAATTCACTTGGCATTTAACAAAAATATAAATAAATAAATTGTTCTTCACACTAGTAGAAAATATATCATTAGTGACGACATAAACAGTCTCTAAAAGCCCTAATGCCAACATTAATCATTATTAGCGTCGACAAACAAAACCGTCGCCTGTCAACGCTAAAAGTTCGTCGTTTAAAGATAATGGTAATTATCAACGACAATTATCCCTTAACGCCAACGTTAATAATTTTTTCTCTCGTGGTTTTGGAATATTTTCAATTCTCTTATTAACTTCGACATTCCCCTAACATCAACGTTAATGTTGATGTTTATCAAAGTAAGTATTCCCCTAACATCATGTTAAAGTTGTTGTTTATCAACGTCGACGCTCCTCTAATGCCGACGTTGATAATGCTTACTCTCGTGGTTTTGGTAGTTTTTTTAATTTTATTAAACCTGTTTCATATGTTGTTGTACTACTATTATAAAAAACAATCATTCATGAATAAAAACATTAATTCCATATTTCAATACAAAATCTTAAATCTCAAATCGTATTAATAAAAAAATTTCAAATTGTATGGCAATAACTATAATCGGGGAGGAGGGGGCATCCTAAAAATAAGTGTATATTTTCTTCCTGTCGTGCATGCATCGTCTTGCGCATCTCTTCCATTTCACGTGCCTGATGCACAATGTCACGTGCATGTTGCGCCATCCGTTCATACATGTTCTTATTATCCTCGACCAACGCTTTTGTCTATTAACGTTGTGACACGCGTGAGATGTTGACTCTTGAGGAAGAAATTCCCCGGTTATCCGAAGTAAAGTTCCTTGGACGTATTCTTGATCCGATCTCCATCACCCTCTCATATCCATGTGTTCCTAAGAAGCCCCGTACATGTCAAATGATAACATATCAAGGTTTTCTTTTTGCCGATTTAAGGATATTTTACCCAACAATTGGAAGAACCTAGACAAAATAAACAAAGTACTTTTTCTTATAACTATTATGTTCTACTCAATTGTTATTTTATTAATTTATATCCAATAACATATGTTTTTTTATAATCATATCTATTAAACAATAATATGTTGTTCTTTAATGGATATGATTATAGAAAATTACAGTGAATGAATCTCTCTTTCTCATTTATATCTCCTTGTTGTGTAGAAGAAATATGGGTATTAACTTTAATAGATTATGTCAACTTTATGAATTTTTGAGGGATGGAGGAAGTAGAATTCGTTCTTACAAATTGATGGGATCATTAATTAGTGGTTTCTTCTTAATGTTCTAAAAAACTATGATTCTTATAAGAGGTAATTAGTTACACTTCTCTTTAGTTAAATTTGTGAATATTAATTTCATGACTTAGGTTTATAATGTTATATGCTATAGATTATGAAATAATGAAATACTTTATTCATATTCATCTTAACTTTATTCAAATTTATTTTTCCAATAGCATAGAGGCTAGTATTCTCTCATATTATATATTTAAGTTCTTCCAGTTGGGGGTGGGGGTACATTTTCTTTATAGACTCTGCAGTAGCATGAAAGATATCGACATTTTCCATCAATTGCTCCATCATTTTTACAAGATTGAATGCATGGGTTTAGAGTACGGGTAATACACAACCTTGTGAAAGTTTTGCTTTTTACCCATTTTAAAGGATAATCTTGATAATCTTGTTCCCCTGCCGAGAAATTTCAGACTATAATTAATCTTATTAGGTAAAGAATACAAAAAAACAATGATAAAGAGATTTGAGATCGAAAATATCTACAAGCAAAACATAGTTGGAGAAGTAAGAAGACACCCAACAACAAGGACAACTCTTTTCCCATTCTTAATTTGTTTGTTATTTATAACTATTTGTTTACTTCTATCTTGAGAGATGAAGCACAATAACCATAATAATTTATAGTAATAGGAGGGTGTTCAGGTTATTATTGGGAGGGGACATAAATGAAGTCTTATATGGTGTAATCTTCACAGATCTCAAGAAATTCATTCTTTATTTAAAAAAGTAGAATGCTGAGGTTTATTTTCTTTTTAAATTTTATGAATCTTAGTTTTAATATAATTTCAATCTAAATTGTTTTTTTAAATACCCATTGAACTCGTATATTTCCTTCTCTTAATATGGTTGAAATCTATTAATATGATATCTCTCGTTCATTCTTAATTCAAATTTGATTTTTTATAATAAATCTCTATGTTCTTTTTTTTCTATAGTGAGAAAATGGCGGCGGAGATGAGATCTCAACCATTTATTTTTTTATTAGCTTGTAATGATAAAAAAAAATACAAAAACACGAGTGTTTACATTATCATTAAAGACACCTGAAACACAACGAGATTAACCATTTAGAGATTAATTGTAACATAAAATTTATAGTTAACGAGCTCAGAAAACCTCAAAATATCAATGAATTTACCGGTCGTCTATGCCATTTTCCAAAAGAAGAAAAATCTCATATCATCGTAATAATACGTTGTGAGTAAACATATTGGCTAATGTCGATCAATGGACGTCATACAGTTCTTTTCGAGTCAAATAATTTACCATAAAATAATCGGTATAGGGAAACATCACCTCTATCCAACCAAGCTCTAGATTTCTATTCAAACATCTCAATAAACGAAAATTCACTCAGGCATCTTAAATGTCACTGATATTTCAAAGTATGTTTCAAATTGGAATAACTTTTTTGTAATACAAAAATAAGTGTGGTTTATTCTCCACTTTTTCATAACACATTATGCCACCACTAAACAAAATGTACAATATTTTATAAATCTATCATTCGTCAAGATCCTTCCATGCATAGACATACGGAGCTTAGAGATGTGGGGGCTTAATCCCACCCCTAACTCATCCATAATATTTTTCATCGGTATGAAATTGAGATTATTACAGCATTGTTTGAGATAAGTATAAATAATGACATTACATATATGTAAATTAATATTTTTCATTAAATATAGTTTAATTATAATTATTTGGATTTTAGTTATTTTTCGGATTTGTTTGATAATTATATTTCAGTGTTTTTATAATTTATGTGTATTTTTTTACAAGTTTATTTATTTTCTTTACGTTCAAATAATATTTATAATAAATATTTATTGTTTTAAAATTATTAACATTAAGGGAGCATATTCCAATCTTTAAAAATTAATAATATTATTATTATTTACCTAGTGTCTAGTTTGATAAATTTAATAAATCACATCTCAATGTTCTTTCAAGTTACATATTATTTATGTTTTGATTTTTTTGGATTTTGACTCAAATATATTTTATTTTTATTTTTTTCAAGTCCAACATAATGATGAGTTGTATGAATTCACTTGGCATTTTACAAAAATATAAATAAATAAATTGTTCTTCACAATAGTATAAAATACATCATTAGCGACGACATAAACAGTCGCTAAAAGCCCTAAAGCCAACGTTGATAATTATTAGCGTCGACAAACAAAACCTTCACCGGTCGTCGCTAAAAGTTCGTCGTTTAAAGATTATGGTTATTATCAACGACGATTTTTCCCTAACGCTGACGTTAATAATTTTTTCTCTCGGGTTTTGGAACATTTTTGATTCTCTTATTAACGTCGGCATTCTCCTAACATCGACGTTAATGTTGATATTTATCAAAGTCGGCATTCCCCTAACACTAACGTTAATGTTATTGTTTATCAACGTTGACGCTCCTCTAATGTCGACGTTGATAATGCTTGCTCCTCGGTTTTTGGCATTTTTTTGAATTTTATTAAACCTATTTCATATGTTGTTGTACTACTATTATTAAAAAACCAATCATTCATGAATAAAAAATTAATACCAAATTTTAATACAAAATCTCAAATCTCAGATCGTATTAATAAAAAAATCTAAAATCGTATGGCAATCACTACTAATCGGGGAGGAGGGGCATCCTAGACATAAGCGTATATTTTCCTCTTGTCGTGCATTCACCATCTTGCACATCTCTTCCATTTCGCGTGCCTGATGCACAATGTCACGTGCATGTTGGGCCATCCGTTCTTGAATGTTCTTATTATCCTCAACCAAATTTCCCCGGTTATCTATTATAAATTTCCTTGGACGTATTCCCGATCCCATCTCCGTCACCCTCTAATATCCCTATGGTCCCAAAGAAGCCTCATACACGTCAAATGATGACATATCAGGGTTTTTTTTTTGTCGATTTAAGGATTTTTTACAGAACAATCGGAAGAACCTAGACAAAATAAATAATGTACTTTTTCTTTTAACTATTTTGTTCTGTTCAAAACCTCATAAAGTAGGATTGACAAATGTCTGTTCAATGAGAATTGGATCAACAAATTTCCTAGAATCCAAACTTTATGTTCTGAATTCTGGAATTAATGATCATTGCCCAATTAAATTGTTATGGGAAAAGGAGGAGAAGTTTCAAGAAGCCCTTCAAATTGTTCAACTTTTGGATGGAAAACGACAAATTCAATGATATTCTTCAAGTGAATGGTCTATAGATGTCAGGGGTTCCAATATTTACAAAGTTATTGAAAAGCTAAAGATCCTGAAGAATCAACTCTAAAGCTTTGACAAGAAAAAATTCAGCAATATCTCCAGTAGAGTTCTGGTTGCAAGTGAAAGAACTGGAAGAGGTTCAGAAAAAAATTATTAAGGGATGATAGTGATGAACAACTCAATGAGGAGGAGAGGAATGCACTCGAAAACTTCAGGAAGCTGACTCTACTTGAAGAGAACTTCATTAGGTTGAAGTCAAGACAGAGCTGGCTTTCGTTAGGTGATAAAAATACAGATTTCTTCTACAGGAAATAAAAGGCTAGAAACATGACAAACAACGTGTACAGGCTGAAGAATGATGATGGCGAATATGTTCAGGGTCAGAAGGGTGTACAAGATTTGGATATCGAGTTTTATATGCAGCTAATTGGTACAAGAAAGCAACATCAAAGTCACCTAAATATCTTATATCAGATTATCGATAGAAAATTTTCTACAGAGGATAGTCGCGAGTTAATAAGGGTTGTCATGAGGGTTGAGGTTAAAGAAGTTCTGTTCAGTATTGATGGGAAAAAAAGATCGGGTCCGGATGGTTTCAATGCGAAGTTTTTCAAAGACAATTGGTCGGTTGTGGGTAAAGATATTACTGATGGGGTTTTATAGTTTTTCAAGAACAAGAAGATGTTAAAGCAATAGAATACAACGGTCCTGACCTTGATCCCCAAAACTACGGTGGCCGAAAAAGTACAAGATTTGAAACCAATTCCATGTTGCAATGTGGTTTACAAAATCATTTCAAAAATGATTTCTAAACGCTTTAAAATTTTCATAGGCAAAATAATAAATCTTAATCAATATGCATTTATCCCTAGTAGGACATCTCTCATAATATTCTTTTCATGCAGAGTCTTTTAAAAAGCTACGGGAAAAAGAAAATATCCCTGAGAGTGGCTTTCAAAATAGATATCAAGAAAGCTTTCGACTCTATTAGATGGGAAGTCATTCGGGATTTTCTGGTTGTTTCTGGGAAGCAATGCATGTATTCATCTTGGTTTGTTGTTAACGTCAATAAAGTCCATAGAGGCTACTTCAAGGATGAAAATGGGATACGACAAGGCGACCCCCTCTCTTCTTACCTTTTCGTAGCTATCATGACAATCTTTAAGAGCATCTTCGCGATGTTCACAAAAAATATTCTATATATCTTTCGCCCTTTCTGTGAGGTAGAGGAGGTAACCCATTTATACTTTACCGACGATTTGTTCATTCTAGCGCACGTAGACGTTGATTTCATTAAAACTATTAGGGCTACACTAACGTTTTTTTAGGAGGTTACAGGTCTTACTATTAATGAAAGCAAAAGTGTGGCATTTTATGGAGGACTGAAAGAAGAAACAAAGTAGGACATATTCAACATCATGGGAATTTCGGAAGACAATTTTCACGTAAGGTACTTGGGGATTCCGATAACCGCGAAATAGATCGAGATCTCACACTATAAGCCGCTGATTGAAAAGGTAAAAATATGATATTTAGTTAGGCGACGAAAAACTTGTAGTCATGGGCATAATTGGATACTAGGCGTTAATTATTTCTTTATAATAAACCATTATTTTATTAATTTATTTCAATAACATAGATTTTTTCTATAATCATATTCATTAAACAATAAAATGTTGTTGCTGGTGCTAGAAATAACATAAACACACACAAAAAATTATATGCTGTGAATTATTTTTTTTTTATGTATTTTGTGTTGAACGCTCTATATATTTTATTAATCAGAAACGATGTTTAAGTAAATATCCCCATGACTACTTCTTTGAGAAATTATGAATTCACTTGGCATTTAATAAAAACTAAAATAAAAATATTCTTCTACAATAAAACAACATAAAAATTATACATTTTCTTTTAATTATTTCTTTATAATAAACTGTTATTTTATTAATTTATTTCAATAACATAGGTTTTTTCTATAATCATATTCATTAAACAATAAAATGTTGTTGCTAGTTCTAGAAAGAACATAAACACACAAAAAAAATTATATGTTGTGTATTATTTGTTTTATGTATTTTGTGTTGAACGCTCTATATATTTTATTAATCAGAAATCGATGTTTAAGTAAATATCCCCCATGACTACTTCTTGAGAAACTATTAATTTGCGACTAGGCTAAAATAGGAGAAACAATGTGTATAGCTGAAGAACGACGACGGCGAGTACGTTCAGGGTCAGAAAGGTGTGCATGATCTACCTATTAAGTTCTATAAGCAACAGATGGGTACTAGAAAGAAACATCAAAGTCACCTGAATATCCTATATCAGATTATCGACAGAAAAATCTCTGTTGAAGACAACCACGAGTTAATAAGGGTTGTCACAAGAGTTGAGGTTAAAGAGGCTCTGTTCAGTATCGATGGAAACAAGAGCCCGAGTCTGGATGAGTTCAATGCACACTTCTTTAAGGACAATTGGTCAGTGGTGGATAATGATATTACTGACGGGGTTTTAGAGTTTTTCAAGAACAGGAAGATGCTGAAGCAATGGAATACGGTTGTCCTGACCTTGATACCCAAAACTACGGTGCCCGAGAAAGTACAAGATTTTAGATCAATTTCCTGTTGCAATGTAGTTTATAAAATAATTTCAAAAATAATTTCAAAATATTTTAAAAATGTTATAGGAAAAATTATTAATCTTAATCAACTACATTCATCCCCGCTTGAAAATTGTTCCGTAATATTTTTCTCATGGAGAGCTTTCTCAAAGGCTACGAGAAAAAGAAAATATCCCCGAGAGTGGCTTTCAAAATAGACATCAAGAAAGTTTTTGACTTTGTTAGATGGGAAACTATTTGGGATTTTGTGGTTATTTATATTTTCCTATGATTTTTATTGATTGGATTATGCAATGCGTTTCTTCATCCGATTTTGTTGTTAGCGTCAATAGAGTCCACGCAGGCTACTTCAAGGGTGAAAACGGGGTGAGGTAGGGGACCCCCTCTCTTCTTACCTTTTCGTAGCTATCATGGTGATCTTTGAGAGCATCTTCGCGATGTTCCGAAAGAGTTGTCCATACATCTTTCACCCTTTCTGTGAGGTAGAGGAGGTAACCCATTTATGCTTTGCTGATAATTTATTCATCCTAGTGGACACAGACGTTGATATCATTTAAATTATCAGGGTTGCACTAACGTTTTTTTCTAATGTTACAAGTCTTACTATTAACGAAAGAAAAAGTGTGGCATTTTACGGAGGCGTGAATGACGAATCAAAATAGGACATCTTCAACATCATGGGCATAGTGGAAGGCAATTTTCCTGTAATGTATTTAGGGATTCCATTAACCGCAAAACAAATTGAGATATTACACTACAAAACGTTGATTGAAAAGGTAAAAAACACGATATCTAGCTGGGCAGCGAAGAATATTTCTATGTAATGAGGATTGAGCTTATCAAGAGTGTAGTCATGGACATAGTTGGTTACTAGGTGCAGTAGATAGTCATTTCGAAGAAAGTAATGAAGGAGCTTGATACGTTGATGAGGAACTTCATATGGTGCAGTAGCGGAAGATGAGGAAAGAAAGTTAAATAGACCGCTCTCTACTAACCGAAGGAGTAGGGAGGCATAGGCCTTAAGAATTGTGTCGAGTGGAACAAAGCTCTAACCTTCAAGCATCTGTGGGCATTGGAACGCAACCAGGAATTACTATGGATCAAATGGGTACACATGAGATTTATGAAATACAAAACCAGTATCTGGACTTGCAAAATCAATGAAGGTATGAGCTGATCTCTAAAGAAACTTCTTAAACTATGAAACGATATTGTAGATCTTTACAACATTCGGCTAGGGGACGGGAATTGCACTATGTTCTAGCACGACCCTTGGTTCGAAAACCAGTCAATCATTCATAAGGAGGAGTTCAAAAATACTCGAATTAGAAGGGACTATGCCGTGGAAAAAATTAGAGACATCAAAGACGAGAATTGGAACTCGATCTTGAGAAGAGTTCTAGAGGGACAGGGGATACTAGATCACATAAGCAACATACAACTCCACGACAGACCTTACATTCATGAGTAGAAAGTCGGGGACTATGGGAAGCTAGTTCTAAAGAGAATATGGGAGGCAACCCGGAAAAAAGCAAAAAAAAAAATAGCTTTAAATGAACTTTACTCTAACCCCAAAGGTTAGGCCAACAAGGCCCAGGCACATACTAGAAAGAAATCCTAACTTTATGAATAAATACTTCTGAGTTTTTCTATAGTCACACGCTTCACAAGGTGTTACCTCTTTTAAAGATCTAGTCTCATTTGCCACCACCATGCTAAATTGTATTGTCGACTGTCGGACGCGAAACTTAGTGTCCATTCATGTGTCGGTATCGTCATTTCCCACCGTGAAGGGTCTACAAATGGATGCATTCTCAACATCAAGCATCTTATCTTCGCTTTGAGTAACACATTTAACCTACATTTGAGCTCTTCTGTTTTATAGTTCTATGTTCAATCACCACTTGTTTAATTTTTAAGTTTGTAGTCACAAGATTTCGCATGAATACCGCTAGAGTGGCCGTATGTTCCGTTCACGATACGAGACTTTGGTTGTTATTGAGCTATTCAGACTCATATTTTTTTTTAATTTAGAAACCGTATTCGAATCCGAGACTAAGTCAAATTATAAACCTCCAAATGAACTTGAGCTTGTGTTATGAAGACTACGACTAAGGATAAATCTTTCCAGAATTAAATATTTTTAATGGGCCCGGCCCAATTTGATATAGGGAAATTATGTATAAAATACATTCAAGTACCTAAATAAATTTATACTTTACAATTGTATCATTTATTTATTAATGTATATAATTTCCCTTCAAATTGTAATTTGTAATAGAAAAGAATATACAAATTGAATTGATCATTTCTTTTTTTTATAGTCGGGTTTGTTTAACTCGAAACAATTTTAACTTAAAATTTTCATTTAGTACAAAATAAACTTGTAATCATCGTACAAAAGAAACAATTACAACCCAGAATCGCCATTAATCATAACTTGTAGTTTAAACTATATAATAATACTATCTGGAAAGTGGAAAAATTAATTCCTTCAAATTATAAATAAATAAGCTTTACAGATATTAAAAAGAGTTCTTTTTGGAAAATAAATAAATATAAAAACGATTCTCTAGTTAAATTTAAATATTATAAATATAAACCTTTATTTACTTTATTGGATCGAGCTTATCAAAATTGTAGTCATGGGCATAATTGGATACTAGGCGTTGCAGATGGTCATTCTGAAGAATGTAATTAAGGAGCTAGACACGCTAATGAGGAACTTCATCTGGGGCAGTAGCGGGAGAAAAGGAAAGAAAATTAAATGGACTGCTCTCTATAAGCCGAAAGAGGAGGGAAGCACTAGCATTAAGAACTTAGTCGAGTGGAACCAGGCTTTAACCTTCAAGCATCTGTGGACATTGGAATGCAACCAGGAATCAATATGGATCAAATGGGTACACGCGCGATTTATGAAATAGGAAACCAGAATCTGGATGTGTAAAATGAATGAAGGTATGAGTTGGTCACTAAAGAAAATTCTTAAACTGAGAAATGATATTGCAAATCTTTACGACATTCGGCTAGGGGACAGGAAATGCACTATGTTCTGGCACGATCACTGGTTTGAAAACAAGCCAATAATTCACAAAGAGGAGTTAAAAAATACATGTATTAGAAAGGACTGCACAATGGCGAAAATCAGAGACGTAAAAGACGGGGACTGGGACTCACTTTTGAGAAGAAATCAAGAAGGACAAAGGATACTATATCACATCAGTAACATACAACTCCGAGACAGACATGACGTTCATGAATGGAATGCAGAAGATAATGGGAATCTAGTCTCAAAGAGAATATGGGAGGTCATCCGAGAAAAAACGTAGAAAATAGAATGGGCTCTTCTCGTATGGTCAACCAAGATCATTCCTCGACCTTAGTTCATCCTATTGCTTGTCTTTTAGGAAAGACTCAGCACTAATGACCGTATCAGAAAGTATATGAGCATCTGGGACGTGAGCTGTCTTCTATGTAACGGAAGTGAAGAAACTATTGATCACCTATTTGGGAGCTGCAGTATAACATTGAAAATTTGGGACAAATTCTCTAAAAGCCTGGAGCTGATTAGTTTCCCGATGGAATGGAAAGAAATCAAAGAATCAGCACTACTCAAAGCCAAAGGAAACAGATTCGCAACAAACGTATTTAAGTGCGGCTTTGGAGTAGTAGCTTACAATATTTGGTAGGAACGTAATGCGAGAGTCTATGGAAGAATCCGTAGAAGTGTTGATGAATTAGGGAGAGACATAGTCTCGGATTGTTGCACACTTGTGGGAACATGGAGAAAAGTTTCAAGTACGGAGAAGAATTGGAATATCAGTGGTAATTGTAATTTATCGTTTACTAAAATTATTAGAAATGAAAACATTGTACTCAGATTATTCATTTACATTTTTGCTTTTATTCAGAATGATATGACTTCAGAATCATTCTAGGTCTGTCAAGAATGAACTCTTAAACTCGTGTTTTTTTCTTTCAATTTTTAAGAAGTTTTAATGAAATGACGCTAAGCCATTTTTCTCAAAAAAAATATCTTTGTTTTAAAATAAAATATTATATTAAAAGGTTTTAAGAATACTTGAGAGCTTCTGAAATTAATCATGTAAAAATTATTAGTTTTGTTCAATTTGAATAATTTGGGAATCAAATAATTAATTTAAAAGATTATTCATTTGAAATCAGAGTCGCCAAAAATTTATTTTAGAAAAATCAATAAAAGAGTTTGGGTGTATAAACGTACTTTTTAACAGAGTTTCAATAAGGGATTCGACTTTTAGTTACGCCCGGGAAAGGGCTTTCGTGTTATGTCTTATGTTCCCGTCAAAGAATGGTTTTATTTAAAAAAAAAATAAGTCTGGCTATTAAAATATTATTTATAAAATTTATTTCTTATAATTTTATTTATAAAACAATGATAGGTTTAAATTACGTAAATAATTGTACAAAATTATTTAAAAAGGCGTTCTGCGATTGATATAAAACTAAGAAAAACCTAAAACATTTCAGAAAATGGTTAGAATTTAAAAATAAATTTCAAACGGAGCCTTAGTCAAAATATTTATTTAGGAAATATTCCGAAAATATTTAAAATATCATTTTCTGACATTTCGAGATTATTTGAAAAAGTATTGGGTGTTCTAAAATTACAAAAATAATTTTGGAGTTTGATAAATGGAACCAAACATGCCTATATGGCCGGAGTCCTATTGTCTAAGTTTGGTTTTGGTGATCTAGGCTCGGTCTAGATCAGGATGGTTTGGAATAGGGCTCGGGAGCATGGGTCAAGAGATTGGATGGCTCTGTCTTGTGTTAAAGATCTCAGTCTTGAACTCGGACTCCTCGATCGAGAGATAGGAGAGCTCAGTCCTAGGTCTAGGAGGCTCAATCCCATGTCTAGGTTTTCTCGGTCGTGGACCTAGGAAGCCCGGTCCTAAGTTAGACAAACCTTGGTCAGATTCATTGGTCCTTGATCAAGAACACAAGTCTTGAGTCTCGTTCCTAACTCAAGAACATAGGTCCTCGGTCTCGGTCTTGACTCAACAACATCGGTCATTGGTCTCGATCTAGACCGAAGATTCTTGGTACGCTTTCTTGTTCCCAATCCTACAAGACTCGGTCGTCGGGGAATGAGTATTCTTGATTTGGTCAAGAAATGAAGAAGCCATAACTTTTGATACAAATCATGGAATCATGTTCTATAATCTATAGATTATTCATATGATTATGGAAAAAAAAGCCCTAACCCTAATCATGATCATTCGATATTTACAAATGTCAATTTTCAAAAACCATTTTTAAGTCAAAACATAAGATCTTTTGAATTAGGCCATTTCAAGATCTAATTTTTGTTCCATTTGTTTTGAAAGGATGAACAAAGTTGAACATAACTAAAACAAGAACATCATAACAACTTTGTGACAATTTTTGAAGATGAAATCAAAATCCATTTTTTTCAAAAACTAAATTTGATCAAACATGACGGGATGATGTTACAGTGATCTGGAAATCATTTTAACATCTTTACAAACATGTTTAACAACTATTTGAATCAAAAACTCAAGATTAAAGCTCAAGAACTTGAATTTTTAAAAATATAGATTTTCAATTCAAATTTTCATTTTAGTTTAATTAGATTGAATCTCTTTCAATAGAAAACTCATACAACATTTAGGGAATGATTCTAAACTAACTCACATAATTAAACCCTAGAACATATCAAACCGATCAAACTTGATAAAACCCAATTTTTAATAAGAAATCTAAATTCAAAGGATTTGAATGTTAACAAACAGTTGGAGAACACTCCTATATAGGTTTTATACAAAATGACCTTCACAATTCAGCTGGGGAGTATCCATAAGAGAAGTTGTATTTATTATCAGTTTGTCTTTTTGTGATCTGGTAAAGTGTCTTTCGTAACTAGGTAAAAAATTGACTAGTTGTGTTGAAGGGAGCTTTGGTTTTAGAATGAGAAAATTTCCTTCGCAATTGGATTAAAATCGCCGACTTTAGGGGACTTATTATCATTTATGGTGTGTTTCTACATAATCTTTTTCCCTATTGGTTTATGAAGTGACCATCACAAGTGGTTGAAATATCAACCAAGCGTTTCGTTATATTCCATCACAAGGAATAGATGGATGTTATGGTGCCTCGTTTTCTACAGCGTGGGAGCTTTGAAAATAGCTGACGAGTAATTGATTATCCCAGCTCTTTCTCAACTAACATCTTGAGAACATCAAGAAACCTCGATCTTATCCATGGCATGGTGGCTTGGATTCAAAGTGTATTCGAGATTGTGATTTGAGCATTCATGTACTTGTAAAGATATCTCACTTATTGAGTCGAGTCCATTTTTCTCATATGTTAAAATATTGATGATAAATTCAATCTCATGCAGACGATTATCCAAACTATTAACTTTCTAAGAAGGGTGGTTGGGATGTGAGGTCCCGTTAGGTATATTTTTGGTTGCTTTTTCCATAGGCCTCAATCTTTTGAATGTTCAATTATTCTTGGTCTAATCACAAAGAGAGTTTTGACTTTATGGCTTTGGGATTTATTTTTAACTTTCGAGGGTATATATGGAGGAATCATTACGTTTTGCTCTTGAGATAGTCAGTGGGACAACCTCCTGAGTGAGCACAAACAGTGATTTCAACACCTCAACCTACACGGGAGTAATTATTTTTGTTGGCTTCCAAGGTATATCTGGAGAAATCAATACGTTTTTCTCTTGAGATAGTCATTGTGAAGACCGCCCGAGTGAGCATAAACTACAATTTCAACATCTCAACCTACACGTGAGTGTTTATTATATTATATTTTTTTATACTTTGAGTTTAGTTCTTTTTTTCCCTTATACAAAAGAAAATGAGACATCCTTTCTTTGATTGTGACTTTGGCTCATCTTTTGAAGGGTTTATTCACGTTTTTTTTCAAAAGTCCTTTCATGGAGGGTAAATTTTCTAGATAATCGTGTAGTACATAAACGAGCGTATTAGGGATATCCATCGATTAAAGTTTTCTGGAAACTCATAATCATATTTGAGAGATCAATCACCACTTGATTAACAAAGATGATTTTGTCTTTTTTCCCCTACTTATTCCTAAAATCCTTGTCACTGGTTGGTGAAAAGAACCAATGTTCCCATTGTCTTTTGATTTAAGTGAGATAAAACTAGGAATTCTCGATTCATTTTTTATTTATTTAATGTTGAGATATGACCTATAAATAGGTTTCCTACGTATCTTCCTTTTGTCCTTGGTGTATTTTTTATTTCCTTTGGAAGAATTAGGTCTCACATAGTTCTTCTAGGGAATGAAGGTAACGTAGTTGTAGAAAATTAGATGTCGATTAGTTCACTCAAATTTGGGGATTTAATTTCTGGGAATTAGGACGTGGCTATAAAATAAAAAATTAGAGGTCGATTAGTTCATTCGAAGTTGGAGAATGATTTTTGTTTAATCTTAGTAAGACTAGATTGTGAGTTGTATAGTCCTAGTAAGGCTAAATTGTGAGTCATATAGTCCTGATAAGGCTGAATTATGAGTCGTATAGTCCTGGTAAGGCTGGATTGTGAGCTGTATAGTCCTAGTAAAGCTGGATTGTGAGTCGTACAGTCTTGGTAAAGCTGGATTGTGAGGCGTATAGTCCTAGTAAGGCTGGATTGGGAGCTGTATAGTCCTAGTAAGGCTGAATTGTGAGTTGTATAGTCCTGGTAAGGCTGAATTGTGAGCCATATAGTCCTAGTAAGTTTGGATTATGAGTCGTGTAGTCCTAGTAAGACTAGATTATGAGTAGTATAGTCCTGATAAGGTTGGATTGTGAGTCGTATAGTCCTGGTAAGGATGAATTGTGAGTCGTATAGTCTTAGTAAGGATGAATTCTGAGCCGTATAGTCCTACATGTATTGATATTATACATAATATCGTTTCATTGCGTCTAGATTGCTTGGAGCAATAAAATCTTCGCCTTCTATTATAGATAAGTGGACTTCACCTCCCGAGAGGATTTTCTTGATTAGGAAGGGTCCTTCCCATTGTGGTTGGAACTTACCCTTAGGGTCTAACATTTTTTGGGTTCATTTAAGCACCATGTCACCTTCCTTTAGATTCCTAGGTTTGACCTTTCTACTAAAGATATTGGCCATTTATTGTTGGTAAGCCTAGATTTACATAACGCATTTAAATTGTGTTCTTCCATTCACATCAATTCATCATATCGAGATTTGACTTAGTCTTCTTGAATGACTTGAGACTCCAAAAGGACTCTCAACGTAGTGATTTCAATCTCGATAAGTTTTAAGATATCCATGTCGTATACTATAGAATATGATGTTTCATTTGTCGATGCTTGAGCAGTCGTACGATATCCCCATAAAGCAAATGGTAACTTTTCATTCTAGTCCTTGTATGTGTTGGTCATAGGTTTGATGATCCTAATCATATTTTTGTTAGTTGATTTGACCACACCATTATTTTGGGGTCGATAAGGCGATGATTTGTTATGCTCAATTTTGACTTCTTTGAGCAAGGACAAAACCTTTTCCTAGAAATATCTTCTATTATATTAAATAATGGCATGCAGTACTTTGTTTCTTGCTATGATATTGACATGGATGACCTTTTCTACTTGAGTAGACTTCAAAATCTTATAAGATGTTGCTTCGACCCATTTAGAAAAATAGTCGATAGCTACGAGTATGAACTCGTGTCCATTTGACGTATGGGGATATATTTTCCTGATGACATCAATACCCCATGTAGAAAATGGCCATAGTGATGTCATACGTTATTGTAAAAATATTGGAGTAAGTCTTAGGTCAATTTAAAACTAGCATTGTTGACAACTTCTTACATAGATGACACATTCTTGTATTTTCTTAGAATGAGCTAGTCCATTCATATGTGGACCACATACTCATGCGTGCACTTCTGCTATGATCCTCCAGGATTCGGGATCATCGATGCAGAGCATGTTAGAGAATGTTATGACCATCAAAAGATCATATACAAAGCTTATTAGATATCCAAGCATAATTAAAGGAATACTAGCGATGGACTCTTCGTTCCTTATCTCGGAAATAGGACGGATATTCTCCATATTCGATGTATTTTTGGAGAATGTCAAACAATGGTTTGTTGGGCACTTGAATGGAGGCTATCACTCCGATGTCAAGATCGGGTTTTTGTTTTTGTCGATATTTAGAGGTATGGCCTTAATTCCAACAGGGATTCTGGTCATGGCTGTTAGCGTAGATAAAGCATCGACAACGCATTTTTATGACCAAAGGGATCATGTGGATCATGTTGTGTAAGATCATGGTTGCTTCTCTTTGATAAGTAGCCCCGACATTTTTATGACCAAAGAGCATTCCTCTGAAATAAAATGTGCATACCTTTATAATGAAGGTGGTATTTTCTTTGTCTTCTTCTGTGATTAGGATCGTGTTTTATCTTAAAAAACATCCATTAAAGATAAAAGTTGATTGTTGGAGACATTATCGACTATAATGTCGATATGAGGTAAAGTAAAGTTATCCTTAGAGTTGACTTTATTCAGGTCACGATAGTCTACACATACGCGCATTCTTCAATCCTTCTTTAGGATATGACCCGCATTGGTTATTAATGTGCGGTAGTCTACAATTTTATGGAATCCCGCTTCCAATTTCTTTGGGACTTCTTCTTTAATTTTGGCCACAACCTTAGTTTTCGTCCGTCTTAACTTTTGTTTGACGGGTCTATCCTCTGTATAGATGGGAATATGATGTCAAACAATATCGGGATCTACGCTAGACATATACTTATATGACCAGGAGAATACATCTTTATTGGTCTTTAAGAGTTCTATCATTTCATGACGTTTGTTGTCACTCAGACTTGTCCAATCAACACAATTTGAGGATCGTCTTGCGTATTGAGGTTTATCTTGAGTGTTGTTCAGTAGCGGAAACAATCTTATCTTTATGGTCCAAAAACTTAAATAAAAAGAAAACATCATCATCTAAATAGTATTCAAAGTTGTATATTTGTATTTTATTGAACGTTTTATTATAACTAGAAGAGGATATCCAATCAGGATTGTCCTTACAAACTTCCTTATTGATTACAACATCATACACTTTTTCATAGTGACAAAGGGAGGCGTTGTTACTATACCCTATCAGGTTGATTATTGGAGATTCATTAACTATTGGTAGATTTATGAAATCGTTTTTATAAGAACTTTCGTCATTTGAACCCTCTTCTATCATAAAAGGATAATTGCTGACTAGTTTATCTAGGGTTTCATACCATTAAACGGTTATTTTCCTAATAATATTAAAAAATGAATTAGGATTACAAGAAAATTTTAAAATATTTCAAAACATGGTGAGCGGGTTTACAACATTTGATTGAAAAATGGCTTAGGGAAATCAAAACATAGTGTGGTTTCCCATTCTTATATAAACTGACCGTGTAGGGTTGGAGGGATAGGTATACATTTCTTGGATATTTTAACTTTTCTGACATCTTCACCAACTATTGGGGTATATTCGGTGCCGAAATTATCCGAGTCGTAATAAGACCAAGAGAAAGAAGACATGGCTGAAACATTGGGTCGTAGACCCATTCCTGGAAAATATTTTATTTTCTGCATGAGACGCATGTATATTATACTGTATGAGGTGAAGTCGGGAATACAATATGAATCCTAGCTTTTCCTAAATACAGGACAAATTTTAAACCCACTCAATTCGATCCCCTAATTGCTAGCTTGAGTTGAACCAACGATGGCCACGACATACTTATAGCCTTCTATTGTGGTGGTTTTTCTATTGCCCATAAACCATATTTTCTGAAGTAGGGTGGAGGCAAGAGCCTTAGCCTGATACAACCAATGTTTTTCCAAGATTACGTTGTATGATAGTCACATATTTATTATGTAAAATTCTACCTCAAAAGGTGTATTGGCTACGTAAATCGTGGTTCGGAATTTACCCATAATTTCTTGACGAGAATTGTCAAAGCCTTAGCACGCAGGTCTGATGGAATAATCTTCTCAGAGGGGATGCCGATTTCTTGAAGGGTCTTCCATGGACATATGTATAGTGTTGAACCAATGTCGATTAGAGTCATGTGAATGATTTTATCAACCATCTGTACAGAAATGTAAATTACCTTAACATGGGTTTCGTTAGTATTATGTAACTCTTTGTCCTCAAAATCTATCATGTTGATATGTGAGGTTTCTGATATAATTCCAAAAAACTATTCAAGTGTCATATTAGCTAGTATGCTTACCTTGGACAGCTCATTCAGCACAGCATGCCTAGGTTCTATAAAGTACATCAAGATTTCCCATATGGATATATTGGCATTTGTCTTCCTTAGTTGAGTAAGAAGACTATCGCACAAGTTTTCAGTTCTGAGTTCATTTTCCTTTCTTGGAACATTTAATGGTCCAGAAAGATAAGCCATATTGGCTGGAGCTGTTTTCATAAAGTTGGGTTGAAAGTCAGTTATGTTTCTAGTTGTGGAGACTTCGTGTCATTCGTCTCTTGGAGAACTAGTGTTGGGATTGTCAAGGATTCACCACATTTGAGATACCTCCAATGGAGGTGGAATTCTTAAATTCTCCTTTTTCGGCCATGGATTGACCATATTAACTTCAAGATTTTTAATAGGTTCGTTTATAGTGATAATGTTCAATTAGTGATCGGGTAACAAGTTTTTCGCGATCTCGGATTTGGAGATGATATTTTGGTCGATCGGGTCTTGAGACTAATACTTAAGGGTACTACAGTTATTAGTAG
Source organism: Impatiens glandulifera (assembly GCF_907164915.1). NCBI lineage: Eukaryota > Viridiplantae > Streptophyta > Magnoliopsida > Ericales > Balsaminaceae > Impatiens > Impatiens glandulifera. Next base: position 17,758,926 of record NC_061869.1, on the reverse strand, counting down.
AGTGATATTTCATCTGATGGTAGGCACACCATGGCTCTTTCAAACTTTCAAATGAATTCTTTACCTTCTCTTTGACTTAGTGGCTTGATGAGATTCCTTTTTTGGAGGAGAGAAAGAGCTCGACTCAGGGTCATAGGACATTTGGTATTAGAGGTTTGGGTGCCGACAGGAGTTTACTAGGACATGGCTTTGGCGAGGGCGAAGTCTGACAAGCAGCGATTACTTGCTGAACATCTGTTGTCTTTCCTTTGAGGTTGTGTACGAATAGCGTATTGTTTTATGGTTTTATTGTCTTTTCTTTCCTTTTCAAAGGTTTCGTCGAGGTTATTACAAGTTTTGAGGAGTTTCTTTATGTTTTGGAAAGTCTTAACATCGAATCCAACATAATATCGACCGTTAACGTTATCCAAAATCATATCGATTTACCTTTTTTCACTAAGAAACAAATCGATTTCTTCATTAACAAATTTCCATCTTTTAATAAAAACCAAAAACTTCTTCTTTTCACCTTGTTTCACGTTCTTGAGCTTCTTCTCAAGTTTTCTAAGATGAGATGCATGCTTAACCATTCTATAAAGGACAAAGTGAGTTCATCAATGATTTGAAGGTATGATATCTTCTCTTGGTGATATCAAAACAAAGATGCATCATCTAAATATTGAGAAAAATTATGAAGGATCGTTGGTTTTCCAAGAAACAAAGAGGCTGTAGCCGTTGTGTATACCTGGAAGAAAGCGATTGGGTCGCTTTTACTTACATATTTTGATAATGATGGCAGTTTTATGCCAAATGGGATGACTGCTCGTTCTACAGTTTTCATAACATTCTTCCAATCATGGTGCTCATTAATGCTACTTTTGGTTAGTGAATTCAGTTGAGCTATCTAAATTTGTTGGTGTTCAGCTGAGCCATTTGTTCCTTATATTCTATTGAAGAAATATTTGTAGTATTATCACCTTCTTGGGATTTATTGGGGTCAACACTGGCATTTCTCGAATTGGTTTTAACTAACCTGTTATCCCCATCTTCATCGTATAGAGAGGCCTCTTCTGCGTTGCGACGGGTTTGAAGGTTAAAACTAGTTGGCGTGAATACAAACGAAACAGATGGTTGTGGTTGTCGTGACAAAGATGGTTATTACTGAAATTGAATAGTACGTTCGGTCATCAGATTGGTCAATATTGCCAATTGTTCGTTACTTGTTGAAGAATAGCCTTCATTTCAGTAAACTCAATTAGAGAGACTATATCTTGAATGATTATTGGAGTTCCTCCGCTATTTCGTGGCGCAGAAAATGTCTGGTTTTTTGGTCACTTTTTTGTGTGGGTGTACTGTTCAAAGTGACTATCGGATTGCGATTGCGAAGGGAAAGAATATAAGGATTTGCATATGTAACAAAGTATAAATGCAAATGCATATGATTATAAGGTGAATATTAGAGAATGAACATTCAGATCAAAACAATCATAGATTAGTATATAAACATATTTGCGCCATTTGTTACAGATAGACTATTTATTGATATCTTACAAATAGAGTCTAAAAGGTGTTGGGAGTGGGTGCAACAATAGAGACTAGGGTCTACTTATGTTGAACGCTTACGATAAACGATTCGATAATCCTGTGAGGGATTAGTATATGTATCTATTCTTCGCAAATCTTCACAAACTCTAGAAACGGATTCCAAGTCGGAACTATTTGTTTAGAGTTGAAGCTTTAGACAACCGGATGTAAATGGTAGGAAGTAAAGAACACAAGGAGTCTTATGGATGTTTGGAGATAAAACTCCTACGTCACCCCTTCTTCCACAACCGGAAGGATATCCACTAAAACTTTGAATCACATACAACTCACTGAGCTAGTTAACTATATGTTGAACAGAACAACTTCTGTTCAACTTAAAGTGTGTATTATAGTATAATCACAACTATACAGTAATTGATTTTCTCTCTTAAGCTTGAAATATGTAAGGAATCAGTAAGAACAAGAGCAATTCGTAATAGCTTGTGTATGACAATCAATTGTGTGAGCAATGAAGTAAATAATTCACTGATTCTTCCGTTGTCCTTGAGAATCTATTTATAGTTGAAGGAAAACGACGGTCGAATCTTCTTTGTGGACATGTGGCAAGTGTCTATTGGACGACCGCCTATGTACAAGAGTATCGCAGACTCTGAGCGTTTGGATCGTGGCCGTACCGAACAGGTAGTGCGTCGAATATCCTCTGATATTGTCTTGTACTGGAAATGCAATTGAGAGATACTCACGTACGTAGCATTCATTCATTTGATGGAGTTCACTAGCGTGTTAGACGGCTGAGAATAGGAGCAACAGACAACTAGGTGAACGTGGTTAGACGTATGCTTTCTTCAAATGGCTGCAAAGCAAGGAATTAGACGTACTTCTTTAGACCGCGTCTAAAGGAGTTAGACGTCTTTGTCTAACTGCGCATTCCTTTACACGGCGTCTAAAGGAGTTAGACGACTTGGTCTAACTATTTTATTTTGTTTTAAATATTATTTTTATATTTTTTTTTCAAACGTTGGAAATGGTTTAAAACTAATTTAAAACTAAGTGCATAGTTATTTTATTAGGTTTTATCAATTAAGTACTGTTTAAATATAATTCTTAATTTTATTTTACTAATCATTTGAGTGATGTGTCAACTTTTTTATTATTAAACTCTCTATTCACTCACTATTATTATATATGGACGGACCCAGAAATATAGATAGGGTAGACTTACAAAAAAAAATGGGTTAAATTTTTTTGGGTGAAGTTAAATAAAATAAAGAGAAAATTATAGATTAATGAATGGATGAACGTGAGGTTGTGATGGGAGCTCAACCATTTATTTTTTCAATATTCACTTTTTTATGATGGGTTATTTGATATATGAAAAAATAATATTGTTTGAAAAAATATTAAAAAAAAATTATTTGAGTTTTGAATTGTGTAAATTATTATAATATATAATATTTTATGAGAAATGTCAATATTATATAATATTAATAAATGTAGTTTAAATGTAACGATAAAAACAATACAAAAATATGAGTGTTTACCTTATCATAAAAAACAACTAAAACACAATGAGATTAATCATTTGGAGATTAAATGTAACATAAAATTTATAGTTAACAAGCTTAGAAATTCTCACAATATCAATGAGTTCACCGATTGTCTCTACCGATTTTTAAGAAAAAATCTCTCATCTCTTTTAATAATAACGTTGTCAGGAAACATATCTTCTATTTTTTTTATAATCAACTGTTATTTTATTAATTTATATTAAATAACATATTTTTCTATAATTATATATATTAAACAACAATTTGTTGTTTCTGGTGCTATAAAGAACATAAACACACAAAAAATCCAATCTGGTGTGAAATTATTTTTTCTGTATTTTTTTTTTGTGTTTAACGCTCTATATATTTTATTTATTAGAAACCGAAATTTATGAAAATATACCAAAATGACTAACTCTTAAGATATTATGAATTTGTAACATAGCTAAAAGAGAAGAAATGTAGCGGAGGAATTCGTCTAGTCACATGGAGCTGTTCTCTTTTAAGTGAGATTCTATGTCCAAACATCACATGCCAGCAGACGTGCTCACCAGTTGACTTCTCTCTCACTTCTGTACTTCTGTAACATATTTTTGTCAGATCTTTCTTGTGAAAGGAGTGCAAACTATTTTTGAGGTTTGTATTGGACTTGTCTAGTGTGATAAATTTTATACATCATATATTAGTGATTCTTCCAAGTTACATATTATTTATTATTTATTTTTTTGAGTTTGACACATATATGTTTTTTTTCTTTCAAGTCTAACCTATGATAACATGTATGAATTCAATAAAAACATATACAAAAAAACTCCTTCTTCAATAAAACAAGATAAATAATGTAATTTGTTTTTTTATTTTTTTTTAATAATCAACTGTTATTTTATTAATTTATATTAAATAACTTATATTTTTCTATAATTATATCTATTAAACAACAATTTGTTGTTTCTGGTGCTAGAAATAACATAAACACACAAAAAAAACAATATGGTGTGAAATATTTTTTGTGTTTAAAGTTCTATATATTTTATTTATTAGAAACCAGAATGTAAGGAAATATACCGCAATGACTAATTCTTAAGAAATTATGAATTTGCGACTTGGCTAAAAGAGGAGAAAAACATATTCTTCTCGGATCTTTCCTGTGAAAGGAGTGCAAACTATTTTTGAGGTTTGTAAAGGACTTGAACAAACAGAGGCTTTAGCCCATATTTTAGGAGGAGATTGTGGTTGGACCTAGGTCAACACATAATTGGAATATTAAACAGTAAACAAATATATATTTCTCTTTTATATTTCCTTGTTGATAGGAAGTAGAACTTGTTCTTAAAAATTTATGGGATCATTAATTAATAATTCATTCTCAAAGTTTTCTAAACCTATGATTCTTATAAGAGATAAGTTGTTACACTTCTCTTTAGTTAATCTTGTGAATATTCATGTCGTGATTTAGGTTTATAATGATATATGCTATAGATTATGAAATAATGAAATATTTTATTGATATTCATTGTAACTTTATTCAAATTTATTATCCCAATTGCATAGAGGCTATAATTCTCCCAAATTATATATTTAGTTTCCTCCCGTTTGGGGTACATTTTCGTTTTTAACTTTGCAGTAGCATGAAAAAAATCGACATTTTCCATTCGTTGCTCCGTCTTTCTTACAAGCTTCAATGCATCGGTTTAGAGTACTGGAAAAACACAAGCTTTTGAAATTTTTACTTTTTACCCATTTGAAAGGATAATATTCATAATCATGTTCCCCTGTCAAGAAATTTTAAACTATAATTAATTTTAACAGGTCAAAAAATACAAAAATAAAATAAAACAAGGAGAAAAGATTGGAGATCCAAAATAGCTACAAGCAACACATAGTTGGAGAAGTAAGAAGACACCCAACAAAAAGGACAACTCTTTTCTCATTCTTAATTTTGTTTGTTATTGTTAACTATTTGTTTACTTCTATCTTGAGAGATGAAGCACGATAACCTCTTTAATTTAGTGCAATCTTAACTGATCACAAGAAATTCAAACTTTCTTTAAAAAGAAGATGGATGAGGTTTCTTTTCTTTTTAAATTTTAGGATCTAAGTCTTAATATAATTTCAATCAAAGTTTTTTTTTTGTAATTAGTGATCGAACTCGGAGACTACATTCTCTTAATATGGTTGAAATCTCTTAATATGATATATTTCTAATCCTTTCTTAATCCAGATTTTAATTTTTATGATAAATCTCTAAGTTCTATTTTTTTAATATGGAGGTTGCGAAGGCTGTGATGGGAGCTCAATCATTCTTTTTTCAATATTCACTTTTTTATTTTGGGTTATTTGATATTTGAAAAAAAAAAATTGTTTGTAAAAAAAATTAAAATATTTGAGTTTTGAATTGGGTAAATTATTATATTATATATTATTTTTTTGAGAAATGTCAATATTATATAATATTAATAAGAATAATTTAAATGTAACGATAAAAACAATACAAAAAAAAATAAGTGTTTACCTTATCATTAAAAACAATTAAAACACAATGAGATTAACCATTTGGAGATAAAATATAACATAAAATTTATAGTTAACGAACTCAGAAATTCTCACAATATCAATGAGTTCACTGACCGCCTCTATCGGTTTTTCAGAAAAGATCTCTCATATTTTTTTAATAATAACATTTTGAGTAAACACAATGGTCAACCGCGGTAAATGAACATCATACGGTTCCTTTCGAGTTAATTAATCCACCATAAAATAATGGGATAAGGGAACATCAACTCTATCCAACCGAGTTAGAGATTTCTATCCAAACATCTCAAAAAACAAATTTTCACTCATGCATCTAAAATGTCAATCATATTTCACTTACACTCTTTAGCAATATAAAAACAAGTGAGGTTTATTTATCACTTTTTCTTAACACATTATACAACAACTAACCTTGATGTACAATAATTTCATTAATCTATCATCCATCAAGATCCCTCCATTCATAAATAAACGGAGCTTAAGGATGTGAGTGCTTTATCCCACCCTTTCTCATCCATAATATTTTTTAACAGTATGAAATTTAGATTTTTAAGTTATTGTTTAAGAGAAAGATAAAGAAAGAGATGTTATACATATATTAATTAATATTTTTGATGAGATAGTTTGATTATGATTATTTTAATTTTGATTATATTTTAGATTTATTTGATAAGATTATTTTAGTGTTTTTATAATTTATGTGTATTTTTTATTTTTCAGGTTTCTTTATTTTCTTTAAGTTCAAATTATATTTTAAAATAAATAATTATTATTTTAAAATAATTAACATTAAGGGAGCATATTCCAATCATTAAAAAACAATAGTTATATTATTATTTACCTACCTATTGTTTACCAATTGTCTAATGTGATAAATTTTATAGATCATATATTAGTGATTCTTTCAAGTTACATATTTTTTATTTTTTTATTTTTTTGGAGTTTGACTCAAATATGTTTTTTTTTTAAAGTCCAACATATGATGACATGTATGAATTCAATAATAACATTTATAATCAACTCTTATTTTATTAATTTATATTAAATAATATATTTTTCTATAATTATATCTATTAAACAACAATTTGTTGTTTCTAGAGCTAGAAAGAACATAAACACACAAAAAAAAAAAACAATATGGTGTGAAATATTTTTTGTGTTTAAAGTTCTATATATTTTATTTATTAGAAACCAGAATGTAAGGAAATATACCGCAATGACTAATTCTTAAGAAATTATGAATTTGCTACTTGGCTAAAAGAGGAGAAAAACATATTCTTCTCGGATCTTTCCTGTGAAAGGAGTGTAAACTATTTTTGAGGTTTGTATAGGACTTGAACAAACAGAGGCTGTAGCCCATATTTTAGGAGGAGATTGTGGTTGGACCTAGGTCAACACATAATTGGAATATTAAACAATAAACAAATCTATATTTCTCTTTTATATTTCCTTGATGATCGGAAGTAGAACTTGTTCTTAAAAATTTATGGGATCATTAATTAGTAGTTCATTCTTAATGTTTTCCAAACATATGATTCTTATAAGAGATAAGTTGTTACACTTCTCTTTAGTTAATCTTGTGAATATTCATGTCATGATTTAGGTTTATAATGATATATGCTATAGATTATGAAATAATGAAATATTTTATTGATATTCATTGTAACTTTATTCAAATTTATTATCCCAATTGCATAGAGGCTATAATTCTCCCAAATTATATATTTAGTTTCCTCCCATTTGGGGTACATTTTCGTTTTTAACTTTGCAGTAGCATGAAAAAAATCGACATTTTCCATCCGTTGCTCCATCTTTCTTACAAGCTTCAATACATCGGTTTAGAGTACGGGAAAAACACATGCTTTTGAAATTTTTACTTTTTACCCATTTGAAAGGATAATATTCATAATCATGTTCCCCTGTCAAGAAATTTTAAACTATAATTAATTTTAACAGGTCAAAAAATACAAAAAAAAAAAACAAGGAGAAAAGATTGGAGATCCAAAATAGCTACAAGCAACACATAGTTAGAGAAGTAAGAAGACACCCAACAAAAAGGACAACTCTTTTCACATTCTTAATTTTGTTTGTTATTGTTAAATATTTGTTTACTTCTATCTTGAGAGATGAAGCACGATAACCTCTTTAATTTAGTGCAATCTTAACTGATCACAAGAAATTCAAAATTTCTTTTAAAAGAAGGTGGATGAGGTTTCTTTTCATTTTAAATTTTAGATCTAAGTCTTAATATAATTTCAATCAAAGTTTTTTTTTTTGTGTAATTAGTGATCGAACTCGGACACTACATTCTCTTAATATGGTTGAAATCTCTTAATATGATATATTTCTCTTCCTTTCTTAATCCAGATTCGAATTTTTATGATAAATCTTTAAGTTCTATTTTTTTTTAATATGGAGGTTGCGAAGGCTGTGATGGGAGCTCAATTATTTTTTTTTTCAATATTCACTTTTTTATTGTGGGTTATTTGATATTTGAAAAAAAAAATTGTTTGTAAAAAAAATTAAAATATTTGAGTTTTGAATTGGGTAAATTATTATATTATATATTATTTTTTTGAGAAATGTCAATATTATATAATATTAATAAGAATATTTTAAATGTAACGATAAAAAAAATAAGTGTTTATCTTATTATTAAAAACAACTAAAACACAATGAGATTAACCATTTGGAGATAAAATGTAACATAAGATTTATAGTTAACGATCTCAGAAGTTCACCGACCGCCTCTATCGGTTTTTCAGAAAAGATCTCTCATATCTTTTTAATAATAACATTTTGAGTAAACACAATGGTCAACCGCGGTAAATGGACATCATATGGTTCCTTTCGAGTTAACTAATCCACCATAAAATAATGGGATAAGGAACATCGACTCTATCCAACCGAGTTCGAGATTTCTATCCAAACATCTCAAAAAACAAATTTTCACTCATGCATCTAAAATGTCAATCATATTTCACTGACACTCTTTAGCAATATAAAAACAAGTGAGGTTTATTTATCACTTTTTCTTAACACATCATACAACAACTAACCATGATGTACAATATTTTCGTTAATCTATCATCCATCAAGATCCCTCCATTCATAAATAAACGGAGCTTAGGGATGTGAGTGCTTTATCCCACCCTTCCTCGTCCATAATATTTTTTAACAGTACGAAATTTAGATTTTTAAGTTATTGTTTGAGAGAAAGATAAAGAAAGAGATGTTATACATATATTAATTAATATTTTTGATGAGATAGTTTGATTATGATTATTTGGATTTTGGTTATATTTTAGATTTATTTGATAAGATTATTTTAGTGTTTTTATAATTTATGTGTATTTTTTATTTTCAGGTTTCTTTATTTTCTTTAAGTTCAAATTATATTTTATAATAAATAATTATTATTTTAAAATAATTAACATTAAAGGAGCATATTCCAATCATTAAAAAACAATATTATTATTATTATTATTACCTACCTATTGTCTACCAATTCTCTAGTGTGATAAATTTTATAGATCATATCTTAGTGATTCTTCCAAGTTACATATTATTTATTTTTTAATTTTTTTGGAGTTTGACTTAAATATGTTTTTTTTAAAGTCCAACCTATGATGACATGTATGAATTCAATAATAACATATATAAAAAAATCCTTCTTCAATAAAACAAAATAAATAATGTAATTTTCTTTTATTTAATTTTTATAATCAACTGTTTTTTTATTAATTTATATTAAATAACATATGTTTTTCTGTAATTATATCTATTAAACAACAATTTGTTGTTTCTGGAGCTAGAAAGAACATAAACACACAAAAAAACAATATGGTGTGAAATATTTTTTTTTGTGTTTAACGTTCTATATATTTTATTTATTAGAAACCAGAATGTAAGGAAATATACCGCAATGACTAATTCTTAAGAAATTATGAATTTGCGACTTGGCTAAATGAGGAGAAAAACATATTCTTCTCGGATATTTCCTGTGAAAGGAGTGCAAACTATTTTTGAGGTTTATATAGGAGTTGAACAAACAGAGGCTGTAGCCCATATTTTAGGAGGAGATTGTGGTTGGACCTAGGTCAACACATAATTGAAATATTAAACAGTAAACAAATCTATATTTCTCTTTTATATTTCCTTGTTGATAGAAAGTAGAACTTGTTCTTACAAATTTATGGGATCATTAATTAGTAGTTCATTCTTAAAGTTTTCCAAATCTATGATTCTTATAAGAGATAAGTTGTTACACTTCTCTTTAGTTAATCTTGTGAATATTCATGTCATGATTTAGGTTTATAATGATATATGCTATAGATTATGAAATAATGAAATATTTTATTAAGATTCATTGTAACTTTATTCAAATTTATTATCCCAATTGCATAGAGCTATAATTCTCCCATATTGTAAATTTAGTTTCCTCCAGTTTGGGGTACGTTTTCGTTTTTAACTTTGCAGTAGCATGAAAAAACTCGACATATTCCATCCGTTGCTCCATCTTTCTTACAAGCTTCAATGCATCGGTTTAGAGTACGGAAATAACACATGCTTTTGAAATTTTTGCTTTTTACCCATTTGAATGGATAATATTCATAATCATGTTCCCCTGCCAAGAAATTTTAAACTATAATTAATTTTAACAGGTCAAAAAATAAAAAAATAAAATAAAACAAGTAGAAAAGATTGGAGATCGAAAATAGCTACAAGCAACACATAGTTGGAGAAGTAAGAAGACACCCAACAACAAGGACAACTCTTTTCTCATTCTTAATTTTGTTTGTTAATGATAACTATTTGTTTACTTCTATCTTGAGAGATGAAGCACAATAACCTCTTTAATTTATAGTAATATGAGGGTGTTTAGGTTATTATTGGGGAGGGGGCATAAATGAAGTCTCATAAGGTGCAATCTTAACAGATCTCAAAAAATTCAAACTTTCTTTAAAAATAAGATGGATGAGCTTTCTTTTCTTTTTAAATTTTAGGATTTAAGTCTTAATATAATTTCAATCTAAGTTTTTTTTTTTGTAATTAGTGATCGAACTCGGAGATTTCATTCTCTTAATATGGTTGAAATCTCTTAATATGATATATTTCTCATCCTTTTTTATTCCAGATTTGAATTTTTATGATAAATCTCTAAGTTCTGTTTTTTTTAATAGGGAGGTTTCCAAGGCTGTGATTGGAGCTTAATCATTTATTTTTTTTCAATATTCACTATTTTATTGTGGGTTTGATATTTGAAAAAAAAATTTGTTTGAAAAAAAAATTAAAATATTTGAGTTTTGAATTGGGTAAATTATTATATTATATATTATTTTTTTGAGAAATATCAATATTGTATAATATTAATAAGAATATTTTAAATGTAACGATAAAAACAATACAAAAAATAAGTGTTTACCTTATCATTAAAAACAACTAAAACACAATGAGATTAACCATTTGGAGATAAATTGTAACATAAAATTTATAGTTAACGAGCTCAGAAATTCTCACAATATCAATGAGTTCACCGACCGCCTCTATCGGCTTTTCAGAAAAGATCTCTCATATCTTTTTAATAATAACATTTTGAGTAAACAACGGTCAACCGCGGTAAATGGACATTATATGGTTCCTTTCGAGTTAACTAATCCACCATAAAATAATGGGGATAAGGGAACATCGACTCTATTCAACCGAGTTCGAGATTTCTATCCAAACATCTAAAAAAATAAATTTTCACTCATGCATCTAAAATGTCAATCATATTTTAAAGTAGATTTCAAATCACGGACACTCTTTAGCAATATAAAAATAAGTGATGTTTAGTTATCACTCTGATGTACAATATTTTCATTAATCTATCATCCATCAAGATCCCTCCATTCATAAATAGACGGAGCTTAGGGATGTGAGTGCTTTATCCCACCCTAGCTCATCCATAAATTTTTTATCAATACAAAATTTAGATTTTTAAGTCATTGTTTGAGAGAAAGATAAAGAAAGAGATGTTACACATATATTAATTAATATTTTTGATGAGACATTGTTTGATTATGATTATTTGGATTTTGGTTATATTTTAGATTTATTTGATAAGATTATTTTAGTGTTTTTATAATTTATGTGTATTTTTTATTTTTCAGGTTTCTTTATTTTCTTTAAGTTCAAATTATATTTTATAATAAATAATTATTATTTTAAAATAATTAACATTAAGGGAGCATATACTAATCATTAAATAACAATAATATTATTATTATTTACCTACCTATTGTCTACCAATTCTTGATAAATTTTATAGATCATATCTTAGTGATTCTTCCAAGTTACATATTATTTATTTTTTAATTTTTTTGGAGTTTGACTCAAATATGTTTTTTTTAAAGTCCACCCTATGATGACATGTATGAATTAAATAATAACATATATAAAAAAAATACTTCTTCAATAAAACAAAATTAATAATGTAATTTTCTTTTATTTAATTTTTATAATCAACTGTTATTTTATTAATTTATATTAAATAACATATGTTTATCTATAATTATATCTATTAAACAACAATTTGTTGTTTCTAGAACTAGAAAGAACATAAACACACAAAAAAAACGATATGGTGTAAAATATTTTTTTGTGTTTAACGTTCTATATATTTTATTTATTAGAAACCAGAATGTAAGGAAATATACCGCAATGACTAATTCTTAAGAAATTATAAATTTGCGACTTGGCTAAATGAGGAGAAAAACATATTCTTCTCGGATATTTCCTGTGAAAGGAGTGCAAACTATTTTTGAGGTTTATATAGGAGTTTAACAAACAGAGGTTGTAGCCCATATTTTAGGAGGAGATTGTGGTTGGACCTAGGTCAACACATAATTGAAATATTAAACACTAAACAAATCTATATTTCTCTTTTATATTTCCTTGTTGATAGGAAGTAGAACTTGTTCTTACAAATTTATGAGATCATTAATTAGTAGTTCATTCTTAAAGTTTTCCAAATCTATGATTCTTATAAGAGATAAGTTGTTACACTTCTCTTTAGTTAATCTTGTGAATATTCATGTCATGATTTAGGTTTATAATGATATATGCTATAGATTATGAAATAATGAAATATTTTATTGATATTCATTGTAACTTTATTTAAATTTATTATCCCAATTGCATAGAACTATAATTCTCCCATATTATATATTTAGTTTCCTCCCGTTTGGGGTACGTTTTCGTTTTTAACTTTGCAGTAGCATGAAAAAACTCGACATATTCCATCCGTTGCTCCATCTTTCTTACAAGCTTCAATGCATCGGTTTAGAGTACGGAAATAACACATGCTTTTTAAATTTTTGCTTTTTACCCATTTGAAAGGATAATATTCATAATCATGTCCCCTGCCAAGAAATTTTAAACTATAATTAATTTTAACAGGTCAAAAAATTAAAAAATTATAAAACAAGGAGAAAAGATTGGAGATCGAAAATAGCTACAAGCAACACATAGTTGGAGAAGTAACACATAGTTGGAGAAGTAAGAAGACACCCAACAACCAGGACAACTCTTTTCTCATTCTTAATTTTGTTTGTTATTGATAACTATTTGTTTACTTCTATCTTGAGAGATGAAGCACAATAACCTCTTTAATTTATAGTAATATGAGGGTGTTTAGGTTATTATTGGGGAGGGGGCATAAATGAAGTCTCATAAGGTGTAATCTTAACCGATCTCAAAAAATTCAAACTTTCTTTAAAAATAAGATGGATGAGGATTCTTTTCTTTTTAAATTTTAGGATTTAAGTCTTAATATAATTTCAATCTAAGTTTTTTTTTTTGTAATAAGTGATCGAAATCGGAGACTTCATTCTCTTAATATGGTTGAAATCTCTTAATATGATATATTTCTCATCCTTTCTTATTCCATATTTGAATTTTTATGATAAATCTCTAAGTTCTGTTTTTTTAATATAGAGGTTTCAAAGGCTGTGATGGGAGCTTAATCATTTTTTTTTCAATATTCATTATTTTATTGTGGGTTTGATATTTGAAAAAAAAATTGTTTGAAAAAAAAAAATAAAATATTTGAGTTTTGAATTGGGTAAATTATTATATTATATATTATTTTTTTGAGAAATGTCAATATTATATAATATTAATAAGAATATTTTAAATGTAACGATAAAAACAATACAAAAAATAAGTGTTTACCTTATCATTAAAAACAACTAAAACACAATGAGAATAACCATTTGGAGATAAAATGTAACATAAAATTTAAAGTTAACGAGCTCAGAAATTCTCACAATATCAATGAGTTCACCGACCGCCTCTATCGGTTTTTCAGAAAAGATCTCTCATATTTTTTTAATAATAACATTTTGAGTAAACACAATGGTCAACCTATTTCATTAGTTGTTGTGCTACTATTATAAAAAACAATCATTCATGAATAAAAAAATTAATTCCATATTTCAATACAAAATCTTAAATCTCAAATCGTATTAATACAAAAATTTCAAATTGTATGGCAATAACTATAATCGGGGAGGAGGGGGCATCCTAAAAATAAGCATATATTTTCTTCATGTCGTGCATGCATCATTTTACGCATCTCTTCCATTTCACGTGCCTGATGCACAATGTCACGTGCATGTTGCTCCATCCGTTCTTACATGTTCTTATTATCCTCGACATACGCTTTTGTCTATTAACGTTGTGACACGTGTGAGTTGTTTACTCTTGAGGAAGAAATTCCCCGGTTATCCGGGTATAGTTCCTTGGACGTATTCCCGATCCGATCTCCATCACCCTCTCATATCCATGTGGTCCAAAGAAGCCCCATACACGTCAAATGATAACATATCAAGGTTTGCTTTTTTCCGATTTAAGGATATTTTACCCAACAATTGGAAGAACTTAGACAAAATAAACAAAGTACTTTCTCTTATAACTATTATGTTCTAATCAATTGTTATTTTATTAATTTATATCCAATAACATATGTTTTTCTATAATCATATCTATTAAACAATAATATGTTGTTGTTTATTGGATATGATTATAGAAAATTACAGTGAATGAATCTCACTTTCTCATTTATATCTCCTTGTTGTGTAGAAGAAATATGAGTATTAACTATAATAGATTATGTCAACTTTATGAATGTTTGAGGGATGGAGGAAGTAGAACTAGTTCTTACAAATTGATGGGATCATTAATTAGTGGTTTCTTCTTAAAGTTCTCAAAAACTATGATTCTTATAAGAGGTAATTTGTTACACTTCTCTTTAGTTAAACTTGTGAATATTCATGTCATGACTTAGGTTTATAATAATATATGCTATAGATTATGAAATAATGAAATACTTTATTCATATTCATCTTAACTTTATTCAAATTTATTTTTGCAATAGCATAGAGGCTAGTATTCTCTCATATTACATATTTAAGTTCTTCTAGTTGGGGGTGGGGGTGCATTTTCTTTATAGACTCTGCAGTAGCATGAAAGATGTCGACATTTTCCATCAATTGCTCCATCATTTTTACAAGATTGAATGCATGGGTTTAGAGTACGGGTAATACACAACCTTGTGAAAGTTTGGCTTTTTACCCATTTGAAAGGATAATATTGATAATCTTGTTCCCCTGCCAAGAAATTTCAGACTATAATTAATCTTATTAGGTAAAGAATAAAAAAAACAATGATAAAGAGATTTGAGATCGAAAATAGCTATAAGCAAAACATAGTTGGAGAAGTAAGAAGACACCCAACAACAAGGACAACTCTTTTCCCATTCTTAATTTGTTTGTTATTTATAACTATTTGCTTACTTCTATCTTGAGAAATGAAGCACAATAAATACATTAATTTATAGTAATAGGAGGGTGTTCAGGTTATTATTGGGAGAGGACATAAATGAAGTCTCATATGGTGTAATCTTCACAGATCTCAAGAAATTAATTCTTTATTTTAAAAAGAAGAAAGCTGAGGTTTATTTTCTTTTTAAATTTTATGAATCTTAGTCTTAATATAATTTCAATCTTAATTGTTTTTTTAAATACCGATCAAACTCGGAGACTTCCTTCTCTGTTAAAATCTATTAATATATCTCTCATTTATTCTTAATTCAAATTTAAATTTTTTATGATAAATCTCTATATATTTTTTTCTATAGTGAGAAAGTGGAGGCAGAGATGAGAGCTCAACCAATTATTTTTTTATTAGTTTGTAATGATAAAAATAATACAAAAACACGAGTGTTTACATTATCATTAAAGACACCTGAAACACAACGAGATTAAACATTTAGAGATTAATTGTAACATAAAATTTAATAGTTAACGAGCTCATATAACCTCAAAATATCAATGAATTTACCGACTATACCGTTTTCCATAAGATGAAAAAATCTCATATCATCGTAAAAATACGTTGTGAGTAAACATATTGGTCGATCCCGATCAATGGACGTCATAAAGTTCTTTTCGAGTCAAATAATCTACCATAAAATAATACGTATAGAGAAACATCACCTCTATCCAACCGAGCTCTAGATTTCTATCCAAACATCTCAATAAACGACAATTCACTCAAGTATCTTAAATGTCACTCATATTTTAAAGTATGTTTCAAATTGAAATCACTTTTTTGCAATACAAAAATAAGTGAGGTTCATTCTCCAATTTTTTTAACATATTATGCAACCACTATATAAAATGTACAATATTTTATAAATCTATCATTCATCAAGATCCATCCATGCATAGACATATAGAGCTTAAGGATGTGGGGGCTCAATCCCACCCCTAACTCATCCATAATATTTTTCATCGGTATGAAATTGAGATTATTACAGCATTGTCTGAGAGAAGTATAAATGATGACATGACATATATGTTAATTAATATTTTTCATTAAACGTAGTTTAATTATAATTATTTGGATTTTAGTTATTTTTCGGATTTGTTTGATAAGTTTATTTTAGTGTTTTTATAATTTATGTGTATTTTTTTTACAAGTTTATTTATTTTCTTTACGTTCAAATAATATTTATAATAAATATTAATTATTTTAAAATTATTAACATTAAGGGAGCGTATTCCAATCTTTAAAAATTAATAATAATATTATTAATTACCTAGTGTCTAGTGTGATAAATTTAATCAATAATATCTCAATGTTATTTCAAGTTACATATTATTTATTTTTTGATTTATTTGGAGTTTGACTCAAATTTGTTTTATTTTATTTTTTGGGAAAACAGTTTAGTGCCCTTTCATTAAAAAAACACAAAAGAGGAAAAAAAAATACAAAAGTTTAAGATCAGATCTAGACAATTTCTAGATTTGACAATGAAACAATAATTGAATTACAAACAATAACAATAATTAATTAGCGCCTACATCGTTTTTACTTTTATTCTATTTGTGACATTTACAAACGAAATATCCCATATATGGCAGAGCTTTTTATTCTCTTTATTCCTTTCGATTCCTCTCCAGGATTGAATGAGTGCATTTCCATCTAAAGTTATATCTCTCCAAATATCTTCAGCGGTTCTACTTCTTCCACTGTGAGTTCTTGAATTTCTTTCTTTCCAGATATTGTAGATTACTGCTCCAAAGTAGTATTTCAACATACTTACATAGAAGGATCTTCCTTTTTCTTTATTCTTCATCCACTCTTGGATTTCTTCCCATATTCTTGGAAAGTTGATCATGTTCATGTTTGCAGCATACATCCTCCAGATTTGTATTACAAAAGAGCATTCCCCAAAATAAATGGTTTATGCTTTCCTCAACTCCCGAACATAGGACATAGTTGATATCAAGAATGTTTATATATTTTCGAATTCTGTCTTTTGTTGTCAACCATTTCCTGTATACCAGCTAGAGAATAAATTGGTGATGAGGAATAATATTTGGAGACCATACCACATTATGCAAATCTACCTCCTGTCCTCTTGTTCTAACCATTTCTCATGCCTTTCCTGTAATAAACTTTTCATTGCTTTCTGTTTTCTAGTTTATTTCATCATTATTTTCATTGAGTTGCTTCTACCTCATTAGGTTTAGGATTCTATCACCTTCTGGAATACGCCTCAAAAGTGAATCACATCTACCTTCATAGACGTCTCTAAATGAGTACTTAATGTATTCTCTTCTAACTCTGTTTCCTTGCATTTCTTCTTTGAATATAATGGGAATATTATCCAGCCAAGGATCATGCTAGAATAGTACCCCTCTTCCATTTCCAATTGTGGTTTTCACCACGTGAAAGACATCTTTTCTTGTTTTTAGGATTTTCTTCAATGACCATGCCATTCTTTCGTTGATGCTTAGTGTCCGGATAATGATTTTTATTTTTTTCAAGTCCAACATAATGATGAGTTTTGTGAATTCACTTGGCATTTAACAAAAATATAAATATATAAATTGTTCTTCACACTAGTAGAAAATACATCATTAGTGACGACATAAACAGTCGCTAAAAGCCTTAATGCCAACATTAATCATTATTAGCGTCGACAAACAAAACCGTCGCCCGTCAACGCTAAAAGTTCGTCGTTTAAAGATGATGGTAATTATCAACGACAATTATCCCTTAACGCCGACGTTAATAATTTTTTCTCTCGTGGTTTTGGAATATTTCCGATTCTCTTATTAACGTCGACATTCCCCTAACATCGACGTTAATGTTGATGTTTATCAAAGTAAGTATTCCCCAAACATCATGTTAAAGTTGTTGTTTATCAACGTCGACGCTCCTCTAATGCCGACGTTGATAATGCTTACTCCTCGGTTTTTGGCAGTTTTTTTAATTTTATTAAACCTATTTCATATGTTGTTGTACTACTATTATAAAAAACAATCATTCATGAATAAAAAAATTAATTCCATATTTCAATACAAAATCTTAAATCTCAAATCGTATTAATAAAAAAATTTCAAATTGTATGGCAATAACTATAATCGGGGGAGGAGGGGGCATCCTAAAAATAAGCGTATATTTTCATCCTGTCGTGCATGCATCATCTTGCGCATCTCTTCCATTTCACGTGCCTGATGCACAATGTCACGTGCAGGTTGCGCCATCCGTTCATACATGTTCTTATTATCCTCGACCAACGCTTCTGTCTATTAACGTTGTGACACTCGTGAGTTGTTGACTCTTGAGGAAGAAATTCCCCGGTTATCCGAAGTAAAGTTCCTTGGACGTATTCCCGATCCGATCTCCATCACCCTCTCATATCCCTGTGGTCCAAAGAAGCCCCATACACGTCAAATGATAACATATAAGGTTTGCTTTTTTCCGATTTAAGGATATTCTACCCAACAATTGGAAGAACCTAGACAAAATAAACAAAGTACGTTTTCTTATAACTATTATGTTCTAATCAATTGTTATTTTATTAATTTATATCCAATAACATATGTTTTTCTATAATCATATCTATTAAACAATAATATGATGTTGTTTATTGGATATGATTATAGAAAATTACAGTGAATGAATCTCGCTTTCTCATTTATATCTCCTTGTTGTGTAGAAGAAATATGAGTATTAACTATAATAGATTATGTCAACTTTATGAATTTTTAAGGGATGGAGGAAGTAGAACTCGTTCTTACAAATTGATGGGATCATTAATTAGTGGTTTCTTCTTAAAGTTCTCAAAAACTACGATTCTTATAAAAGGTAATTTGTTACACTTCTCTTTAGTTAAACATGTGAATATTCATGTCATGACTTAGGTTTATAATAATATATGCTATAGATTATGAAATAATGAAATACTTTATTCATATTCATCTTAACTTTATTCAAATTTATTTTTGCAATAGCATAGAGGCTAGTATTCTCTCATATTACATATTTAAGTTCTTCTAGTTGGGGGTGGGGGTACATTTTCTTTATAGACTCTGCAGTAGCATGAAAGATGTCGACATTTTCCATCAATTGCTCCATCATTTTTACAAGATTGAATGCATGGGTTTAGAGTACGGGTAATACACAACCTTGTGAAAGTTTGGCTTTTTACCCATTTGAAAGGATAATATTGATAATCTTGTTACCATGCCAAGAAATTTCAGACTATAATTAATCTTATTAGGTAAATAATAAAAAAAAGTAATGATAAAGAGATTTGAGATCGAAAATAGCTACAAGCAAAACATAGTTGGAGAAGTAAGAAGACACCGAACAACAAAGACAACTCTTTTCCCATTCTTAATATTTTTGTTATTTATAACTATTTGTTTACTTCTATCTTGAGAAATGAAGCAATAAGCACATTAATTTATAGTAATAGGAGGGTGTTCAGGTTATTATTGGGAGAGGACATAAATGAAGTCTCATATGGTGTAATCTTCACGGATCTCAAGAAATTCATTCTTTATTTTAAAAAGAAGAAAGCTGAGGTTTATTTTCTTTTTAAATTTTATGAATCTTAGTCTTCATATAATTTCAATCTTAAAGGTTTTTTTAAATACCGATCAAACTCGAAGACTTCTTTCTCTTATAATGTTTAAAATCTATTAATAGGATATCTCTCATTCATTCTTAATTCAAATTTGATTTTTTTATGATAAATCTCTATGTTTTTTTTTCTATAGTGAGAAAGTGGAGGCGGAGATGAGAGCTCAACCATTTATTTTTTTTATTAGTTTGTAATGATAAAAATAATACAAAAACACGAGTGTTTACATTATCATTAAAGACACCTTAAAGACAACGAGATTAACCATTTAGAGATTAATTGTAACGAGCTCATATAACCTCAAAATATCAATGAATTTACCGACTACACCATTTTCCATATGATGAAAAAATCTCATATCATCGTAAAAATACGTTGTGAGTAAACATATTGGTCGATCCCGATCAATGGACGTAATACAGTTCTTTTCGAGTCAAATAATCTACCATAAAATAATCGGTAAAGAGAAACATCAACTCTATCTAACCGAGCTCTAGATTTCTATCAAAACATCTCAATAAACGACAATTCACTCAAGTATCTTAAATGTCACTCATATTTCAAAGTATGTTTCTAATTGAAATCACTTTTTTGCAATACAAAAATAAGTGAGGTTTATTCTCCAATTTTTTTTAACACATTATGCAACCACTATACAAAATGTACAATATTTTATAAATCTATCAGTCTTCAAGATCCTTCCATGCATAGACATATAGAGCTTAGGGATGTGGGGGCTCAATCCCACCCCTAACTCATCCATAATATTTTTCATCCGTATGAAATTGAGATTATTACAGCATTGTTTGAGAGAAGTATAAATGATGACATGACATATATGTTAATTAATATTTTTCATTAAAGGTAGTTTAATTATAATTATTTGGATTTTAGTTATTTTTCTGATTTGTTTGATAAGTTTATTTTAGTGTTTTTATAATTTATGTGTATTTTTTTTACAAGTTTATTTATTTTCTTTACGTTCAAATAATATTTATAATAAATATTTATTATTCTAAAATTATTAACATTAAGGGAGCATATTACAATCTTTCAAAATTTTATTATTAGTTACCTAGTGTCTAGTGTGATAAATTTAATTAATAATATCTCAATGTTCTTTCAAGTTACATATTATTTATTTTTTGATTTATTTGGAGTTTGACTCAAATATGTTTTATTTTTATTTTTTTAAGTCCAACATAATGATGAGTTTTGTGAATTCACTTGGCGTTTAACAAAAATATAAATAAATAAATTGTTCTTCACACTAATAGAAAATACATCATTAGTGATGACATAAACAGTCGCTAAAAGCCCTAATGCCGACTTTAATAATTATTAGCGTCGACAAACAAAACCGTCGCCCGACAACGCTAAAAATTCGTCGTTTAAAGATAATGGTTATTATCAACGACAATTATCCCTTAACGCCGACGTTAATAATTTTTTCTCTCGTGTTTTTGGAATATTTCCAATTCTCTTATTAACGTCGGCATTCCCCTAACATCGACGTTAATGTTGATATTTATCAAAGTCAGTATTCCCCTAACATCATGTTAAAGTTGTTGTTTATCAACGTCGACGCTCCTCTAATGCCGACGTTGATAATGCTTACTCCTCGGTTTTTGGCAGTTTTTTTAATTTTATTAAACCTATTTCATATGTTGTTGTACTACTATTATAAAAAACAATCATTCATGATTAAAAAAATTAATTCTATATTTCAATACAAAATCTTAAATCTCAAATCGTATTAATACAAAAATTTCAAATCGTATGGCAATAACTATAATCGGGGGAGGAGGGGCATCCTAAAAATAAGCGTATAGTTTTCTCCTGTCGTGCATGCATCATCTTGAGAATTACTTCCATTTCACGTGCCTGATGCACAATGTCACGTGCATGTTGCGCCATCCGTTCTTGCATGTTCTTATTATCCTCGACCAATGCTTCTGTCTATTAAAGTTGTGACACGCGTGAGTTGTTGACTCTTGAGGAAGAAATTCCCCGGTTATCCGTGGTAAAGTTCCTTGGACGTATTCTTGATCCGATCTCCATCACCCTTTCATATCCATGTGTTCCTAAGAAGCCCCGTACACGTCAAATGATAACATATCGAGGTTTTCTTTTTGCCGATTTAAGGATATTTTACCCAACAATTGGAAGAACCTAGACAAAATAAACAAAGTACTTTTTCTTATAACTATTATGTTCTACTCAATTGTTATTTTATTAATTTATATCCAATAACATATGTTTTTCTATAATCATATCTATTAAACAATAATATGTTGTTCTTTAATGGATATGATTATAGAAAATTACAGTGAATGAATCTCTCTTTCTCATTTATATCTCCTTGTTGTGTAGAAGAAATATGAGTATTAACTTTAATAGATTATGTCAACTTTATGAATTTTTGAGGGATGGAGGAAGTAGAATTCGTTCTTACAAATTGATGGGATCATTAATTAGTGGTTTCTTCTTAAAGTTCTAAAAAACTATGATTCTTATAAGAGGTAATATATTACACTTCTCTTTAGTTAAACTTGTGAATATTAATGTCATGACTTAGGTTTATAATGATATATGCTATAGATTATGAAATAATGAAATACTTTATTCATATTCATCTTAACTTTATTCAAATTTATTTTTCCAATAGCATAGAAGAAAGTATTCTCTCATATTATATATTATGTTCTTCCAGTTGGGGGTGGGGGTACATTTTCTTTATAGACTCTGCAGTAGCATGAAAGATATCGACATTTTCCATCAATTGCTCCATCATTTTTACAAGATTGAATGCATGGGTTTAGTGTACGGGTAATACACAACCTTGTGAAAGTTTTTCTTTTTACTCATTTTAAAGGATAATCTTTGATAATCTTGTTCCCCTGCCGAGAAATTTCAGGCTATAATTAATCTTATTAGGTAAAGAATACAAAAAAACAATGATAAAGAGATTTGAGATCGAAAATATCTACAAGCAAAACATAGTTGGAGAAGTAAGAAGACACCCAACAACAAGGACAACTCTTTTCCCATTCTTAATTTGTTTGTTATTTATAACTATTTATTTACTTCTATCTTGAGAGATGAAGCACAATAACCACATTAATTTATAGTAATAGGAGGGTGTTCAGGTTATTATTGGGTTTTTTATTTAAAAAAGAAGAATGCTGAGGTTTATTTTCTTTTTAAATTTTATGAATCTTAGTTTTAATATAATTTCAATCTAAATTGTTTTTTACAAATATGGATAGAACTAGGAGACTTCGTTCTCTTAATATGGTTGAAATCTATTATTATGATATCTCTCCTTCATTCTTAATACAAATTTAATTTTTTATGATAAATCTCCATGTTCTTATTTTTTCTACGGTAAGAAACTGGAGGCGGAGATGAGAGATCAACCATTTATTTTATTATTAGCTTGTAGTGATAAAAACAATAAAAAAATGAGAGTGTTTACATTATCATTAAAGACACCTAAAATACAACGATATTAACCATTTAGAGATTAATTGTAACATAAATTTTATAGTTAATGAGCTAAGAAAACCTCAAAATATTAATGAGTTTATCGACCGTCTATACCATTTTCCAGAAGAAGAAAAAATCTCATATCATCGTAATAATACGTTGTGAGTAAACATATTGGTCGATCTCGATCAAAGGACATCTTACAGTTCTTTTCGAGTCAAATAATCTACCGTAAAATAATCGGTATAGGGAAACATCACCTCTATGCAACCGAGCTCTAGATTTCTATCAAAACATCTCAATAAACGACAATTCACTCAGGCATCTTAAATGTCACTCATATTTCAAACTATGTTTCAAATTGAAATCACTTTTTTTCAATAAAAAAATAAGTGAGGTTTATTCTCCACTTTTTCGTAACATATTATGCAACCACTATACAAAATATACAATATTTTATAACTTTATCATTCGTCAAGATCCTTCTATGCATAGTGTCACAGCCCAATCTTCTTGGCCAAGAAGAGGACGCTTAAGGAGAATGTCACGGCCCAATCCTCCTGGCCCAAGAAGAGGAGGAGGCTTGAGCCCTCTTAAGCCCAACCCAAGGAAGATTCTAGACTAGAAGGAAGCTGGAAGGAAGGTCCTTGATTAGCGCACCTAATTGAGAGATAAAAGGAATTCCTTGATTAGTGCATCACTGATTGACATATAAAAGGAATGTCCTTAATTAGGAATGTCCTTGATTCATAATTATAAGGAATCCTTAAATTAGTGCACAATCAATGTAACAACTAGAATTAGTCCTATAAATACCTGTGAAGTATTACATTGTAAATCACCAAGTATTCGAGTAATATGATACTATTCTTTGTAAGAGTTACTCTCTCTCTAGAATTCTTGTGTCAATTCTATTAAACGCCGAGTGTTGCATCGAGTAAGGCTGACTAGTTACTCGTTCTTGTGAAGATCATAACTAGTGCCACACGGATCGTCAGTGAAAAGACTGAGCCCGTGACAATTGGTATCAGAGCTGAAATGACGAGGAGATCGGAAGAAAATTCAAAGGTCGTGGACGAAGTAGAGAATCTTCCCCACGGGACTGGAGAAGAGGGTAGGAACTCTCGCAAAGTTAAGGCGGGAGGAACCAAACCTATCAAAAAAGAGAAATATCAAGAGACGCTATCGTTGACATTATCGCCAGGTTGGAGAAGGTAGAACTCACCGTGGAGTACGTACAAGATAATGCTGGGGACCTATAGAAACGCATTGCCGAGCTTGAGAAGGAGAGAGACGAGCTCTGAGGAGGAATGCAAGGTGCCCTAAATGAAGGCTTGTTTAAATGTCAAGAGAAAGCTCAGATCGTAGAGCAGACCCTCCTTGGTGAAATTAGTACCTTGACAGAGAAACTCGAGGTAATGACTTCTAGGTTACAAGCTACCGAAGAGGATGTGACGTTACTCAAGAAGGCGGTGGCGCAAGAGTGCGGGCGCGCGCCTGTAGGAGTTCCCAATCAGATAAGGATAGACGTTCCAAGGCCTAAAGTGTATTTAGGCGAGAGGAATGCGAAAGAGATCGACAACTTCCTATGAAGTCTAGATCAGTATTTCAAAGCACTCGGCCTAGTAGAAGAGGCGAGAAAGATAGATACTGCCACGACATACCTGGAAGACACCGCGATACTATGGTGGAGGCGAAGGAGTAGCGACATTGAAAAAGGTACGTGTTCTATCAATACCTGGGGTGAATTCAAGGAGGAACTCAAGAGACAGTTCTATCCTGAAAACGCTATTCGAGAAGCAAGGTCCAAGTTACGGAGGCTCTCACAAAGAGGGAGTATCAAGGAGTATGTCAAGGAGTTCATCGCTATTCTCCTTGAGATCCCTAACTACTCAGACGACGAAGCCTTGTTTGCCTTCACTGATGGTCTACAAATGTGGGCGAAGTTGGAATTGGAACGACGTAGTGTCCAAGATCTAAGCTCCGCAATTGCCGTGGCTGAATCTCTTATCGAGATGAGAAGGTAAGAGAAACCAAAGTCAACCTATGAGAGGAATGACAATGGGAAAAATGGTGGAGACCATCTCCATAACTATGAAGACCCAGTTAAGTTTATCAAATCCAATGGTAAAGGAGATCGGGACGAGAAACGTGGAGAGAAACCCCGGATAAAGTGTTTCTTTTGTGAAGGGCCGCACAAAGCAAGAGAGTGCCCAATGAAGAACAAACTATCAGCATTGATGGAGGAGCAAGAACGCCTTCACGATGAAGCTCGATTGGGGTCATTAAACCTACTTAGTGCCGTTACAGAAAAGTTTGATAAGTCAAAGTCCGCGAAGAAAGGACGACTATTTGTGGAAACTAGAGTAAGAAACCACGTGGTTAAAGCTTTGTTGGATACGGGACCCAACAACAATTTTCTAGAGGTAAAGGAGATGAGAAAACTGGGGATTAAGTACACTAAAGAGAAAAGGTGGCTTAAAGCAATCAACTCGGCACTAAGTGCGACTTATGGAGTTGCTCGTAATGTAAAGATCAACTTGGGGGAGTGGACCGGCCTTCTGGATTTCTCCATTATCGACATGTATGACTACAAAATGGTTCTCGGCATAGAGTTCCTAGACAAGGTAAATGTCATCCTACTCCCTTCTTCCAATATGATGTACATTCTAGAGCAAGGTAATACTCGCACAATACCTTTAACAAGAGAGGGCAAGAGAGAAACTAAGCACCTATCTACCATGCAACTCTCAAAAGGTGCGGAGGACACCTACCCATCATCTTTTGTCACTATGAAAGAAGATGAGAAAACTGCGTCTAAAGAGAAGATACATCCAGAAGTTACAACTGTCCTAGAGAAAGGTCATGATGTAATATCCACTGGATTATCAGAGAAATCCCATCACAAGAGAGAGGTAGATCACAGAGAAGAGTTAGTCAAATGTACTAAACCATCGGCGACGGTTCTTTATCGCATTAAACCTCCCAAATTTGAGGAATTGAAGAGGCAACCAGAGGAATTTCCATTCAAGAAAGAGAAGTGCGAAATAGCCAAGACCGCCAAAAGAATGAAGAAATGGGAGGAAAAGAAGAGAAGACACTTGGAGTTCGGAAGAAACCAAGTGATAGTAAAACTTCTCCTCCATCAAGAGAGACAATTTTCCAAAATTCATAAGGGAATTGTGAGGCAATACGAAGGCCCTTTTTTAGAGAAGAAATGGGTTAGAAAACCAGCACGTCGCTCAAAACTTTTATCTCATGTGGAGACATCATCCAAGCCTACAAGGAGGAAGCGACGAGGACGTTGCAAGATTGAGTGGGGGAGAATGTCACAGCCCAATCTTCCTGGCCCAGGAAGAGGAGGCTTATGGAGAATGTCATGGCCCAATCCTCCTGGCCCAAGAAGAGGATGAGGCTTGAGCCCTCTTAAGCCCAACCGAAGGAAGATTCTAGAATGGAAGGAAGCTGGAAGGAAGGTCTTTGATTATAGCACCTAATTGAGAGTTAAAAGGAATTCCTTGATTAGTGCATCACTAATTGACATATAAAAGGAATGTCCTTAATTAGGAATGTCCTTGATTGATAATTATAAGGAATCCCTAAATTAGTGCACAATCAATGTAACAACTAGAATTAGTCCTATAAATACCTGTAAAGTATTAAATTGTAAATCACCAAGTATTCGAGTAATATAATACTATTCTTTATAAGATTTACTCTCTCTCTAGAATTCTTGTGTCAATTCTATTAAACGCCGAGTGTTGCGTCGAGTAAGGCTGACTAGCTACTCGTTCTTGTGAAGATCGTAACTAGTGCCGCACGGATCGTCAGTGAAAAGACTGAGCCCGTGACAATAGACATATGGAGTTTAGGGATGTGGGAGCTTAATCCCACCCCTAACTC
Organism: Impatiens glandulifera; assembly: GCF_907164915.1. Classification (NCBI taxonomy): domain Eukaryota; kingdom Viridiplantae; phylum Streptophyta; class Magnoliopsida; order Ericales; family Balsaminaceae; genus Impatiens; species Impatiens glandulifera. The sequence goes on along the minus strand of NC_061869.1, from coordinate 17,731,446 downwards.
ATCCATAATATTTTTCATCGGTAAGAAATTGAGATTATTATAGCATTGTTTGTGAGAAGTATAAATAATGACATGACATATATGTTAATTAATATTTTTCATTAAACGTAGTTTAATTATAATTATTTGGATTTTAGGATTTTAGTTATTTTTCAGATTTGTTTGATAAGTTTATTTTAGTGTTTTTATAATTTATGTGTATTTTTTTATAAGTTAATTTATTTTCTTTGCGTTCAAATAATATTTATAATAAATATTTATTGTTTTAAAAATTATTAACATTAAGGGAGAATATTCCAATCTTTAAAAATTAATAATATTAATATTATTTACCTAGTGTCTAGTGTGATAAATATAAATCATATCTCAAATGTTCTTTCAAGTTACATTTATTTATTTTTTGATTTATTTGGAATTTGACACAAATGTGTTTTATTCTTATTTTTTTAGTCCAACATAATTCACTTGGCATTTTACAAAAATATAAATAAATAAATTGTTCTTCACAATAGTATAAAATACATCATTAGCGACGACATAAACCGTCGCTAAAAGCCCTAAAGCCAACGTTAATAATTATTAGCGTCGACAAACAAAACCTTCATCGGTCGTCGCTAAAAGTTCGTCGTTTAAAGATTATGGTTATTATCAACGACGATTTTTCCCTAACGCTGATGTTAATAATTTTTTCTCTCGTGTTTTTGGTATATTTTCGATTCTCTTATTAACGTCGGCATTCTCCTAACATCGACGTTAATGTTGATATTTAACAAAGTCGGCATTCCCCTAACACTGACGTTAATGTTATTGTTTATCAACGTTGACGCTCCTCTAACGTCGACGTTGATAATGCTTGCTCCTCGGTTTTTGGCATTTTTTTTGAATTTTATTAAACCTATTTCATATGTTGTTGAACTACTATTATTAAAAAACCAATCATTCATGAATAAAAAATTAATACCAAATTTTAATACAAAATCTCAAATCTCAGATCGTATTAATAAAAAAATATAAAATCGTATGGCAATCACTACTAATCGGGGAGGAGGGTATCCTAGACATAAGCGTATATTTTCCTCTTGTCGTGCATTCATCATCTTGCACATCTCTTCCATTTCGCGTGCCTGATGCACAATGTCATGTGCATGTTGCGCCATCCGTTCTTGAATGTTCTTATTATCCTCGACCAAATTTCCCCGGTTATCTGTTATAAATTTCCTTGGACGTATTCCCGATCCCATCTCCGTCACCCTCTTATATCCCTATGGTCCCAAAGGAGCCTCATACACGTCAAATGATGACATATCAGGGTTTGTTTTTTGTCGATTTAAGGATTTTTTACCCAACAATCGGAAGAACCTAGACAAAATAAATAATGTACTTTTTCTTTTAACTATGTTTTCTATAATCATATCCATTAAACAATAATATATTGTTTAATGGATATGATTGTAGAAAATTACAGTGAATAAATCTCTCTTTCTCATTTATATCTCCTTGTTGTGTAGGAGCAATATGAGTATCAACTATAACAGATAATGTCAACTTAATGAATTTTTGAGGGATGGAGGAAGTAGAACTCTATGAAGTTTTGAGGGATGGAGGAAGTAGAACTCGTTCATACAAATTGATGGAATCATTAATTAGTGGTTTCTTCTTAAAGTTCTCAAAAACTAAGATTCTTATAATAGGTAAGCTCTTACACTTCTCTTTAGTTAAACTTGTGTATATTAATGTCATGACTTAGGTTTATAATGATATATGCTATAGATTATGAAATAATAAAATACTTTATTCATATTCATCTTAAATTTATTCTTCCAATAGCATAGAGGCTAGTATTCTCTCATATTATATATTTAAGTTCCTCCAGTTTGGGGTACGTTTTCATTTCTGACTTTCCACTAGCATCAAAGATATCGAAATTTTCCATCCTTTGCTCCATCATTTTTACAAGATTCAATGTATTGGTTTAGATTACGGGAAATACACAACCTTTTGAAAATTTTCTTTTTTACCCATTTGAAAGGATAATATTGATAATCATGTTCCCCTGCCAAGAAATTTCAGACTATAATTAATCTTAATAGGTAAAGAATACAAAAAAACAATGATAAAGAGATTTGAGATCAAAAATAGCAAAGCAAAACATTGTTGGAGAAGTAAGAAGACACCCAACAACAAGGACAACTCTTTTCCCATTCTTAATTTATTTGTTATTTATAACTATTTGTTTACTTCTATCTTGAGAGATTAAGTTCAATAACCACATTAATAGATAGTAATAGGAGGTTGTTCAGGTTATTATTGGAAGGGGAGATAAATGAAGTCTCGTATGGTGCAATATTAATAGATCTCAAGAAGAAGAAGGTTGAGGTTTCTTTTCTTTTTAATTTTATGAATTTTAGTCTTAATATAATTTTAATCTTAATTGTTTTTTTAAATACCGATCGAACTCGGAGACTTCCTTCTCTTAATATGGTTAAAATCTATTAATATGATATCTCTCATTCATTCTTAATTCAAATTTGATTTTTTATGATAAATTGGTATGTTCTTTTTTTCTATAGTGAGGAAGTGGAGGCGGAGATTAGAGTTCCACCAATTATTTTTTATTAGCTTGTAATGATAAAAACAATACAAAAACACGAGTGTTTACATTATCATTAGAGACACCTGAAATACAACGACATTAACCATTTTTTCGGGATTAATTGTAACATAAAATTTATAGTTAACGAGCTCAGAAAACTCAAAATATCAATGAGTTTACCGACCGTCGATACCGTTTTCCAAAAGAAGAAAAAATATCATATCATCGTAATAATACGGTGTGAGTAAACATATTGGTCGATCTCAGTCAATGCACGTCATACTGTTCTTTTCGAGTCAAATAATCGACTATAAAATAATCGGGATAGGGACACATCGCCTCTATCCAACCGAGCTCTAGATTTCTTTCCAAACATCTCAATAAACGACAATTCACTTAAACATCTTAAATTTCAATCATATTTTAAAGTATGTTTCAAATTGAAGTCACTTTTGCAATACAAAAATAAGTGAGGTTTATTCTCCACTTTTTCGTAACACATTATGTAACCACTAAACAAAATGTATATTTTATAAATCTATCATTAATAAAAGATCCTTCCTGCATAGACATATGGAGCTTAGGGATGTGGAGGCTTAATCCCACCCTTAACTTATCCATAATATTTTTTATTGGTATGAAATTGAGATTATTACAACATTGTTGGAGAGAAATATAAATAATGACATGACATATATGTTATTAATATTTTTCATTAGACGTGGTTTGATTATAGTTATTTGGATTTTAATTATTTTTCGGATTTGTTTGATAAGATTATTTTATTATTTTTATAATTTATGTGTATTTTTTTCAAGTTTATTTATTTTCTTTACATTCAAATAATATTTATAATAAATATTTATTATTTTAAAATTATTAACATTAAGGGAGCATATTCCAATCTTTAAAAATTAATAATAATATTATGATTTACCTACTGTTAGTGTGATAAATTTTATAAATAATATCTCAATGTTCTTTCAAGTTACATATTATTTATTTTTTGATTTATTTGTAGTTTGACTCAAATATTTTATTTTTATTTTTTTCAAGTCCAACATAATGATGACTTGTATGAATTCACTTGGCATTTAACAAAAATATAAATAAATAAATCATTCTTCAAACTAGTAGAAAATACATCATTAGCGTCGATAAACAAAACAGTCGCCTGTCATCGCTAAAAGTGCGCTATTTATTCCTTTAATGCCGATGTTAAAAATTTTTGCTCTCGAGTTTTTGGAATATTTCTTATTCTCTTATTAACGTCAGCATTCCCCTAACATAGACGTTAATGTTGATCTTTATCAAAGTTGGCATTTCCCTAACACTGATGTTAATGTTGTTGTTTATCAACGTCGTCGCTCCTCGAACACCAATGTTGATAATGCTTGTTTCCTAGTTTTGACAGTTTTTAAATTTTATTAAACCTATTTCATATGTTTTTGTAATACTATTAGAAAAAACGATCATTCATGAGTAAAAAATTAATTCCAAGTTTCAATACAAAATCTCAAATTTCAGATCGTATTAATAGATAAATTTCAAATCGTATGGCAATCACTACCAATCAGGGGAGGAGGGTATCTAAATATAAGCATATATTTGCCTCTTATTATTCAAGCATAACCTCGCGCATCTCTTCCATTTCACGTGCATGATGCATAATGTCACGTTCCTGATGCACCATTCTTTCTTGCATGTTCTTGTTATCCTCGACCAACACTTCCGTCTATTGACGTTGTGACACGCGTGAACTGTTGACTCTTGAGAAAGAACTTTCCCGTTGATCCGCTATAAAGGGCCTTGGACGTATTTCCAATCCCATCTCCGTTGAAGACTTTCTTGGAATAGATGTGTGTGGAATCCTTGGCCAAAATGAATTTGCCAATGATGTTGTTAAGAATCTAGAATTCGGTTTTTTAGGAGGGACTTAACCCCATGGGTTTGGACGTGATTGGAGGAGTTTGAGAAATGTAGGATATCATTTGAGGAAGAAAATACAGAAAAACCTTATATTGGAAGTTCACAACTCCGTGCAAAATCTTCTTCAGAGAATAGAACTTATTTTCTTGGACTTTAGACAGGATGAGTGTATCTTCAATCACCCTAGAATTTTCAAAGAACTCAAATACTATGTCATAATAAATGACATGACGATCGTCAAGAAATGTTCTTAATCCTATGTTCTCCAGGGATTTGAACATGGAAGTGATTTCTTCATCTCCCATGGACAGAACAGATTCGAAATCGACAAAGAGAGTATTACGAACAAAGTCTGGAAGCATTTCTTTTGATCGTTTAGGAAACGAAGGAAACCTTTTGACTGTAAGAAGTTTCAGGAGCGAGGAAGGATATAGTTTAGATTCTCTTTTACCTATGAAAAGCATTCGTTTCTCCCTCAACGCATGCTCGGTTTTTATGAGAATATATATATATAACAATTTTGATAAAAAGGGAAGGTTCTCCCTAAATCTATTCCGGTATTTTAGAAAATTTAGTTAATATCTGCAATTCCTAAAATATTTCTAAAGTAAGAAAACTTAGTCTCTTGGAGTGGCTTGGTGAATATGTCATCCACTTACTGGTTGGTTTACAAATATTATAGCCGAATATGTTTCTACACCATACGATCCCGAATGAAATAATGCCGGATATCAATATGCTTGATCCTCGAGTGAAACACCGGGTTGTATATTATGGAAATAGTTCTGGTGTTGTCACAAAAGATCGGGGACTCCTCAGCTTGAATTCCGAAATCCATCAATTTTTGTTGGATCCACTAAAGTTGAGCACAACAACTGTCGGTTGCAAGGTACTCCTCTTCAGCCATTGAAGTTGCGATAGATGTGTGCTTCTTTTTGTACAAGGAGACAAGTCGGTCACCTGGGAACTGGAAAGTTCGGCTGGTACTCTTCCTATCTGCTTTGCATCCTGCATAGTCTGCGTCAGAATAGCTTATCAAATTGAAACGAGAATCCTTTGGATACCACACCACATTTTGAGTTCCCTTAAGATATTTTAGTATTCTTTAAGTATCTACATAATGAGATTTCTTAGGATTGACCTGAAATCTCCTGCAAACGCCAACTACAAAGAGAATGTTTGGTCGGCTTGTTGTTAAGTAAAAAAAAGAACCAATGATCCCACGATAGGCAGTGATGTAAACGCTTTGACCATCTTCATCCTTATCAAGATTAATTATGACCTCATTGGGGTTGCAGAAGACGAGAAACTCTCCATACCAAACTCATCGGCTTGATTGATGAAGGTGCCTCCTTCAAGTTGTCGAACTTGAAGGCCTAAGAAGAAACTGAGCTCTCCCATCATGCTCATTTCAAGCTTATTTGTCATCATCTTAGAGAATTTTTCACATAATTTGGGGTTAGTTAACCCAAAGATAATATCATCAACATATATTAGAACGAGTAATATGTGAGAATCTTTTTAAAATTTAAATAGGGTCTTATCTATAGATCCTATAGTAAAATCGTGGTCAAACAAGAACTTTGTAAGAATATCATACCAAGCTCTAGGAGCTTGTTTCAAACCATATAATGTTTTATCTAGTCTAAAAACGTGACTTATTGAAGCGAGATTTTAAAAACCGAGAGGTTATTCAACGTACACTTCTTCATTTATGATACCGTTAAGAAACACACTCTTAACGTCTATTTGAAAGACTATAAAATTTTTAAGTGCAACAAATTCTAGAAAGATTCTAATGTCCTCCAATCTGGCAATAAGAGAAAATGACCCTTCAAAGTCATTGCCTCCCTCCTATTTGTAGCCTTGGGTCACTAATTTAGCCTTGTTCCTCGTAACCAAACCGTCCTCATTGAGTTTATTACGAAACACCCATCTAGTTCCAATGACAAATTTATTAGCTGGTCTTGAAACTAGATGCTAGACTTTGTTTCTCTCAAACTGGTTTAGTTCCTCTTGTATAGTAATAGTACTAATAAATTTCGAGTTATGGAGCCTACACTTATAATAAATTCTACATTGTTAATTAGAGTTTATTGGGTTTTCTTTTTTTTGGTTTTGGGCTTGGGCCTGACCGAAGTTATTTAGGTTTATTACCTGAATGTTTACCCTATAAATATGTGATTATTAAGGGTTTACATGGTAAGACAGAATTCTAGAGAGATAAATTGTGAGGTAAAAACTCTGTATTCCTTCTTCTTCTTCATAGTAAATCTGGTGGTGGCTGAAGTGGATGTAGCTCAATTTGAGTGAACCACTATAAATCTGTGTGTTCTTGTGTTCTTCTTTCTTGTGTTTTTACAGATTGTTTTCAAGCTGGTAGGATTTGGGAGATATAAATCCTAGCAACTGGTATCAGAGCAGCTAGGCTAGATCTAAGCATTGGAAACAATGGCAAGTGAGAACAGTATAGGACATGGAATTGGAAGATTTGATGGGACATATTATGCCTTCTGGAGAATGCAGATTAAAGATTATCTCTATGGAAAGAAGCTTCATGTTCCTTTGAGTGAGAAACCAGAGAAGATGGATGAAGCTGAATGGAAACTCCTTGATAGACAGGTTTTGGGAGTTGTCCGATTGACGCTAGCCAAGACGGTTGCTCACAATGTAGCAAAGGAGAAGACCACCATGGGTCTGATGAAAGCTCTTTCTGATATGTATGAGAAACCATCTGCTAACAACAAGGTACACTTAATGAAAAGACTCTTCTACTTAAGAATGGTTGATGGTACTTCTGTCACTACTCATTTGAATGAATTCAATACAATTGTGAATCAATTGCTATCTGTTGAGATTGATTTTGGGGATGAAGTTAGTGCCCTGATTTTGTTAGCATCTCTACCAAATAGTTAGGAACCTATGAGGGAAGCAATTAGTAATTCAGTTGGAAATGCTAAACTGAAATTTGTTGAAGTTAGAGATCGTATTCTTGCTGAAGAGGTTCGTAAAATTGATTCTGGTGAAACATTCAAAGGTTCTACTCTGAATGTGGAAAACAGGGGAAGAGGTAATGATAGAAATTTCAACCGAGGTAAGAGCAGATCTATGTCAAGGAGCAGGAGGAGTCAGTCCAAGTCTGGGAGGACATTTGAGTGCTGGAATTGTGGTAAACAGGGTCATCTGAAGAGGAACTGCAAAGCACCGAAGAAAAACGGTGATGATAAAAATGATGCAGCCAACGTTGTTACAGAATCTATCACTGATGCGTTACTTCTGTCTGTTGATAGCCCGATAGATTCATGGGTTTTGGACTCAGGAGCGTCTTTGTACACCACTTCTCACAAAGAATTAATGGAGAATTATGTGGCTGGAAACTGTGGGAAAGGTTATCTCGCAGATGGTGAGCCACTGGATATTGTTGGCATTGGTGACATCAAATTGAAGATGGCAAATGGTTCTGTTTGGAAGATTAATAAGGTGAGACACATTCCAGGTTTAATGCGCAATTTGATCTCTGTTACACAACTTGATGAAGAAGGTCACAATTTCAGTTGTGGAAATGGTGCATGGAAGGTGACTAAAGGAGCAATTGTTGTTGCTCGAGGTCATAAAACTGGAACGTTATACACGACTTCAACTTGCAGAGAAATAGTTGCTGCAGTAGTTGATGACTCGAAGAACAGTGAGTTGTGGCATTGTAGATTGGGCCATATGAGTGAAAAAGGGATGAAAATTCTTTTGAAGACTGTACAGATTCTAGAACTGAAGTCTGTTGAACATCAGTTATGCGAAAACTGCATTCTTGGAAAACAAAATGGGTGAGTTTCTTAAAAACTGGGAAGGAGCTCAAGAAAGAAAGACTAGAGTTGGTACACACTGATGTGTGGGGACCTGTACCTGTTTCTTCTATTGGCGGATCATACTACTATGTGACTTTTATAGATGATTCAACAAGAAAAGTATGGGTTTACTTTATGAACCACAAGTCTGAAGTATTTTCTATTTTCAAGAAGTGGAAGACTTTGGTTGAAAATGAAACAAATCAGAAAGTTAAGTGCTTGAGATCCGACAACGGAGGTGAATATATCAATTCAGATTTCAAAGAGTATTGTGCTGAGAATGGGATAAGTATGGTGAAGACTGTTCCCCAAACGCCTCAAGAGAATGGAGTAGCTGAAAGAATGAATCGAACATTGAACGAGCGTGCTAGAAGCATGAGATTGCATGCAGGGCTGCCTAAAACCTTCTGGGTAGAAGCTATTAATACTGCTGCCTATTTGATAAACATGGGACCCTCTGTTCCTCTTGAATTCAGAATTCCTGAAGAATCTTGGAACAATAAAAAGGTAAACCTTTCTTATTTGAAAGTGTTTGGTTGTTTATCATATGTTCATATTAATGAATGTGATAGGAGCAAGCTTGATCCAAAGTCTAATAAATGTTTTTTTATTGGTTATGGTGATATCGAGTTTGGTTATCGTTTCTGGGATAATCAAAATCGGAAGATCATTCGTAGTAGAAATGTTATCTTCAATGAACAAGTTCTCTACAAAGATTGTGTTGGGAAGACATCAGGGGGTGATTCCAAGTTGAAAGAGACTGGTACTGTCGATTTGAGACAATTTTCAGCTGAATATATACCGGTTGTCGAAGAAGAACAATGTGTTGTTGAAGATGAAATCGTTGAGAACGTGGCCCCAGAGGTAAATCAGCAAACACCGGTTATACAGTTGAGAAGATCATCAAGGAATCGAAAACCAGTTGAGAGGTGGTCTCCATCTCTAAACTATATCTTGTTGACAGATAGAGGTGAACCTGAATGATGTGAAGAAGCAATACAATCTGATGAATCGGTTAAGTGGGAGTCTGCAATGAAAGATGAGATGGACTCTTTGATGTTGAATCAGACTTGGGTGTTCACTGAGCTACCAAAGGGAAAGAAAGCACTTCACAATAAATGGATCTTCAGGATTAAAGAAGAACATGATAAAAGCATGAGGTACAAGGCAAGGTTGGTTGTGAAAGGATTTCAACAGAAAGAAGGTATTGACTACAATGAAATCTTCTCTCCAGTAGTTAAATTGATGACAATTAGAACTATTCTGAGTTTGGTTGTGAAAGAAGACCTTCATCTTCAACAAATGGATGTCAAAACTGCTTTTCTTCATGGTGATCTAGATGAAGAAATTTATATGCGACAACCAGAAGGATTTGAAATCAAAGGAAAAGATGAGCTTGTGTGTAAGCTTCAGAAGAGTCTGTATGGTTTGAAACAGGCTCCAAGGCAATGGTACAAGAAGTTTGATAACTTCATGAAAAGTAACAATTTTTTGAGGTGTGAAGCTGATCATTGCTGCTATATCAAGAGGTTTGATAAATCGTACATTATTCTTCTTCTCTACGTTGATGACATGTTGATTGCTAGAGTAAGCTTGTATGAGATTAACAAGCTTAAGAAAGAGTTGTCTGAAAAGTTTGCAATGAAGGATTTGGGTGCTGCAAAACAAATCCTTGGGATGAGAATTTTCAGGGATGAAGAAGTTCTCAAGCTTTCACAAGAAGAATATGTGAAGAAAGTTCTTAGTAGGTTCAACTTGTATGATGCAAAACCAGTTACCAACCCCTTTAGATAGTCACTTCAGACTATCTAAAGATCAGTCGCCTTCAACAGAGGAGGAGAAAAATTACATGGCCACTGTTCCGTATGCCTCTGCCATTGGTTGTATTATGTATGCGATGGTTTGCACAAGACCAGACATAGCACATGCAGTGGGAGTTGTTAGCAGATTCATGAGCAACCCGAGTAGACAACATTGGGAAGTAGTAAAGTGGATACTACGATATTTAAGAGGAAGTACGAGTATCGCTTTGTGTTTTCGAAAGTCTAATATGGGTTTAGAAGGATATGTTGATGCTGACAATGGTGGTGATGTTGATAGTAGGAAGAGCACAACAGGGTACATTTATACTCTAGGAGGTACTGCAATCAGTTGGGTATCAAAATTGTAGAAGATTGTTGCTCTTTCTAGTTGTGAAGCAGAGTATGTTGCTGTGACAGAAGCTGCTAAGGAGATGATGTGGTTACAACCCTTTTTGCGAGAATTGGGTCAAGACTACGAGGAAAGTGTGTTGCGATGCGACAGTCAGAGTGCCATTCATTTGGCAAAGAATCCTGTTTATCATGGCAGGACGAAGCATATACAGGTTCGTTATCATTTCATCCGGTCAGCTTTAGAAGATGGAGTATTAGCTCTTGAGAAGATTCCCGGGAGTGAGAATCCAGCTGATATGTTGACGAAAGATGTGACAAATGAGAAACTGAAGTTGTGTGCAACTTCAGTTGGTCTTCTTCGTTAAGACACCGAATGGAAAGCCACTACCGATCGAGAGATGATGAAGTTAGTCTCCAAGTGGGAGATTTTGAGTTATGGAGCCTACAGTTATAATAAATTCTACATTGTTAATTAGAGTTTATTGGGTTTTCTTTTTTTGGTTTTGGGCTTGGGCCTGACCAAAGTTATTTAGGTTTATTACCTGGATGTTTACCCTATAAATATGTGATTATTAAGGGTTTACATGGTAAGACAGAATTCTAGAGAGATAAAGTGTGAGGCAAAAACTCTGTATTCCTTCTTCTTCTTCATAGTAAATCTGGTGGTGGCTGAAGTGGATGTAGCTCAATTTGAGTGAACCACTATAAATCTGTGTGTTCTTGTGTTCTTCTTTCTTGTGTTTTTACAGATTGTTTTCAAGCTGGTAGGATTTGGGAGATACAAATCCTAACAATAAATTCATAACTTGAGGAAAAATAATTTGATCAATAGCAATTCATAACTTGATTTTACTCTTGTGCTCTTATGAATATATACATTTTTGTTCATTAACATTATTCTATACACAATTTTATTTTATTTTTCTTTTAGGAGATTTTTTTTTTTTTGCTTATGTTGTCATTGAAGATGTTATAATTTCTCGTAGCCATAGTTGCCATAGTGTATGATAATTTCTAAAAAAACTGTTATTTTGGTTATTTCCATTAGAGCCAGGGCAGACCCTATAATAATGTCAACTAGCGGTTTCCCTCTCACACGGACACTCAAAATAAAAACAAAACAATAACAAAGTTTAATCCCTAAGTCACTAGATGTATTAATATATTATTTTATTTTATTTTATTTTTGAGAAAAACGGTTTAACACAATTTCATTAAAAAGCATTAAAGTGAGTGGGGTCAATAATAAAAAACTAGACCAATCCTAGTTTTAATTATAAGATTAGAAACAAAAGATCCACAAATTTTTGAATGGTGGCAGTTAAAGCACATTACAAAAACAAATATTCAACTATGTTATTTTTATTAAAAATAATACATATATTTACATAAAATATAACTACTGAATTAAAAATATAAGAACAAATTTATGTGTTTCATGTAGAACCACCAAACCTTGAAGACAGCTAGTTGGATTCATCTACTAGACACAACTCAAGAGATTGTAGTGTTATTAAGACAGTGAAAAATCAAAGTTATTCTCAACTTTGACCCAAAATGTTGGTTTTTTTAATGCCTCGAAATCACTGGATACTTTATTTTTAATTAATTGTTTTTTAATTTTAAATATTCTTTTTATTCCCGAATTAGTTTTAAAAAATAAATTTTCATATATTTTAAGTAAATCGGGAATTGACTTTTTAAATTATAGAGTCACCACATATTTTTAGAAAAATAGGAAAAATATTTCACGTTATTAAACGTATTTAGAAATTATGTTTTGGTTCGGATCTTTGTTATAATCGGGAAAAGACTATCGTTCTTACACCTCCGTGCCCGTCAGAATAGCGATCTTTACTTTAAATTTATTGTTGTACAATTTTTGTTTGAATTGTATTTAAATCCTTAACTATTGAAAGTATTAAAATTCAATAATTTAATTATACTTGTAGATATAATTTGATCAAATTTTGTACCTGAAAAATAACCAACTAACCAAATTAGTATTAGTTTTTAATGAAATAATATTTTATTATAATTTAAATTTATTTTTAAAAGTAATTTCAAAATAAATTAGTTAAACTTTAATTTAAATAAAATTAATTTTTATAATGAAAAATAATAAGTTATTTTTAGTAATAATATTTTTAATTTTTAAAAGTAATTTATAAATCTTTATAAAGAAATATTTATAAAAAAATTATTTTTGATATTTTCTTTCTTATTTATTGTGTTTTTGTTTTAGAAATCATTTAAAAGATATGTGTAAAGCCTCGAAAAGACTAAAAGCAATTAATTTGTAAAACGTCTGAAGCAAACAAGCCTAAAAAAGAGTATTTAATTTGGACTGATCACCGAATTATGCCAACTGATCTGCTTCTTCTTCAGCAAGACAAATATGTCTTATTTTCAAAATCACAAACAAAACCAACTATTCGGTTAAACTTAGTACTACTGAAACAAGCAAAGCAAGGTCCGAACCCGGGAGATGTCGGCCGAGTTTGGTCGAAGCAGAAAATTATCTTCAACCTTTAGATCTCAAATTTATTTTTGTTTAGTTTTTTTTATTAAAGCTTCTATTCTCAAAACGAATTGAATATAAAACATTAAATTTTCATTTAGAATTTTTCTAGATTTTCATAGGATTTGTTATACATCAACTTCCCAGACCCTCATCGGACCTTTGTCAGAAAATCTGAAGCTTCGTCAAACAAACGGATTTGGCGTAATTCAAATCAAATTCTAATCATTTAGAAATTTTTTTAAATGTTTCTAAGATCATTTCCTAATATTTAAATCATAAAATAACAAAGTCAAGAAATCCAAATTATTTATATTTAAATTTGTTTAAAGATTGCAATGTAATTGGAATATGGATAGATGAAAACAAATTTGAATCACCTTATTCGAATATTTAAAAAAATTATATGTTTAGGAAGTTATGCTTCAATTAATGGTATATTTTTGTTTAGGGGATCTTTTTCATATCCGTTTTCTTCTTCTTCGGAATGACTTTGTAATCCACAAGAATCGCTCCCCCCACAGCTTAGCACTGACGGGTGACGCATGGAAATACGGGGAAATTTTGTAAGGTGAATCAAGGTTCGATGTGTTTCAACATTTGTTTACATGCCAAATATATTTGTTTTCTGTTCCTGCATCTACTTATGCCACTGGATTAAATACTACCGGTCCTGATGCAACCGATACTGCTAATGCTGGTTTTGGCAAGGCCAGTCTTGATACTGATAGTGGTCCTATTATTGTTGGTGATACTAATGTCGATCTTAACTCCACCGGTCCAAATGCTGATCTTAAAATAAGTCCTGATGTAACTACCGGTCATGGATCCAAAGGTTCTGGCATTCAAAGATCTTTGGGACGTGTAATTCTTGGCCCTTAGGAAGCAAGCAAACCTAGTACTCATCCTCACAGTTCCAGGAATGCAAGCAAGAACCGAAGAAACAATGTCATCAGAATTCGAAACGATCTGATCCTTGGATTTAAAGCCACCTTTCAAGATTGTGACCAGGAGAATCATGGACTAAAAAACATTGAAAATCTTGCAAATAATAAGTAAACACTTGAGAATGATCTAGGGAATCTAGGATTTGGCGAAATCAAGAAATCAAATGTAGAAGAAGATCAATTGATCTTGAATAAGTCAATGAAGTGAGTCTTAATTCTGAAATGGGGTAAATTAAAATCGATAACAGACATGAATCCAATAGTGAAAAGGTTCAAAGTCAGAAGAGACCTACTATAAAAGAATAGGTTGAAAATCGAAGACAAAGCAGAAAAATTTTGGATCTAAATTTTACTAACTCTATCATGGGAGAGGATGAGATCTATGAGATACACTACCCACCAAGAGAAAAAAACATTACATACAATCAATGTGTTGCCATTAAAGATAGTGAGGCAAGTGATGCTTATAACTTCTCTGAGGATGAGGTCCAAGATAACATTGAAAGTCAGGAACCCAACACTTATATCCATTCATAAATATAATGACATGGAACATAAGGGGTTTACATGACCCTCCGAAATGAAAAGAAATCAGGAGGACCATTGAGAACCAAGAGATCACTATTATAGGTATTCTTGAGACAAAAGTAAAAAGCTAGAACGTTGACAAGGTTAGCAAGATGTGTATTGATAGTAGCTAGGAAATTATTCATAATTCAAATTAAAAACGGGAAGAATCTGAGATATCTGGGATAATAAAGTTTCTGAAGTCACGACTCACTTTTATAATGATCAAACAATCTTATTTGAGGTCAAAGACAATATCACCAGAATTGTGTTCCATCTTGCTATTGTGTACGGTAGCAATTCAAGCACTAACAAAAGACATCTCTGGAATTTCCTTAGGAACTAGATTGGTAGTGATAAATACTGGGTTGTCTTTGGTGACTATAATGCAACAAGAAATGAAATTGTCGTAGCCCAGAATCTAAAATCACTCAAGATATGATTGACTTTAAGGACTGCATCAGACATATGGGTTGTATTGAGCCTACTAATTTTGGGAACTTCCTCAGCTGGTCTTCTACAAGGGGAGATGAACACATAAGGAAAAGTAGGATTGACAAATGTCTGTTCAATGAGAATTGGATCAACAAATTTCCGAGAATCCAAACTTTATGTTCTGAATTCTGGAATTAATGATCATTGACCGATTAAATTGTTATGGGAAAAGGAGGAGAGTTTCAAGAAGCCCTTCAAATTGTTCAACTTTTGGATGGAAAACGACAAATTCAATGATATTCTTCAAGTGAATGGTCTATAGATGTCAGGGGTTCCAATATTTACAAGGTTATTGAAAAGCTAAAGATCATGAAGAATCAACTCCAAAGCTTTGACAAGAAAAAATTCAGCAATATCTCCAGTAGAGTTCTGGTTGCAAGTGAAAGAACTGGAAGAGGTTCAAAAAAAAATTATTAAGGGATGATAGTGATGAACAACTCAATGAGGAGGAGAGGAATGCACTCGAAAACATCAGGAAGCTGACTTTACTTGAAGAGAACTTCATTAGGTTGAAGTCAAGACAGAGTTGGCTTTCGTTAGGTGATAAAAATACAGATTTCTTCTACAGGAAATAAAAGGCTAGAAACATGAGAAACAACGTGTACAGGCTGAAGAATGATGATGGCGAATATGTTCATGGTTAGAAGGGAGTACAAAATTTGGCTATCGAGTTTTATATGCAGCTAATTGGTACAAGAAAGCAACATCAATGTCACCTAAATACCTTATATGAGATTATCGATAGAAAATTTTCTACAGAGGATAGTCGCGAGTTAATAAGGGTTGTCATGAGGGTTGAGGTTAAAGAAGTTCTGTTCAGTATTGATGGGAAAAAAAGATCGGGTCCGGATGGTTTCAATGCGAAGTTTTTCAAAGACAATTGGTCGGTTGTGGGTAAAGATATTACTGATGGGGTTTTATAGTTTTTCAAGAACAAGAAGATGTTAAAGCAATAGAATACAACGGTCCTGACCTTGATCCCCAAAACTACGGTGGCCGAAAAAGTACAAGATTTCAAACCAATTCCATGTTGCAATGTGGTTTACAAAATCATTTCAAAAATGATTTCTAAACGCTTTAAAATTTTCATAGGCAAAATAATAAATCTTAATCAATATGCATTTATCCCTAGTAGGACATCTCTCATAATATTCTTTTCATGTAGAGTCTTTTAAAAAGCTACGGGAAAAAGAAAATATCCCCGAGAGTGGATTTCAAAATAGATATCAAGAAAGCTTTCGACCCTATTAGATGGGAAGTCATTCGGGATTTTCTGGTTGTTTCTGTTTTTCTTATGATTTGTATAGATAGGATTATGCAATGCATGTATTCATCTTGGTTTGTTGTTAACGTCAATAGAGTCCGTAGAGGCTACTTCAAGGATGAAAATGGGGTACGACAAGGGGACCCCCTCTCTTCTTACCTTTTCGTAGCTATCATGACAATCTTTAAGAGCATCTTCGCGATGTTCACAAAAAATATTCTATATATCTTTCGCCCTTTCTGTGAGGTAGAGGAGGTAACCCATTTATACTTTACCGACGATTTGTTCATTCTAGCGCACGTAGACGTTGATTTCATTAAAACTATTAGGGCTACACTAACGTTTTTTTATGAGGTTACAGGTCTTACTATTAATGAAAGCAAAAGTGTGGCATTTTATAGATGAATGAAAGAAGAAACAAAGTAGGACATATTCAACATCATGGGAATTTCGGAAGACAATTTTCACGTAAGGTACTTGGGGATTCCGATAACCGCGAAATAGATCGAGATCTCACACTATAAGCCGCTGATTGAAAAGGTAAAAATATGATATTTAGTTAGGCGACGAAAAAACTTTCTTATGTAGGGAGGATCGAGCTTATCAAAATTGTAGTCATGGGCATAATTGGATACTAGGCATTGCAGATGGTCATTCTGAAGAAGGTAATTAAGGAGCTAGACACGCTAATGAGGAACTTCATCTGGGGCAGTAGCGGGAGAAAAGGAAAGAAAATTAAATGGATTGCTCTCTATAAGACGAAAGAGGAGGGAAGCACTAGCCTTAAGAACTAAGTCGAGTGGAACCAGGCTTTAACCTTCAAGCATCTGTGGACATTGGAATGCAACCAGGAATCAATATGGATCAAATGGGTACACGCGCGATTTATGAAATAGGAAACCAGAATCTGGATGTGTAAAATGAATGAAGGTATGAGTTGGTCACTAAAGAAAATTCTTAAACTGAGAAGTGATATTGCAAATCTTTACGACATTCGACTAGGGGACAAGAAATGCACTATGTTCTGGCACGATCACTGGTTTGAAAACAAGCCAATAATTCACAAAGAGGAGTTAAAAAATACATGTATTAGAAAGGACTACACAATGGCGAAAATCAGAGATGTAAAAGACGGGGACTGGGACTCACTTTTGAGAAGAAATCAAGAAGGACAAAGGATACTATATCTCATCAGTAACATACAACTCCGAGACAGACATGACGTTCATGAATGGATTGCAGAAGATAATGGGAATCTAGTCTCAAAGAGAATATGGGAGGTCATCCGAGAAAAAACGTAGAAAATAGAATGGGCTCCTCTCGTATGGTCAACCAAGATCATTCCTCGACCTCAGTTCATCCTATTGCTTGCCTTTTAGGAAAGACTCAGCACTAATGACCGTATCAGAAAGTATATGAGCATCTGGGATGTGAGCTGTCTTCTATGTAACGGAAGTGAAGAAACCATTGATCACCTATTTGGGAGCTGCAGTATAACATTAAAAATTTGGGACAAATTCTCTAAAAGCCTGGAGCTGATTAGTTTCCCGATGGAATGGAAAGAAATCAAAGAAGCAGCACTACTCAAAGCCAAAGGAAACAAATTCGCAACAAACGTATTTAAGTGCGACTTTAGAGTAGTAGCTTACAATATTTGGTAGGAACGTAATGCGAGAGTCTATGGAAGAATCCGTAGAAGTGTTGATGAATTAGGGAGAGACATAGTCTCAGATTGTTGCACACTTGTGGGAACATGGAGAAAAGTTTCAATTACGGAGAAGAATTTGAATATCAGTAGTAATTGGAATTTATCGTTTACTAAAATTATTAGAAATGAAAACATTGTATTCAGATTATTCATTTACATATTTGCTTTTATTCAGAATGATATGACTTCAGAATCATTCTAGGTCTTTCAAGAATGAACTCTTAAACTCGTGTTTTTTTCTATCAATTTTTAAGAAGTTTTAATGAAATGACGCTAAGCCATTTTTCTCAAAAAAAATATCTTTGTTTTAAAATAAAATATTATATTAAAAGGTTTTAAGAATACTTGAGAGCTTCTGAAATTAATCATGTAAAAATTATTAGTTTTGTTCAATTTGAATAATTTGGGAATCAAATAATTAATTTAAAAGATTATTCATTTGAAATCAGAGTCGCCAAAAAATTATTTTAGAAAAATCAATAAAAGAGTTTGGGTGTATAAACGTACTTTTTAACAGAGTTTCAATAAGGGATTCGACTTTTAGTTACGCCCGGGAAAGGGCTTTCGTGTTATGTCTTATGTTACCGTCAAAGAATGGTATTATTTAAAAAAAATAAGTCTGGCTATTAAAATATTATTTATAAAATTTATTTCTTATAATTTTATTTATAAAACAATGATATGTTTAAATTACGTAAATAATTGTACAAAATTATTTAAAAAGGCGTTCTGCGATTGATATAAAACTAAGAAAAACCTAAAACATTTCAGAAAATTGTTAGAATTTAAAAATAAATTTCAAACGGAGCCTTAGTCAAAATATTTGTTTAGGAAATATTCCGAAAATATTTAAAATATCATTTTCTGACCTTTCGAGATTATTTGAAAAAGTATTGGGTGTTCTAAAATTACAAAAATAATTTTGGAGTTTGATAAATGGAACCAAACATGCCTATATGGCCCGAGTCCTATTGTCTAAGTTCGGTTTTAGTGATCTAGGCTCGGTCTAGATCAGGATGGTTTGGAATAGGGCTCGGGAGCATGGGTCAAGAGATTGGATGGCTCTGTCTTGTGTTAAAGAGCTCAGTCTTGAACTCGGACTCCTCGGTCGAGAGATAGGAGAGCTCAGTCCTAGGTCTAGGAGGCTCAATCCCATGTCTAGGTTTTCTCGGTCGTGGACCTAGGAAGCTCGGTCCTAAGTCAGACAAACCTTGGTCAGATTCATTGGTCCTTGATCAAGAACACAAGTCTTGAGTCTCGTTCCTAACTCAAGAACATAGGTCCTCGGTCTCGGTCTTGACTCAACAACATCGGTCATTGGTCTCGATCTAGACCGAAGATTCTTGGTACGCTTTCTTGTTCCCAATCCTACAAGACTCGGTCGTCGGGGAACGAGTATTCTTGATTTGGTCAAAAAATGAAGAAGCCATAACTTTTGATACAAATCATGGAATCATGTTCTATAATCTATAGATTATTCATATGATTATGGAAAACAAAAGCCCTAACCCTAATCATGATCATTCGATATTTACAAATATCAATTTTCAAAAACCATTTTTAAGTCAAAACATAAGATCTTTTGAATTAGGCCATTTCAAGATCTAATTTTTGTTCCATTTGTTTTGAAAGGATGAACAAAGTTGAACATAACTAAAACAAGAACATCATAACAACTTTGTGACAATTTTTGAAGATGAAATCAAAATCCATTTTTTTCAAAAACTCCATTTGATCAAACATGACGGGATGATGTTATAGTGATCTGGAAATCATTCTAACATCTTTACAAACATGTTTAACAACTATTTGAATCAAAAACTCAAGATTAAAGCTCAAGAACTTGAATTTTTAAAAATATAGATTTTCAATTCAAATTTTCATTTTAGTTTAATTTGATTGAATCTCTTTCAATAGAAAACTCATACAACATTTAGGGAATGATTCTAAACTAACTCACATAATTAAACCCTAGAACATATCAAACCGATCAAACTTGATAAAAACCAATTTTTAATAAGAAATCTAAATTCAAATCCTTTTAAATGTTAACAAACAGACAGTTGGAGAACACTCCTCTATAGGTTTTATACAAAATGACCTTCACAATTCAGCTGGAGAATATCCATAAGAGAAGTTGTATTTATTATAAGTTTGTCTTTTTGTGATCTGGTAAAGTGTCTTTCGTAACTAGGTAAAACATTGACTAGTTGTGTTGAAGGGAGCTTTGGTTTTAGAATGAGAAAATTTCCTTCGCAATTGGATTAAAATCCCCGACTTTAGGGGACTTATTATCATTTATGGTGTGTTTCTACATAATCTTTTTCCCTATTGGTTTATGAAGTGACCATCACAAGTGGTTGAAATATCAACCAAGCGTTTCGTTATATTCCGTCACAAGGAATAGATGGATGTTATGGTGCCTCGTTTTCTACAGCGTGGGAGCTTTGAAAATAGCTGACGAGTAATTGATTATCCCAGCTCTTTCTCAACTAACATCTTGAGAACATCAAGAAACCTCGATCTTATCCATGGCATGGTGGCTTGGATTCAAAGTGTATTCGAGATTGTGCTTTGAGCATTGATGTACTTGTAAAGATATTTCACTTAATGAGTCGAGTCCATTTTTCTCATATGTTAAGATATTGATGATAAATTCAATCTCATGCAGACAATTATCCAAACTATTAACTTTCTAGGAAGGGTGGTTGGGATGTGAGGTCCCGTTAGGTATATTTTTGGTTGCTTTTTCTATAGGCCTCAATCTTTTGAATGTTCAATTATTCTTGGTCTAATCACAAAGAGAGTTTTGACTTTATGGCTTTGGGATTTATTTTTAACTTTCGAGGGTATATATGGAGGAATCATTACGTTTTGCTCTTGAGATAGTCAGCGGGACAACCTCCCGAGTGAGCACAAACAATGATTTCAACACCTCAACCTACACGGGAGTAATTATTTTTGTTGGCTTCCAAGGTATATCTGGAGAAATCAATACGTTTTTCTCTTGAGATAGTCATTGTGAAGACCGCCCGAGTGAGCATAAATTACAATTTCAACATCTCAACCTACACGTGAGTGTTTATTATATTATATTTTTTTATACCTTGAGTCTAGTTCTTTTTTTCCCTTATACAAAAGAAAATGAGACATCCTTTCTTTGATTGTGACTTTGGCTCATCTTTTGAAGGGTTTATTCACGTTTTTTTTCAAAAGTCCTTTCATGGAGGGTAAATTTTCTAGATAATCGTGTAGTACCAAAACGAGCGTATTAGGGATATCCATCGATTAAAGTTTTCAGGAAACTCATAATCATATTTGAGAGATCAATCACCACTTGATTAACAAAGATGATCTTGTCTTTTTTCCCTACTTATTCCTAAAATCCTTGTCACTGGTTGGTGAAAAGAACCAATGTTCCCATTGTCTTTTGATTTAAGTGAGATAAAACTAGGAATTCTCGATTCCTTTTTTATTTATTTAATGTTGAGATATGACCTATAAATAGGTTTCCTACGTATCTTCCTTTTGTCGTTGGTGTATTTTTTATTTCCTTTGGAAGAATCAGGTCTCACATAGTTCTTCTAGGGAATGAAGGTAACGTAGTTGTAGAAAATTAGATGTCGATTAGTTCACTCAAATTTGGGGATTTAATTTCTGGGAATTAGGACGTGGCTATAAAATAAAAAATTAGAGGTCGATTAGTTCATTCGAAGTTGGAGAATGATTTTTGTTTAATCTTAGTAAGACTGGATTGTGAGCTGTATAGTCCTAGTAAGGCTAAATTGTGAGTCATATAGTCCTGATAAGGCTGAATTATGAGTCGTATAGTCCTGGTAAGGCTGGATTGTGAGTTGTATAGTCCTAGTAAAGTTGGATTGTGAGTCGTACAGTCTTGGTAAAGCTGGATTGTGAGGCGTATAGTCCTAGTAAGGCTGGATTGGGAGCTGTATAGTCCTGGTAAGGCTGAATTGTGAGCCATATAGTCCTAGTAAGTTTGGATTATGAGTCGTGTAGTCCTAGTAAGACTAGATTATGAGTAGTATAGTCCTGATAAGGTTGGATTGTGAGCCGTATAGTCCTGGTAAGGATGAATTGTGAGTCGTATAGTCCTAGTAAGGATGAATTATGAGTCGTATAGTCCTACATGTATTGATACTATACATAATATCGTTTCATTGCGTCTAGATTGCTTGGAGCAATAAATTCTTCGCCTTCTATTATAGATAAGTGGACTTCACCTCCCGAGAGGATTTTCTTGATTAGGAAGGGTCCTTCCCATTGTGGTTGGAACTTACCCTTAGGGTCTAACATTTTTTGGGTTCATTTAAGCACCATGTCACCCTCCTTTAGATTCCTAGGTTTGACATTTCTACTAAAGGTATTGGCCATTTATTGTTGGTAAACCTAGATTTACATAACGCATTTAAATTGTGTTCTTCCATTCACATCAATTGATCATATCGAGATTTGACCCAGTCTTCTTGAATGACTTGAAACTCCAAAAGGACTCTCAATGTAGTGATTTCAATCTCGATAAGTTTTAAGATATCCATGTCGTATACTATAGAATATGATGTTTCATTTGTCGATGCTTGAGCAGTCGTACGATATCCCCATAAAGCAAATGATAACTTTTCATTCTAGTCCTTGTATGTGTTGGTCATAGGTTTGATGATCCTAATCATATTTTTGTTAGTTGATTTGACCACACCATTATTTTGGGGTCGATAAGGCGATGATTTGTTGTGCTCAATTTTGACTTCTTTGAGCAAGGACAAAACCTTTTCCTAGAAATATCTTCTATTATCTTAAATAATGGCATGTAGTACTTTGTTTCTTGCTATGATATTGACATGGATGACCTTTTCTACTTGAGTAGACTTCAAAATCTTATAAGATGTTGTTTTGATCCATTTAGAAAAATAGTCGATAGCTACGAGTATGAACTCGTGTCCATTTGACGTATGGGGATATATTTTCCTGATGACATCAATACCCCATGTAGAAAATGGCCATAGTGATGTCCTACGTTACTGTAAAAATATTGGAGTAAGTTTTAGGTCAATTTAAAACTAGTATTGTTGACAACTTCTTACATACATGACACATTCTTGTATTTTCTTGGAATGAGCTAGTCCATTCATATGTGGACCACATACTCATGCGTGCACTTCTGCTATGATCCATCAGGATTCGGGATCATCGATGCAGAGCATGTTAGAGCATGTTATGACCATCAAAAGATCATATACAAAGCTTATTAGATATCCAAGCATAATTAAAGGAATACTAGCGATGGACTCTTCGTTCCTTATCTCGAAAATAGGACGGATATTCTCCATATTCGATGTATTATTGGAGAATGTCAAACAATGGTTTGTTGGGCACTTGAATGGAGGCTATCACTCCGATGTCAAGATCGGGTTTTTGTTTTTGTCGATATTTAGAGGTATGACCTTAATTCCAATAGGGATTCTGGTCATGGCTGTTAGCGTAGATAAAGCATCGACAACGCATTTTTATGACCAAAGGGATCATGTGGATCATGTTGTGTAAGATCATGGTTGCTTCTCTTTGGTAAGTAGCCCCGACATTTTTATGACCAAAGAGCATTCCTCTGAAATAAAACGTGCATACCTTTATAATGAAGGTGGTATTTTCTTTGTCTTCTTTTGTGATTAGGATCGTGTTTTATCGTAAAAAACATCCATTAAAGATAAAAGTTGATTATTGGAGACATTATCGACTATAATGTCGATATGAGATAAAGTAAAGTTATCCTTAGAGTTGACTTTATTCAGGTCACGATAGTCTACACATACGCGCATTCTTCAATCCTTCTTTAGGATATGACCCGCATTGGTTATCAATGTGCGGTAGTCTACAATTTTATGGAATCCTGCTTCCAATTTCTTTGGGACTTCTTCTTTAATTTTGGCCACAACCTTAGTTTTCATCCGTCTTAACTTTTGTTTGACGGGTCTATCCTTTGTATAGATGGGAATATGATGTCAAACAATAGCGGGATCTACGCTAGACATATACTTATATGACCAGGAGAATACATCTTTATTGGTCTTTAAGAGTTTTATCATTTCATGACGTTTGTTGTCACTCAGACTTGTCCAATCAACACAATTTGAGGATCGTCTTGCGTATTGAGGTTTATCTTGAGTGTTGTTCAGTAGAGGAAACAATCATATCTTTATGGTCCAAAAACTTAAATAAAAAGAAAACATCATCATCTAAATAGTATTCAAAGTTGTATATTTGTATTTTATTGAACGTTTTATTATAACTAGAAGAGGATATCCAATCAGGATTGTCCTTACAAACTTCCTTATTGATTACAACATCATACACTTTTTCATAGTGACAAAGGGAGGCGTTGTTACTATACCCTATCAGGTTGATTATAGGAGCTTCATTAACTATTGGTAGATTTATGAAATCGTTTTTATAAGAACTTTAGTCATTTGAACCCTCTTCTGTCATAAAAGGATAATTGCTGACTAGTTTATCTAGGGTTTCATACCATTAAACGGTTATTTTCCTAATAATATTAACAAATGAATTAGGATTACAAGAAAATTTTAAAATATTTCAAAACATGGTTAGCGGGTTTACAACATTTGATTGAAAAATGGCTCAGGGAGATCAAAACATAGTGTGGTTTCCCATTCTTATATAAACTGACCGTGTAGGGTTGGAGGGATAGGTATACATTTCTTGGATATTTTAACTTTTCTGAAATCTTCACCAACTATTGGGGTATATTCGGTGCCGAAATTATCTGAGTCGTAATAAGACCAAGAGAAAGAAGACATGGCTGAAACATTGGGTCCTAGACCCATTCCTGGAAAATATTTTATTTTCTGCATGAGACGCATGTATATTATACTGTATGAGGTGAAGTCGGGAATACAATATGAATCCTAGCTTTTCCTAAATACAGGACAAATTTTAAACCCACTCAATTCGATCCCCTAATTGCTAGCTTGAGTTGAACCAACAATGGCCACGACATACTTATAGCCTTCTATTGTGGTGGTTTTTCTATTGCCCATAAACCATATTTTCTGAAGTAGGGTGGAGGCAAGAGCCTTAGCCTGATACAACCAATGTTTTTCCAAGATTACGTTTTATGATAGTCACATATTTATTATGTAAAATTCTTCCTCAAAAGGTGTATTGGATACGTAAATCGTGACGCTACCCATAATTTATTATGAAGCTACCCATAATTTCTTGACAAGAATTGTCAAAGCCTTAGCACGCAGGTCTGATGGAATAATCTTCTCAGAGGGGATGTTGATTTCTTGAAGGGTCTTCCATGGACATATGTATAGTGTTGAACCAATGTCGATTAATGTCATGTGAATGATTTTATCAACCATCTGTACAGAAATGTAAATTACCTTAACATGGGTTTCGTTAGTATTAGGTAACTCTTTGTCCACAAAATCTATCATGTTGATATGTGAGGTTTCTGAGATAATTCCAAAAAACTATTCAAGTGTCATATTAGCTAGTATGCTTACCTTGGACAGCTCATTCAGCACAGCATGCCTAGGTTCTATAAAGTACATCAAGATTTCCCATATGGATATATTGGTATTTGTCTTCCTTAGTTGAGTAAGAAGACTATCGCACAAGTTTTCAGTTCTGAGTTCATTTTCCTTTCTTGGAACATTTAATGGTCCAGAAAGATAAGCCATATTGGCTGGAGCTATTTTCATAAAGTTGGGTTGAAAGTCAGTTATGTTTCTAGTTGTGGAGACTTCGTGTGTCATTCGTCTCTTGGAGAACTAGTGTTGGGATTGTCAAGGATTCACCACATTTGAGATACCTCCAATGGAGGTGGAATTCTTAGATTCTCCTTTTTCGGCCATGGATTGACCATATTAACTTCAAGATTTTTAATAGGTTCGTTTATAGTGATAATGTTCAATTAGTGATCGGGTAACAAGTTTTTCGCGATCTCGGATTTGGAGGATATTTTGGTCGATCAGGTCTTGAGACTAATACTTAAGGGTACTACAGTTATTAGTAGAGTGACATTTCATCTGATGGTAGGCACACCATGGCTCTTTCAAACTTTCAAATGAATTCTTTACCTTCTCTTTGACTTAAAGGCTTGATGAGATTCCTTTTTTGGAGGAGAGAAAGAGCTCGACTCAGGGTCATACCCATATCATCAAAAGTTCTAGGTGGTCTTAGGACATTTGGTATTAGAGGTTTGGGTGCCGACAGGAGTTTACTAGGACATGGCTTTGGCGAGGGCGAAGTCTGACAAGCAGCGATTACTTGCTGAACATCTGTTGTCTTTCCTTTGAGGTTGTGTAGGAATAGCGTATTGTTTTATGGTTTTATTGTCTTTTCTTTCCTTTTCAAAGGTTTCGTCGAGGTTATTACAAGTTTTGAGGAGTTTCTTTATGTTTTGGAAAGTCTTAACATCGAATCCAACATAATATCGACCGTTAACGTTATCCAAAATCATATCGATTTACCTTTTTTCACTAAGAAACAAATCGATTTCTTCATTAACAAATTTCCATCTTTTAATAAAAACCAAAAACTTCTTCTTTTCACCTTGTTTCACGTTCTTGAGCTTCTTCTCAAGTTTTCTAAGATGAGATGCATGCTTAACCATTCTATAAAGGACAAAGTGAGTTCATCAATGATTTGAAGGTATGATATCTTCTCTTGGTGATATCAAAAAAAGATGCATCATCTAAGTATTTAGAAAAATTATGAAGGATCGTTGGTTTTCCAAGAAACAAAGAGGCTGTAGCCGTTGTGTATACCTGGAAGAAAGCGATTGGGTCGCTTTTACTTACATATTTTGATAATGATGGCAGTTTTATGCCAAATGGGATGACTGCTCGTTCTACAGTTTTCATAACATTCTTCTAATCATGGTGCTCATTAATGCTACTTTTGGTTAGTGAATTCAGTTGAGCTATCTAGATTTGTTGGTGTTCAGCTGAGCCATTTGTTCCTTATATTCTGTTGAAGAAATATTTGTAGTATTATCACCTTCTTGGGATTTATTGGGGTCAACACTAGAATTTCCCGAATTGGTTTTAACTGACCTGTTATCCCCATCTTCATCGTATAGAGAGGCCTCTTTTGCGTTACGACGGGTTTGAAGGTTAAAACTAGTTGGCGTGAATACAAACGAAACAGATGGTTGTGGTTGTCGTGACAAAAATGGTTATTACTGAAATTGAATAGTACGTTCGGTCATCAGATTGGTCAATATTTCCAATTGTTCGTTACTTGTTGAAGAATAGCCTTCATTTCAGTAAACTCAATTAGAGAGACTATATCTTGAACGATTATTGGAGTTCCTCCGCTATTTCTTGGCGCAGAAAATGTCTGGTTTTTTTTTCTTTTTTTGTGTGGGTGTACTGTTCAAAGTGACTATCGGATTGCGATTGCGAAGTGAAAGAATATAAGGATTTGCATATGTAACCAAGTATAAATGCAAAAGCATATGCATATGCTTATAAGGTGAATATTAGAGAATGAACATCTCAGATCAAAACAATCATAGATTAGTATATAAACATATTTGCGCCATTTGTTACAGATAGACTATTTATTGATATCTTACAAATAGAGTCTAAAAGGTGTTGGGAGTGGGTGCAACAATAGAGACTAGGGTCTACTTATATTGAACGCTTACGATAAACGATTCGATAATCCTGTGAGGGATTAGTATATGTATCTATTCTTCGCAAATCTTCACAAACTCTGGAAACGGATTCAAGTCGGAACTGTTTGTTTAGAGTTGAAGCTTTAGACAACCGAATGTAAATGGTAGGAAGTAAAGAACACAAGGAGTCTTATGGATGTTTGGAGATAAAACTCCTACGTCACCCCTTCTTCCACAACCGGAAGGATATCCACTAAAACTTTGAGTCACATACAACTCACTAAGCTAGTTAACTATATGTTGAACAGAACAACCTCTGTTCAACTTAAAGTGTGTATTATAGTATAATCACAACTATACAGTAATTGATTTTTTATCTTAAGCTTGAAATATGTAAGGAATCAGTAAGAACAAGAGCAATTCGTAATAGCTTGTGTATGACAATCAATTGTGTGAGCAATGAAGTAAATAATTCAATGATTCTTCCGTTGTCCTTGAGAATCTATTTATAGTTGAAGGAAAACGATGGTCGAATCTTCTTTGTGGACATGTGGCAAGTGTCTATTGGACGACCGCCTATGTACAAGAGTATCGCAGACTCTGAGCGTTTGGATCGTGGCCGTACCGAGCAGGTAGTGCGTCGAATATCCTCTGATATTGTCTTGTACTGGAAATGCAATTGAGAGATACTCACGTACGTAGCATTCATTCATTTGATGAAGTTCACTAGCGTGTTAGACGGCTGAGAATATGAGCAACAGACAACTAGGTGAACGTGGTTAGATGTATGCTTTCTTCAAATGGCTGCAAAGCAAGGAATTAGATGTACTTCTTTAGACCGCGTCTAAAGGAGTTAGACGTCTTTGTCTAACTGCGCATTCCTTTACACAGCGTCTAAAGAAGTTAGACGACTTGGTCTAACTATTTTATTTTGTTTTAAATATTATTTTTATATTTTTTTTCAAACGTTGGAAATGGTTTAAAACTAATTTAAAACTAACTGCATAGTTCTTTTATTAAGTTTTATCAATTAAGTACTGTTTAAATATAATTCTTAATTTTATTTTACTAATCATTTGAGTGATGTTTGTTTATTACTCGATATTGATATAACTCTTTAGATATTGTTATTATTTGTCTATTATTGTTATATATGTTCTAATTCTACTTCTTGACTTATTTTTGAATATTATGATTATGAGGGTTATCATTTTAACCATGATATTTGAGTTGTTATATTGGGATTTTAACTTGTAAAATTCTAAAAATAAATATTAAAAAACTGAGAATGTAACTTTATTTCTTAAATATATCTTAAGTCAAATCAATCATAAGTTGATGTTTTAAAACTAATGTTTCATATTTTAATCTTATTTTCTTGTAAAATAAAACTACGAAAAATGGTTATTGTTAGGAATGTGCAAAAAAAGACTTGAAAATCAATAACCAAACAAAACTGATAGTTTACCTGTTTTATTTTTCCGGTGTATCGGTTAATTAACTTTTTACCAGTTAAAAAGTTTGATTTACGGTTGAACTATTTTTTTACTTATTTAACCGATAACAGATAATAATTCTAATTATATATTTTATTTTATAATTTATATTAGTTATTTTATAAATATTAGATATATTATAAATAATTTTAATAATTTATATAATTATATTAGTTTTTAAAATTTTAAATTATAATTGGTATAAAATTATATTTTATAAATTTTTTAATTTATATAACTATTAATTTTAAAATGACTCTTAAAATATATTATATTATTACAATTATATAATATATTATAATATATTTTTAAATATATCAATAAAATATAATATAATGTATTATATTATAACAATAATATAATATATTGTAATATAGAAAAAAAATATATATATATATATATATATATATATATATATATATATATATATATATATATAATACAACAGTACAAACAGGAATTTTGAAAAATATCATGTAGTAAATTGAATACTTAATTTAAAAATTCAATTACTAGTTTCGGGTTAACCAACCAGAAACAATAGAACAAGAAATAGTAAAAGCGATATAATTACCGGTCGGTTAATCGATTTGTAAAATAAGAGGTAAATCGGACATAACCAGAACCAAATAAATAGTTAACCAACTTGTTGAACCCCCTTAGTTATTAGTTATTGTAGTAATATCTTTTAAAAAATTCTCAAATATATTTTCTTAAATTAATACAATCCATAAGTTAATGTTTGAAATTCAATAAATTAATGCTTTACAACTAATGATTCTTAATTTTCTTTTGAAAAATTTAAACAAAGAAAAAGAAAAAGGTTATTGCAGAAATCATAAAAAACTATATAAAAAAAAAGAAATGGGTTAACTGAAAAACTAAAAAAAAAATGTATAAGGCGGTATTAATCACATAACATCTCTTATTTTGTTTCCTTTGAAAATCATAAAACTCTCTTGTTTAAAATATTTAATAATTTTTTATTATTTTATTATATTTAAATAAATTTTAATTATTAAAATTTAGTAATATTTTTATTAAGTTTTATTATATATATGAATGAATTATTATTATAATATTAATGTTTATTTTTTATAATTGTTTTAAACAATTTTTAAATTATTAATTTTATGTATTTAGATTTTTTATTAAAATAAAAAATAAAAAAATGTGTCAACTTTTTTATTATTAAACTCTCTATTCACTCACTATTATTATATATATGGACGGACCCAGAAATATAGATAGGGTAGACATACAAAATAAAATGGGTTAAATTTTTTTTGGGTGAAGTTAAATAAAATAAAGAGAAAATTATAGATTAATGAATGGATGAACGTGAGTTTAGCTTTTTTTTTTTCAATATGGAGGTTGTCGAGGTTGTGATGGGAGCTCAACCATTTATTTTTTTCAATATTCACTTTTTTATGATGGGTTATTTGATATATGAAAAAATAATATTGTTTAAAAAAATATTAAAAAAAAATTTATTTGAGTTTTGAATTGTGTAAATTATTATAATATATAATATTTTATGAGAAATGTCAATATTATATAATATTAATAAGTGTAGTTTAAATTTAACGATAAAAACAATACAAAAATATGAGTGTTTACCTTATCATAAAAAACAACTAAAACATAATGAGATTAATCATTTGGAGATTAAATGTCACATAAAATTTATAGTTAACGAGCTTAGAAATTCTCACAATATCAATGAGTTCACCGATTGTCTCTACCGATTTTTAAGAAAAAATCTCTCATATCTTTTAATAATAACGTTGTGAGGAAACATATCTTCTATTTTTTTTATAATCAACTGTTATTTTATTAATTTATATTAAATAACATATTTTTCTATAATTATATATATTAAACAACAATTTGTTGTTTCTGGCGCTATAAAGAACATAAACACACAAAAATCCAATCTGGTGTGAAATTATTTTTTGTGTATTTTTTTTTTGTGTTTAACGCTCTATATATTTTATTTATTAGAAACCGAAATTTATGAAAATATACCGCAATGACTAACTCTTAAGATATTATGAATTTGTAACTTAGCTAAAAGAGAAGAAAAACATATTCTTGTCAGATCTTTCTTGTGAAAGGAGTGCAAACTATTTTTGAGGTTTGTATAGGACTTGTCTAGTGTGATAAATTTTATACATCATATATTAGTGATTCTTCCAAGTTACATATTATTTATTTTTTATTTTTTTTGAGTTTGACACATATATGTTTTTTTTTCAAGTCTAACCTATGATAACATGTATGAATTCAATAAAAACATATACAAAAAAACTCCTTCTTCAATAAAACAAAATAAATAATGTAATTTGTTTTTTTATTTTTTTTAATAATCAACTGTTATAACTTAATTTATATTCACTTTTGTATTGTGGGTTATTTGATATTTGATAAAAAAAAATTGTTTGTAAAAAAAATTAAAATATTTGAGTTTTGAATTGGATAAATTATTATATTATATATTATTTTTTTGAGAATGTCAATATTATATAATATTAATAAGAATATTTTAAATGTAACGATAAAATCAATACAAAAAAAATAAGTGTTTACTTTATCATTAAAAACAACTAAAACACAATGAGATTAACCATTTGGAATAGTTAACGAGCTCAGAAATCCTCACAATATCAATGAGTTCACCGACCGTCTCTATCGGTTTTTCAGAAAAGATCTCTCATATCTTTTTAATAATAACATTTTGTGTAAACACAATGGTCAACCGCGGTAAATGGACATCATACGGTTCCTTTCGAGTTAACTAATCCACCATAAAATAATGGGATAAGGGAACATCGACTCTATCCAACCGAGTACGAGATTTCTATTCAAACATCTCAAAAAACAAATTTTCACTCATGCATCTAAAATGTCAATCATATTTCACGGACACTCTTTAGCAATATAAAAACAAGTGAGGTTTATTTATCACTTTTTCTTAACACATTATACAACAACTAACCATGATGTACAATATTTTCATTAATCTATCAACCATCAAGATCCTTCCATTCATAAATAGACGGAGCTTAGGGGTGTGAGTGCTTTATCCCACCCTAGCTCATCCATAATATTTTTTATCAGTACGAAATTTAGATTTTTAAGTTATTGTTTGAGAGAAAGATAAAGAAAGAGATGTTATACATATATTAATTAATATTTTTGATGAGACATAGTTTGATTATGATTATTTGGATTTTGGTTATATTTTAGATTTATTTGATAAGATTATTTTAGTGTTTTTATAATTTATGTGTATTTTTTATTTTTCGGGTTTCATTATTTTCTTTAAGTTCAAATTATATTTTATAATAAATAATTATTATTTTCAAATAATTAACATTAAGGGAGCATATTCTAATCATTAAAAAACATTAGTTATATTATTATTTACCTACCTATTGTTTACCAATTGTCTAATGTGATAAATTTTATAGATCATATCTTAGTGATTCTTTCAAGTTACATATTTTTTATTTTTTTATTTTTTTGGAATTTGACTCAAATATGTTTTTTTTTTAAGTCCAACCTATGATGACATGTATGAATTCAATAATAACATATATAAAAAAATCCTTCTTCAATAAAACAAAATAAATAATGTAATTTTCTTTTATTTAAATTTTATAATCAACTGTTATTTTATTAATTTATATTAAATAATATGTTTTTCTATAATTATATCTATTAAACAACAATTTGTTGTTTCTGGAGCTAAAAAAGAACATAAACACACACAAAAAAAAACAATATGGTGTGAAATATTTTTTTGTGTTTAAAGTTCTATATATTTTATTTATTAGAAACCAGAATGTAAGGAAATATACCGCAATGACTAATTCTTAAGAAATTATGAATTTACGACTTGGCTAAAAGAGGAGAAAAACATATTCTTCTCCGATCTTTCCTGTGAAAGGAGTACAAACTATTTTTGAGGTTTTTATAGGACTTGAACAAACAGAGGCTTTAGCCCATATTTTAGGAGGAGATTGTGGTTGGACCTAGGTCAACACATAATTGGAATATTAAATCGTAAACAAATCTATATTTCTCTTTTATATTTCCTTGTTGATAGGAAGTAGAACTTGTTCTTAAAAATTTATGGGATCATTAATTAATAGTTCATTCTTAAAGTTTTCTAAACCTATGATTCTTATAAGAGATAAGTTGTTACACTTCTCTTTAGTTAATCTTGTGAATATTTATGTCATGATTTAGGTTTATAATGATATATTCTATAGATTATGAAATAATGAAATATTTTATTGATATTCATTGTAACTTTATTCAAATTTATTATCCCAATTGCATAGAAGCTATAATTCTCCCATATTATATATTTAGTTTCCTCCCGTTTGGGGTACGTTTTCGTTTTTAACTTTGCAGTAGCATGAAAAAAATCGACATTTTCCATTCGTTGCTCCGGCTTTCTTACAAGCTTCAATGCATAGGTTTAGAGTACTGGAAAAACACATGCTTTTGAAATTTTTACTTTTTACCCATTTGAAAGGATAATATTCATAATCATGTTCCCCTGTCAAGAAATTTTAAACTATAATTAATTTTAACAGGTCAAAAAATACAAAAAAAAAATTAAAACAAGGAGAAAATATTGGAGATCCAAAATAGCTACATGCAACACATAGTTGGAGAAGTAAGAAGACACCCAACAACAAGGACAACTCTTTTCTCATTCTTAATTTTGTTTTTTATTGTTAACTATTTGTTTACTTCTATCTTGAGAGATGAAGCACGATAACCTCTTTAATTTATAGTAATAGGAGGGTTTTAGGTTAGTATTGGGGAGGGGGCATAAATGAAGTCTCATAAGGTGCAATCTTAACTGATCTCAAGAAATTCAAACTTTCTTTAAAAAGAAGAGGGATGAGGTTTCTTTTCTTTTTAAATTTTAGGATCTAAGTCTTAATATAATTTCAATCAAAGTTTTTTTTTTGTAATTAGTGATCGAACTCGGAGACTACATTCTCTTAATATGGTTGAAATTTCTTAATATGATATATTTCTCATCCTTTCTTATTCCAGATTTGATTTTTTATGATAAATCTTTAAGTTCTATTTTTTTTAATATGTAGGTTGCGAAGGCTGTGATGGAGCTCAATCATTTTTTTTTTCAATATTCACTTTTTTATCGTGAGTTATTTGATATTTGATAAAAAAAAATTGTTTGAAAAAAAAATTAAAATATTTGAGTTTTGAATTGGGTAAATTATTATATTATATATTATTTTTTTGAGAAATATCAATATTGTATAATATTAATAAGAATATTTTAAATGTAACGATAAAAACAATACAAAAAATAAATGTTTACCTTATCATTAAAAACAACTAAAACACAATGAGATTAACCATTTGGAGATAAAATGTAACATAAAATTTATAGTTAACGAGCTCAGAAATTCTCACAATATCAATGAGTTCACCGACCGCCTCTATCGGTTTTTCAGAAAAGATCTCTCATATCTTTTTAATAATAACATTTTGAGTAAACACAACGGTCAACCGCGGTAAATGGACATCATATGGTTCCTTTCGAGTTAACTAATCCACCATAAAATAATGGGGATAAGGGAACATCGACTCTATCCAACCGAGTTCGAGATTTCTATCCAAACATCTAAAAAACAAATTTTCACTCATGCATCTAAAATGTCAATCATATTTTAAAGTAGATTTCAAATCACGGACACTCTTTAGCAATATAAAAATAAGTGATGTTTAGTTATCACTCTGATGTACAATATTTTCAATAATCTATCATCCATCAATATCCCTCCATTCATAAATAGACGGAGCTTAGGGATGTGAGTGCTTTATCCCACCCTAGCTCATCCATAATATTTTTTTATCAATACAAAATTTTGATTTTTAATTGTTTGAGGGAAAGATAAAGAAAGAGATGTTACACATATATTAATTAATATTTTTGATGAGACATTGTTTGATTATGATTATTTGGATTTTGGTTATATTTTAGATTTATTTGATAAGATTATTTTAGTGTTTTTATAATTTATGTGTATTTTTTATTTTTCAGGTTTCTTTATTTTCATTAAGTTCAAATTATATTTTATAATAAATAATTATTATTTTAAAACAATTAACATTAAGGGAGCATATTCTAATCATTAAAAAACAATAATATTATTATTATTTACCTACCTATTGTCTACCAATTCTTGATAAATTTTATAGATCATATCTTAGTGATTCTTCCAAGTTACATATTATTTATTTTTTAATTTTTTTGGAGCTTGACTCATATATGTTTTTTTAAAGTCCACCCTATGATGACATGTATGAATTAAATAATAACATATATAAAAAAATCCTTCTTCAATAAAACAAAATAAATAATGTAATTTTCTTTTATTTAATTTTTATAATCAACTGTTATTTTATTAATTTATATTAAATAACATATGTTTTTCTATAATTATATCTATTAAACAACAATTTGTTGTTTCTGGAGCTAGAAAGAACATAAACACACAAAAAAACAATATGGTGTGAAATATTTTTTTGTGTTTAACGTTCTATATATTTTATTTATTAGAAACCAGAATGTAAGGAAATATACCGCAATGACTAATTCTTAAGAAATTATAAATTTGCGACTTGGCTAAATGAGGAGAAAAACATATTCTTCTCGGATATTTCCTGTGAAAGGAGTGCAAACTATTTTTGAGGTTTACATAGGAGTTGAACAAACAGAGGCTGTAGCCCATATTTTAGGAGGAGATTGTGGTTGGACCTAGGTCAACACATAATTGAAATATTAAACAGTAAACAAATCTATATTTCTCTTTTATATTTCCTTGTTGATAGGAAGTAGAACTTGTTCTTACAAATTTATGGGATCATTAATTAGTAGTTCATTCTTAAAGTTTTCCAAATCTATGATTCTTATAAGAGATAAGTTGTTACACTTCTCTTTAGTTAATCTTGTGAATATTCATGTCATGATTTAGGTTTATAATGATATATGCTATAGATTATGAAATAATGAAATATTTTATTGATATTCATTGTAACTTTATTCAAATTTATTATCCCAATTGCATAGAGCTATAATTCTCCCATATTATAAATTTAGTTTCCTCCAGTTTGGGGTACGTTTTCGTTTTTAACTTTGCAGTAGCATGAAAAAACTCGACATATTCCATCCGTTGCTCCATCTTTCTTACAAGCTTCAATGCATCGGTTTAGAGTACGAAAATAACACATGCTTTTGAAATTTTTGCTTTTTACCCATTTGAAAGGATAATATTCATAATCATGTTCCCCTGCCAAGAAATTTTAAACTATAATTAATTTAACAGGTCAAAAAATAAAAAAATAAAATAAAACAAGTAGAAAAGATTGGAGATTGAAAATAGCTACAAGCAACACATAGTTGGAGAAGTAAGAAGACACCCAACAACAAGGACAACTCTTTTCTCATTCTTAATTTTGTTTGTTATTGATAAATATTTGTTTACTTCTATCTTGAGAGATGAAGCACAATAACCTCTTTAATTTATAGTAATATGAGGGTGTTTAGGTTATTATTGGGGAGGGGGCATAAATGAAGTCTCATAAGGTGCAATCTTAACAGATCTCAAAAAATTCAAACTTTCTTTAAAAATAAGATGGATGAGGTTTCTTTTCTTTTCAAATTTTAGGATTTAAGTCTTAATATAATTTCAATCTAAGTTTTTTTTTTTTTTGTAATTAGTGATCGAACTCGGAGATTTCATTCTCTTAATATGGTTGAAATCTCTTAATATGATATATTTCTCATCCTTTTTGATTCCAAATTTGAATTTTTATGATAAATCTCTAAGTTCTGTTTTTTTTAATAGGGAGGTTTCCAAGGCTGTGATTGGAGCTTCATCATTTATTTTTTTTCAATATTCACTATTTTATTGTGGGTTTGATATTTGAAAACAAAAATTGTTTGAAAAAGAAAATTAAAATATTTGAGGTTTGAATTGGGTAAATTATTATATTATATATTATTTTTTTGAGAAATATCAATATTGTATAATATTAATAAGAATATTTTAAATGTAACGATAAAAACTATACAAAAAATAAGTGTTTACCTTATCATTAAAAACAACTAAAACACAATGAGATTAACCATTTGGAGATAAAATGTAACATAAAATTTATAGTTAACGAGCTCAGAAATTCTCACAATATCAATGAGTTCACCGACCGCCTCTATCGGTTTTTCAGAAAAGATCTCTCATATCTTTTTAATAATAACATTTTGAGTAAACACAACGGTCAACCGCGGTAAATGGACATTATATGGTTCCTTTCGAGTTAACTAATCCACCATAAAATATTGGGGATAAGGGAACATCGACTCTATCCAACCGAGTTCGAGATTTCTATCCAAACATCTAAAAAAACAAATTTTCAATCATGCATCTAAAATGTCAATCATATTTTAAAGTAGATTTCAAATCACGGACACTCTTTAGCAATATAAAAATAAGTGATGTTTAGTTATCACTCTGATGTACAATATTTTCATTAATCTATCATCCATCAAGATCCCTCCATTCATAAATAGACGGAGCTTAGGGATGTGAGTGCTTTATCCCACCCTAGCTCATCCATAATATTTTTTATCAATACAAAATTTAGATTTTTAAGTCATTGTTTGAGAGAAAGATAAAGAAAGAGATGTTACACATATATTAGTTAATATTTTTGATGAGACATTGTTTGATTATGATTATTTGGATTTTGGTTATATTTCAGATTTATTTGATAAGATTATTTTAGTGTTTTTATAATTTATGTGTATTTTTTATTTTTCAGGTTTCATTATTTTCTTTAAGTTCAAATTATATTTTATAATAAATAATTATTATTTTAAAATAATTAACATTAAGGGAGCATATTCTAATCATTAAAAAACAATAATATTATTATTATTTACCTACCTATTGTCTACCAATTCTTGATAAATTTTATAGATCATATCTTAGTGATTCTTCCAAGTTACATATTATTTATTTTTTAATTTTTTTGGAGCTTGACTCAAATATGTTTTTTTTTTAAAGTCCACCCTATGATGACATGTATGAGTTAAATAATAACATATATAAAAAAAATACTTCTTCAATAAAACAAAATAAATAATGTAATTTTCTTTTATTTAATTTTTATAATCAACTGTTATTTTATTAATTTATATTAAATAACATATGTTTTTCTATAATTATATCTATTAAACAACAATTTGTTGTTTCTAGAGCTAGAAAGAACATAAACACACAAAAAAAACAATATGGTGTAAAATATTTTTTTGTGTTTAACGTTCTATATATTTTATTTATTAGAAACCAGAATGTAAGGAAATATACCGCAATGACTAATTCTTAAGAAATTATAAATCTACGACTTGGCTAAATGAGGAGAAAAACATATTCTTCTCGGATATTTCCTGTGAAAGGAGTGCAAACTATTTTTGAGGTTTATATAGGAGTTGAACAAACAAAGCTGTAGCCCATATTTTTGGAGGTCATTGTGGTTGGACCTAGGTCAACACATAATTGAAATATTAAACAGTAAACAAATCTATATTTCTCTTTTATATTTCTTTGTTGATAGGAAGTAGAACTTGTTCTTACAAATTTATGGGATAATTAATTAGTAGTTCATTCTTAAAGTTTTCCAAATCTATGATTCTTATAAGAGATAAGTTGTTACACTTCTCTTTAGTTAATCTTGTGAATATTCATGTCATGATTTAGGTTTATAATGATATATGCTATAGATTATGAAATAATGAAATATTTTATTGATATTTTATTGATATTTATTGTAACTTTATTCAAATTTATTATCCCAATTGCATAGAGCTATAATTCTCCCATATAATATATTTAGTTTCCTCCCGTTTGGGGTACGTTTTCGTTTTTAACTTTGCAGTAGCATGAAAAAACTCGACATATTCCATCCGTTGCTCCATCTTTCTTACAAGCTTCAATGCATCGGTTTAGAGTACGGAAATAACACATGCTTTTTAAATTTTTACTTTTTACCCATTTGAAAGGATAATATTCATAATCATGTCCCCTGCCAAGAAATTTTAAACTATAATTAATTTTAACAGGTCAAAAAATAAAAAAAATATAAAACAATGAGAAAAGATTGGAGATTGAAAATATCTACAAGCAACACATAGTTGGAGAAGTAACACATAGTTGGAGAAGTAAGAAGACACCCAATAACCAGGACAACTCTTTTCTCATTCTTAATTTTGTTTGTTATTGATAACTATTTGTTTACTTCTATCTTAAGAGATGAAGCACAATAACCTCTTTAATTTATAGTAATATGAGGGTGTTTAGGTTATTATTGGGGAGGGGGCATAAATGAAGTCTCATAACGTGCAATCTTAACAGATCTCAAAAAATTCAAACTTTCTTTAAAAATAAGATGGATGAGGATTCTTTTCTTTTTAAATTTTAGGATTTAAGTCTTAATATAATTTCAATCTATGTTTTTTTTTTGTAATTAGTGATTGAACTCGGAGACTTCATTCTCTTAATATGGTTGAAATCTCTTAATATGATATATTTCTCATCCTTACTTATTCCATATTTGAATTTTTATGATAAATCTCTAAGTTCTGTTTTTTTTAATATAGAGGTTTCCAAGGCTGTGATGGGAGCTTAATCATTTTTTTTTCAACATTCACTATTTTATTGTGGGTTTGATATTTGAAAAAAAAAAATTGTTTGTAAAAAAAAATTAAAATATTTGAGTTTTGAATTGGGTAAATTATTATATTATATATTATTTTTTTGAGAAATGTCAATATTATATAATATTAATAAGAATATTTTAAATGTAACGATAAAAACAATACAAAAAATAAGTGTTTACCTTATCATTAAAAACAACTAAAACACAATGAGAATAACCATTTGGAGATAAAATGTAACATAAAATTTATAGTTAACGAGCTCAAAAATTCTCACAATATCAATGAGTTCACCGACCGCCTCTATCGGTTTTTCAGAAAAGATCTCTCATATTTTTTTAATAATAACATTTTGAGTAAACACAACGGTCAACCTATTTCATTAGTTGTTGTGCTACTATTAGAAAAAACAATCATTCATGAATAAAAAAATTAATTCCATATTTCAATACAAAATTTTAAATCTCAAATCGTATTAATACAGAAATTTCAAATTGTATGGCAATAACTATAATCGGGGAGGAGGGACATCCTAAAAATAAGCGTATATTTTCTTCCTGTCGTGCATGCATCATCTTATGCATCTCTTCCATTTCACGTGCCTGATGCACAATGTCACGTGCATGTTGCTCCATTCGTTCTTACATGTTCTTATTATCCTCGACATACGCTTTTGTCTATTAACGTTGTGACACGCGTGAGTTGTTTACTCTTGAGGAAGAAATTCCCCGGTTATCCGGGGTATAGTTCCTTGGACGTATTCCCGATCCGATCTCCATCACCCTCTCATATCCTTGTGGTCCAAAGAAGCCCCATACACGTCAAATGATAACATATCAAGGTTTGCTTTTTTCCGATTTAAGGATATTTTACCCAACAATTGGAAGAACTTAGACAAAATAAACAAAGTACTTTTTCTTATAACTATTATGTTCTAATCAATTGTTATTTTATCAATTTATATCCAATAACATATGTTTTTCTATAACCATATCTATTAAATAATAATATGTTGTTGTTTATTGGATATGATTATAGAAAATTACAGTGAATGAATCTCACTTTCTCATTTATATCTCCTTGTTGTGTAGAAGAAATATGAGTATTAACTATAATAGATTATGTCAACTTTATGAATGTTTGAGGGATGGAGGAAGTAGAACTCGTTCTTACAAATTGATGGGATCATTAATTAGTGGTTTCTTCATAAAGTTCTCAAAAACTATGATTCTTATAAGAGGTAATTTGTTACACTTCTCTCTAGTTAAACTTGTGAATATTCATGTCATGACTTAGGTTTATAATAATATATGCTATAGATTATGAAATAATGAAATACTTTATTCATATTCATCTTAACTTTATTCAAATTTATTTTTGCAATAGCATAGAGGCTAGTATTCTCTCATATTACATATTTAAGTTCTTCTAGTTGGGGGTGGGGGTACATTTTCTTTATAGACTCTGCAGTAGCATGAAAGATGTCGACATTTTCCATCAATTGCTCCATCATTTTTACAAGATTGAATGCATGGGTTTAGAGTACGGGTAATACACAACCTTGTGAAAGTTTGGCTTTTTACCCATTTGAAAGGATAATATTGATAATCTTGTTCCCCTGCCAAGAAATTTCAGACTATAATTAATCTTATTAGGTAAAGAATAAAAAAAACAATGATAAAGAGATTTGAGATCGAAAATAGCTACAAGCAAAACATAGTTGGAGAAGTAAGAAGACACCCAACAACAAGGACAACTCTTTTCCCATTCTTAATTTGTTTGTTATTTATAACTATTTGTTTACTTCTATCTTGAGAAATGAAGCACAATAAACACATTAATTTATAGTAATAGGAGGGTGTTCAGGTTATTATTGGGAGAGGACATAAATGAAGTCTCATATGGTGTAATCTTCATAGATCTCAAGAAATTCATTCTTTATTTTAAAAAGAAGAAAGCTGAGGTTTATTTTCTTTTTAAATTTTATGAATCTTTGTCTTAATATAATTTCTATCTTAATTGTTTTTTTAAATACCGATCAATCTTAATCCCTTTTTAAATTCTCTGTTAAAATCTATTAATATACCTCTCATTTATTCTTAATTCAAATTTGATTTTTTTATGATAAATCTCTATATTTTTTTTTTCTATAGTGAGAAAGTGGAGGTGGAGATGAGAGCTCAACCAATTATTTTTTTATTAGTTTGTAATGATAAAAATAATACAAAAACACGAGTGTTTACATTATCATTAAAGACACCTGAAACACAACGAGATTAACCATTTAGAGATTAATTGTAACATAAAATTTAATAGTTAACGAGCTCATATAACCTCAAAATATCAATGAATTTACCAACTATACCGTTTTCCATAAGATGAAAAAATCTCATATCATCGTAAAAATATGTTGTGAGTAAACATATTGGTCAATCCCGATCAATGGACGTCATATAGTTCTTTTCGAGTCAAATAATCTACCATAAAATAATCAGTATAGAGAAACATCACCTCTATCCAACCGAGCTCTAGATTTCTATCCAAACATCTCAATAAACGACAATTCACTCAAGTATCTTAAATGTCACTCATATTTTAAAGTATGTTTCAAATTGAAATCACTTTTTTACAATACAAAAATAAGTGAGGTTCATTCTCCAATTTTTTTAACATATTATGCAACCACTATGTAAAATGTACAATATTTTATAAATCTATCATTTATCAAGATCCATCCATGCATAGACATATAGAACTTAGGGATGTGGGGGCTCAATCCCACCCCTAACTCATCCATAATATTTTTCATCGGTATGAAATTGAGATTATTACAGCATTGTTTGAGAGAAGTATAAATGATGACATGACATATATGTTAATTAATATTTTTCATTAAACGTAGTTTAATTATAATTATTTGGATTTTAGTTATTTTTCGGATTTGTTTGATAAGTTTATTTTAGTGTTTTTATAATTTATGTGTATTTTTTTTACAAGTTTATTTATTTTCTTTACGTTCAAATAATATTTATAATAAATATTAATTATTTTAAAATTATTAACATTAAGGGAGCGTATTCCAATCTTTAAAAATTAATAATATTATTATTAATTACCTAGTGTCTAGTGTGATAAATTTAATAAATAATATCTCAATGTTCTTTCAAGTTACATATTATTTATTTTTTGATTTATTTGGAGTTTGACTCAAATTTGTTTTATTTTTTTTCTATTTTTTTTTTTGGGGAAAACAGTTTAGTGCCATTTCATTAAAAAAACAAAAAAGAGGGAAAAAATACAAAAGTTTAAGATCAGATCTAGACAATTTCTAGATTTGACAATGAAACAATAATTGAATTACAAACAATAACAATAATCAATTAGAGCCTACATCGTTTTTACTTTTATTCTATTTGTGACATTCACAAACGAAATATCCCATATATGGCAGAGCTTTCTATTCTCTTTATTCCTTTCGATTCCTCTCCAGGATTGAATGAGTGCATTTCCATCTAAAGTTATATCTCTCCAAATATCTTCAGCGGTTCTACTTCTTCCACTGTGAGTTCTTGAATTTCTTTCTTTCCAGATATTGTAGATTACTGCTCCAAAGTAGCATTTCAACA
Source organism: Impatiens glandulifera (assembly GCF_907164915.1). Taxonomy (NCBI): domain Eukaryota; kingdom Viridiplantae; phylum Streptophyta; class Magnoliopsida; order Ericales; family Balsaminaceae; genus Impatiens; species Impatiens glandulifera. The sequence continues at coordinate 17,687,873 of NC_061869.1, read as the reverse complement.
TACTTACATAGAAGGATCTTCCTTTTTCTTTATTCTTCATCCACTCTTGGATTTCTTCCCATATTCTTGGAAAGTTGATGATGTTCATGTTTGCAGCATACATCCTCCATATCTGTATTACAAAAGAGCATTCCCCAAAATAAATGGTTTATGCTTTCCTCAACTCCCGAACATAGGACATAGTTGATATCAAGAATGTTTATATATTTTCGAATTCTGTCTTTTGTTGTCAACCATTTCCTGTATACTAGCTAGAGAATAAATTGGTGATGAGGAATAATCTTTGGAGACCATACCACATTATGCAAATCTACCTCCTGTCCTCTTGTTCTAACCATTTCTCATGCCTTTCCTGTAATAAACTTCTCATTGCTTTCTGCTTCTACCTCATTTGGTTTAGGATTATATCACCTTCTGGAATACGCCTCAAAAGTGAATGACATCTACCTTCATAGACATCTCTAAATGAGTACTTAATGTATTCTCTTCTAACACTGTTTCCTTGCATTTCTTCTTTGAATATAATGGGAATATTATCCAGCCAAGGATCATGCTAGAATAGTACCCCTCTTCCATTTCCAATTGTGGTTTTCACCACGTGAAAGACATTTTTTCTTATTTTTAGGATTTTCTTCAATGACCATGCCATTCTTTCGTTGATGCTTAGTGTCCGGATAATGATTTTTATTTTTTTAAAGTCCAACATAATGATGAGTTTTGTGAATTCACTTGGCATTTAATAAAAATATAAATAAATAAATTGTTCTTCACACTAGTAGAAAATACATCATTAGTGACGACATAAACAGTCGCTAAAAGCCCTAATGCCAATATTAATCATTATTAGCGTCGACAAACAAAACCGTCGCCCGTGAACGCTAAAAGTTCGTCGTTTAAAGATGATGGTAATTATCAACGATAATTATCCCTTAACGCCGACGTTAATAATTTTTTCTCTCGTGGTTTTGGAATATTTCCGATTCTCTTATTAACGTCGACATTCCCATAACATCGACGTTAATGTTGATGTTTATCAAAGTAAGTATTCCCTTAACATCATGTTAAAGTTGTTGTTTATCAACGTCGACGCTCCTCTAATGCCGACGTTGATAATGCTTACTCCTCGGTTTTTGGCAGTTTTTTTAATTTTATTAAACCTATTTCATATGTTGTTGTACTACTATTATAAAAAACAATCATTCATGAATAAAAAAATTAATTCCATATTTCAATACAAAATCTTAAATCTCAAATCGTATTAATAAAAAAATTTCAAATTGTATGGCAATAACTATAATCGGGGGAGGAGGGGGCATCCTAAAAATAAGCGTATATTTTCATCCTGTCGTGCATGCATCATCTTGCGCATCTCTTCCATTTCACGTGCCTGATGCACAATGTCACGTGCATGTTGCGCCATCTGTTCTTGCATGTTCTTATTATCCTCGACCAATGCTTATGTCTATTAACGTTGTGACACGCGTGAGTTGTTGACTCTTGAGGAAGAACTTCCCTGGTTATCCGCTGTAAAGTTCCTTAGACGTATTCTCGATCCCATCTCCGTCACCCTCTCATATCCTTGTGGTCCCAAAGAAGCCTCATACACGTAAAATGATAACATATCAGGGTTTATTTTTTGCCGATTCAAGGATATTTTACCCAACAATTAGAAGAACCTAGACAAAATAAATAATGTACTTTTTCTTTTAACTATTTTGTTCTAATCAATTTTTATTTTATTAATTTATATTCAATAACATATGTTTTCTATAATCATATCCATTAAACAATATTATATTGTTTAATGAATATGATTGTAGAAAATTACAGTGAATAAATCTCTCTTTCGCATTTATATCTCCTTGTTGTGTAGGAGCAATATGAGTATCAACTATAACCGATAATGTCAACTTAATGAATTTTTGAGGGATGGAGGAAGTAAATTCTATGAATTTTTGAGGGATGGAGGAAGTAGAACTCGTTCATACAAATTGATGGGATCATTAATTAGTGGTTTCTTCTTAAAGTTCTCAAAAACTAAGATTCTTATAATAGGTAAGCTCTTACACTTCTCTTTAGTTAAACTTGTGTATATTAATGTCATGACTTAGGTTTATAATGATATATGCTATAGATTATGAAATAATAAAATACTTTATTCATATTCATCTTAAATTTATTCAAATTTATTCTTCCAATAGCATAGAGGCTAGTATTCTCTCATATTATATATTTAAGTTCCTCCAGTTTGGGGTACGTTTTCATTTCTGACTTTCCACTAGCATCAAAGATATCGATATTTTCCATCCTTTGCTCCATAATTTTTACAAGATTCAATGTATTGGTTTAGATTACGGGAAATACACAACCTTTTGAAAATTTTCTTTTTTACCCATTTGAAAGGATAATATTGATAATCATGTTCTCCTGCCAAGAAATTTCAGACTATAATTAATCTTAATAGGTAAAGAATACAAAAAAACAATGATAAAGAGATTTGAGATCAAAAATAGCAAAGCAAAACATTGTTGGAGAAGTAAGAAGACACCCAACAACAAGGACAACTCTTTTCCCATTCTTAATTTATTTGTTATTTATAACTATTTGTTTACTTCTATCTTGAGAGATTAAGTTCAATAACCACATTAATAGATAGTAATAGGAGGCTGTTCAGGTTATTATTGGAAGGGGAGATAAATGAAGTCTCGTATGGTGCAATATTAATAGATCTCAAGAAGAAGAAGGTTGAGGTTTCTTTTCTTTTTAATTTTATGAATTTTAGTCTTAATATAATTTTAATCTTAATTGTTTTTTTAAATACCTATCGAACTCGGAGACTTCCTTCTCTTAATATGCTTAAAATCTATTAATATGATATCTCTCATTCATTCTTAATTCAAATTTGATTTTTTATGATAAATTTGTATGTTCTTTTTTTCTACAGTGAGGAAGTGGAGGCGGAGATTAGAGTTCCACCAATTATTTTTTATTAGCTTGTAATGATAAAAACAATACAAAAACACGAGTGTTTACATTATCATTAGAGACACCTGAAATACAACGACATTAACCATTTTTTCGGGATTAATTGTAACATAAAATTTATAGTTAACGAGCTCAGAAAACTCAAAATATCAATGAGTTTACCGACCGTTGATACCGTTTTCCAAAAGAAGTAAAAATATCATATCATCGTAATAATACGGTGTGAGTAAACATATTGGTCGATCTCAGTCAATGCACGTCATACTGTTCTTTTCGAGTCAAATAATCGACCATAAAATAATCGGGATAGGGACACATCGCCTCTATCCAACCGAGCTCTAGATTTCTTTCCAAACATTTCAATGAACGACAATTCACTTAAACATCTTAAATTTCAATCATATTTTAAAGTATGTTTCAAATTAAAGTCACTTTTGCAATACAAAAATAAGTGAGATTTATTCTCCACTTTTTCGTAACACATTATGTAACCACTAAACAAAATGTATATTTTATAAATCTATCATTAATAAAAGATCCTTCCTGCATAGACATATGGAGCTTAGGGATGTGGGGGCTTAATCCCACCCTTAACTTATCCATAATATTTTTTATTGGTATGAAATTGAGATTATTACAGCATTGTTGGAGAGAAATATAAATAATGGCATGACATATATGTTATTAATATTTTTCATTAGACGTGGTTTGATTATAGTTATTTGGATTTTAATTATTTTTCGGATTTGTTTGATAAGATTATTTTATTGTTTTTATAATTTATGTGTATTTTTTTCAAGTTTATTTATTTTCTTTACATTCAAATAATATTTATAATAAATATTTATTATTTTAAAATTATTAACATTAAGGGAGCATATTCCAATCTTTAAAAATTAATAATAATATTATGATTTACCTACTGTTAGTGTGATAAATTTTATAAATAATATCTCAATGTTCTTTCAAGTTACATATTATTTATTTTTTGATTTATTTGGAGTTTGACTCAAATATTTTATTTTTATTTTTTTCAAGTCCAACATAATGATGACTTGTATGAATTCACTTGGCATTTAACAAAAATATAAATAAATAAATCATTCTTCAAACTAGTAGAAAATACATCATTAGCGTCGATAAACAAAACAGTCGCCTGTCATCGCTAAAAGTGCGCTATTTATTCCTTTAATGCCGATGTTAAAAATTTTTGCTCTCGAGTTTTTGGAATATTTCTTATTCTCTTATTAATGTCAGCATTTCCCTAACATCGACGTTAATGTTGATCTTTATCAAAGTTGGCATTTCCCTAACACTGATGTTAATGTTGTTGTTTATCAACGTCGTCGCTCCTCCAACACCAATGTTGATAATGCTTGTTTCCTAGTTTTGACAGTTTTTAAATTTTATTAAACCTATTTCATATGTTTTTGTACTACTATTAGAAAAAACGATCATTCATGAGTAAAAAATTAATTCCAAGTTTCAATACAAAATCTCAAATTTCAGATCGTATTAATAGATAAATTTCAAATCGTATGGCAATCACTACCAATCAGGGGAGGAGGGGTATCTAAATATAAGCATATATTTGCCTCTTCTTATTCAAGCATAATCTCGCGCATCTCTTCCATTTCACGTGCATGATGCATAATGTCACGTTCCTGATGCACCATTCTTTCTTGCATGTTCTTGTTATCCTCGACCAACACTTCCGTCTAATGACGTTGTGACACGCGTGAACTGTTGACTCTTGAGGAAGAACTTCCCCGTTGATCCGCTATAAAGGGCCTTGGACGTATTTCCAATCCCATCTCCGTCGAAGACTTTCTTGGAATAGATGTGTGTGGAATCCTTGGCCAAAATGAATTTGCCAATGATGTTGTTAAGAATCTAGAATTCGGTTTTTTAGGAGGGACTTAACCCCATGGGTTTGGACGTGATTGGAGGAGTTTGAGAAATGTAGTGACATTTCATCGATGATATCATTTGAGGAAGAAAAAAAACAGAAAAACCTTATATTGGAAGTTCACAACTTCGTGCAAAATCTTCTTCAGATAATAGAAATTATTTCCTTGGACTTTAGACAGGATGAGTGTATCTTCAATCACCCTAGAATTTTTGAAGAACTCAAATACTATGTCATAATAAATGACATGACGATCGTCAAGAAATGTTCTTAATCCTATGTTCTCCAGGGATTTGAACATGGAAGTGATTTCTTCATCTCCCATGGACAGAATAGATTCGAAATCGACAAAGAGAGTATTACGAACAAAGTCTGGAAGCATTTCTTTTGATCGTTTAGGAAACGAAGAAAACCTTTTGACTGTAAGAAGTTTCAGGAGCGAGGAAGGATATAGTTTAGATTCTCTTTTACCTCTAATGATCAAACAATCTTAGTTGAGGTCAAATACAATATCACCGGAATTGTGTTCCATCTTGCTATTGTGTACGGTAGCAACTCAAGCACTAACATAAGACATCTCTGGAATTTTCTTAGGAACTAGATTGGTAGTGATAAATCTTGGGTTGTCTTTGGTGACTATAATGCAACAAGAAATGAAATTGTCGTAGTCCAGAATCTAAAATCAATCAGGATATGATTGACTTTAAGGACTGTATCAGACATATGGGTTGTATTGAGCCTACTAATTTTAGGAACCTCCTCAGATGGTCTTCTACAAGGGGAGATGAACACATAAGGAAAAGTAGGATTGACAAATGTCTGTTCAATGAGAATTGGATCAACAAATTTCCGAGAAGCAAAACTTTATGTTCTGAATTCTGGAATTAATGATCATTGCCCGATTAAATTGTTATGGGAAAAGGAGGAGAGTTTCAAGAAGCCCTTCAAATTGTTCAACTTTTGGATGGAAAACGACAAATTCAATGATATTCTTCAAGTGAATGGTCTACAGATGTCAGGGGTTCCAATATTTACAAGGTTTCTGAAAAGCTAAAGATCCTAAAGAATCAACTCCAAAGCTTTGACAAGAAAAAATTCAGCAAAATCTCCAGTAGAGTTCTGGTTACAAGTGAAAGAACTGGAAGAGGTTCAGAAAAAATTATTAAGGGATGATAGTGATGAATAACTCAATGAGGAGGAGAGGAATGCACTCGAAAACTTCAGGAAGCTGACTCTACTTGAATATAACTTCATTAGGTTGAAGTCAAGACAGAGCTGGCTTTCGTTAGGTGATAAAAATACAGTTTTCTTCTACAGGAAATAAAAGGCTAGAAACATGAGAAACAACGTGTACAGGCTGAAGAATGATGATGGCGAATATGTTCATGGTCAGAAGGGTGTACAAGATTTGGCTATCGAGTTTTATATGCAGCTAATTGGTACAAGAAAGCAACATCAAAGTCACCTAAATACCTTATATCAGATTATCGATAGAAAATTTTCTGCAGAGGATAGTCGCGAGTTAATAAGGGTTGTCATGAGGGGTGAGGTTAAAGAAGTTCTGTTCAGTATTTATGGGAATAAAAGATCGGGTCCGGATGGTTTCAATGCGAAGTTTTTCAAAGACAATTGGTCGGTTGTGGGTAAAGATATTACTGATGGGGTTTTAGAGTTTTTCAAGAACAAGAAGATGTTAAAGCAATAGAATATAACGGTCTTGACCTTGATCCCCAAAACTGCGGTGGCCGAAAAAGTACAAGATTTCAAACCAATTTCATGATACAATGTGGTTTACAAAATCATTTCAAAAATGATTTCTAAACGCTTTAAAATTTTCATAGGCAAAATAATAAATCTTAATCAATATGCATTTATCCCTAGTAGGACTATCTCTCATAATATTATTTTCATGTAGAGTCTTTTAAAAAGCTACTGGAAAAAGAAAATATCCCCGAGAGTGGCTTTCAAAATAGATATCAAGAAAAATTTCGACTCTATTAGATGGGAAGTCATTCGAGATTTTCTGGTTGTTTCTGTTTTTATTATGATTTGTATTGATAGGATTATGCAATGCATGTATTCATCTTGGTTTGTTGTTAACGTCAATAGAGTCCATAGAGGCTACTTCAAGGGTGAAAATGGGGTACGACAAGGGGACCCCCTCTTTTCTTACCTTTTCGTAGCTATCATGGAAATCTTTAAGAGCATCTTCGCGATGTTCACAAAAAATATTCCATATATCTTTCACCCTTTCTGTGAGGTAGAGGAGGTGACCCATTTATACTTTACTGACGATTTGTTCATTTTAGCGCACATAGACGTTGATTTCATTAATACTATTAGGGCTACACTAACGTTTTTTTATGAGGTTACATGTCTTACTATTAATGAAAGCAAAAGTGTTGCATTTTATGGAGGACTGAAAGAAGAAACAAAGTAGGACATATTCAACATCATGGGAATTTCGGAAGACAATTTTCACGTAAAGTACTTGGGGATTCCGATAACCGCGAAATAGATCGAGATCTCACACTATAAGTCGCTGATTGAAAAGGTAAAAACATGATATTTAGTTAGGCGGCAAAGAAACTTTCTTATGTAGGGAGGATCGAGCTTATCAAAATTGTAGTCATGGGCATAATTGGATATTAGGCATTGCAGATGGTCATTTTGAAGAAGGTAATTAAGGAGCTAGACACACTAATGAGGAACTTCATCTGGGGCAGTAGCGGGAGAAAAGGAAAGAAAATTAAATAGACTGCTCTCTATAAGCCGAAAGAGGAGGGAAGCACTGGCCTTAAGAACTAAGTCGAGTGGAACCAGGCTTTAACCTTCAAGCATCTGTGGACATTGGAATGCAACCAGGAATCAATATGGATCAAATGGGTACACACGCGATTTATGAAATATGAAACCAGTATCTAGATGTGTGAAATGAATGAAGGTATGAGTTGGTCACTAAAGAAAATTCTTAAACTAAGAAGTGATATTGCAAATCTTTACGACGTTCGGCTAGGGGACAGGAAATGCAATATGTTCTGGCACGATCACTGGTTTGAAAACAAGCATATAATTCACAAAGAGGAGTTAAAAAATACATGTATTAGAAGGGACTGCACAATGGCGAAAATCAGAGACGTAAAAGACGGGGACTGCGACTCACTTTTGAGAAGAAATCAAGAAGGACAAATGATACTATATCACATCAGTAACATACAACTCCGAGACAAACATGACGTTCATGAATGGAATGCAGAAGATAATGGGAATCTAGTCTCAAAGAGAATATGGGAGGTCATCCGAGAAAAAACGTAGAAAATAGAATGGGCTCCTCTCGTATGGTCAACCAAGATCATTCCTCGACCTTAGTTCATCCTATGGCTTACCTTCTGGGAAAGACTCAACACTCATGACCGTATCAGAAAGTATATGAGCATCTGGGACGTGAGCTGTCTTCTATGTAACGGAAGTGAAGAAACCATTGATCACCTATTTGGGAGCTGCAGTATAACATTGAAAATTTGGGACAAATTCTGTAAAAACGTGGAGCTGATTAGTTTCCCGAAGGAATGGAAAGAAATCAAAAAAGCAGCACTACTCAAAGCCAAAGGAAACAGATTCGCAACAAATGTATTCAAGTGCGGCTTTGGAGTAGTAGTTTACAATATTTGGTAGGAACGTAATGCGAGAGTCTATGGAAGAATCCGTAGAAGTGTTGATGAATTAGGGAGAGACATAGTCTCGGATTGTTGCACACTTGTGGGAACATGGAGAAAAGTTTCAAGTACGGAGCAGAATTGGAATATCAGTAATAATTGATATTTATCGTTTACTAAAATTATTAGAAATGAAAACATTGTACTCAGATTATTCATTTACATTTTTGCTTTTATTCAGAATGATATGACTTCAGAATCATTCTAGGTCTGTCAAGAATGAACTCTTAAACTCGTGTTTTTTTTTCAATTTTTAGGAAGTTTTAATGAAATGACGCTAAGCCATTTTTCTCAAAAAAAATATCTTTGTTTTAAAATAAAATATTATATTAAAAGGTTTTAAGAATACTTGAGAGCTTATTAAATTAATCATGTAAAAATTATTAGTTTTGTTCAATTTGAATAATTTGGGAATCAAATAATTAATTTAAAAGATTATTCATTTGAAATCAGAGTTGCCAAAAAATTATTTTAGAAAAATCAATAAAAGAGTTTGGGTGTATAAACGTACTTTTTAACATAGTTTCAATAAGGGATTCGACTTTTAGTTATGCCCGGAAAAGGACTTTCGTGTTATGTCTTATGTTCCCGTCAAAGAATGGTTTTATTTTAAAAAAAATAAGTCTGGCTATTAAAATATTATTTATAACATTTATTTCCTATAATTTTATTTATAAAACAATGATAGGTTTAAATTACGTAAATAATTGTACAAAATTATTTTAAAAGGCGTTCTGCGATTGCGTTGATATAAAACTAAGAAAAACCTAAAACATTGCAGAAAATTTTTAGAATTTAAAAATAAATTTCAAACGGAGCCTTAGTCAAAATATTATTTTAGGAAATATCCCGAAAATATTTAAAATATCATTTTCTGACCTTTCAAGATTATTTGAAAATGTATTGGGGGTTCTAAAATTACAAAAATAATTTTGGAGTTTGATAAATGGAACCAAACATGTTTATATGGCGGGAGTCCTATTGTCAAAGTTCGGTTTTGGTGATCTAGGCTCGGTCTAGATGAGGATGGTTTGGAATAGGGCTCAGGAGCATGGGTCAAGAGATTGGAGGGCTCTGTCTTGTGTTAAAGAGGCTCAGTCTCGAACTCGAACTCCTCGGTCGAGAGATAGGAGGGCTCAGTCCTAGGTCTATGAGGCTCAGTCCCATGTCTAGGTTTTCTCGGTCGTGGACCTAGGAAGCTCGGTCCTAAGTCAGACAAACCTTGGTCAGATTCATTGGTCCTTGATCAAGAACACAAGTCTTGAGTCTCGTTCCTAACTCAAGAACATAGGTTCTCGATCTCGATCTCGGTCTTGACTCAACAACATCGGTCATTGGTCTCGATCTAGACCGAAGATTCTTGGTCCGCTTTCTTGTTCCCGATCTTACAAGACTCGGTCTTCGGGGAACGAGTATTCTTGATTTGGTCAAGAAATGCAGAAGCCATAACTTTTTATACAAATCATGGAATCATGTTCTATAATCTATAGATTATTCATATGATTATGGAAAACAAAAGCCTTAACCCTAATCATGATCATTCGATATTTACAAATATCAATTTTCAAAAACCATTTTAAGTCAAAACATAAGATCTTTTGAATTAGGCCATTTCAAGATCTAATTTTTGTTCCATTTGCTTTAAAAAAATGAACAGAGTTAAATATAACTAAAACAAAAACATCATAACAACTTTGTGACAATTTTTGAAGATGAAATCAAAATTCATTTTTTTCAAAAACTCAATTTGATCAAACATGACGGGATGATGTTACAGTGATCTGGAAATCATTCTAACATCTTTACAAACATGTTTAACAACTATTTGAATCAAAAACTCAAGATTAAAGCTCAAGAACTTGAATTTTTAAAAATATAGATTTTCAATTCAAATTTTTATTTTAGTTTAATTTGATTGAATCTCTTTCAATAGAAAACTCATACAACATTTAGGGAATGATTCTAAACTAACTCACATAATTAAACCCTAGAACATATCAAACCGATCAAACTTGATAAAAACCAATTTTTAATCAGAAATCTAAATTCAAAGGATTTGAATGTTAACAAACAGTTGGAGAACACTCCTATATAGGTTTTATACAAAATGACCTTCACAATTCAGCTGAGGAATATCCATAAGAGGAGTTGTATAGATTATCAGTTTTTCTTTTTGTGATCTGGTAAAGTGTCTTTCGTAACTAGGTAAAACATTGACCAGTTGTGTTGAAGGGAGCTTTGGTTTTAGAATGAGAAAATTTCCTTCGCAATTGGATTAAAATCGCCGACTTTAGGGGACTTATTATCATTTATGGTGTGTTTCTACATAATCTTTTTCCCTATTGGTTTATGAAATGACCTTCACAGATTGTTGAAATATCAATCAAGCGTTTCGTTATATTCTGTCACAAGGAATAGATGGATGTTATGGTGCCTCATTTTCTACAGCATGGGAGCTTTGAAAAAAGCTGATGAATAATTGATTATCCCAGCTCTTTCTCAACTAACATCTTGAGAACATCAAGAAACCTCGATCTTATCCATGGCATGGTGGCTTGGATTCAAAGTGTATTCGAGATTGTGCTTTGAGCATTCCTGTACTTGTAAAGATATCTCACTTAATGAGTCGAGTCCATTTTTGTCATATGTTAAGATATTGACGATAAATTCAATCTCATGCATCCAAACTATTAACTTTCTAGGAAGGGTGGTTGGGATGTGAGGTCCTGTTAGGTATATTTTTGGTTGCTTTTGCCATAGGCCTCAATCTTTCGAATGTTCAATTATTCTTGGTCTAATCACAAAGAGAGTTTTGACTTTATGGCTTTGGGATTTATTTTTAACTTTCGAGGGTATATATGGAGGAATCATTACGTTTTGCTCTTGAGATAGTCAGCGGGACAACCTCCCGAGTGACCATAAACAGTGATTTAAACACCTCAACCTACACGGGAGTAATTACTTTTGTTGGCTTCCAAGGTATATCTGGAAAAATCAATACGTTTTTCTCTTGAGATAGTCATTGTGAAGACCGCCCGAGTGAGCCTAAACTACAATTTCGACATCTCAACCTACACATGAGTGTTTATTATATTATATTTTTTTATACCTTGAGTCTAGTTCATTTTTTCCCTTATACAAAAGAAAATGAGACATCCTTTCTTTTATTGTGACTTTGGCTCATCTTTTGAAGGGTTTATTCACGTTTTTTTTCAAAAGTCCTTTCATGGAGGGTAAATTTTCTAGATAATCGTGTAGTACAAAAACGAGCGTATTAGGGATATCCATCGATTAAAGTTTTCTGGAAACTCATAATCATATTTGAGAGATCAATCACCACTTGATTAACAAAGATGATCTTGTCTTTTTTCCCCTACTTATTCCTAAAATCCTTGTCACTGGTTGGTGAAAAGAACCAATGTTCCCATTGTCTTTTGATTTAAGTGAGACAAAACTAGGAATTCTCGATTCCTTTTTTTATTTATTTAATGTTGAGATATGACCTATAAATAGGTTTCCTACGTATCTTCCTTTTGTCCTTGGTGTATTTTTTATTTCCTTTGGAAGAATCAGGTCTCACATAGTTCTTCTAGGGAATGAAGGTAACGTAGTTGTAGAAAATTAGATGTCGATTAGTTCACTCAAATTTGGGGATTTAATTTCTGGGAATTAGGACGTGGCTATAAAATAAAAAATTAGAGGTCGATTAGTTCATTCGAAGTTGGAGAATGATTTTTGTTTAATCTTAGTAAGACTGGATTGTGAGCTGTATAGTCCTAATAAGGCTGAATTGTGAGTCATATAGTCCTGATAAGGCTGAATTATGAGTCGTATAGTCCTGGTAAGGCTGGAATGTGAGTTGTATAGTCCTAGTAAAGCTGGATTGTGAGTCATACAGTCTTGGTAAAGTTGGATTGTGAGGCGTATAGTCCTAGTAAGGCTGGATTGGGAGCTGTATAGTCCTAGTAAGGCTGAATTGTGAGTTGTATAGTCCTGGTAAGGCTGAATTGTGATCCATATAGTCCTAGTAAGTTTGGATTATGAGTCGTCTAATCCTAGTAAGATTAGATTAAGAGTAGTATAGTCCTGATAAGGTTGGATTGTGAGCCATATAGTCCTGGTAAGGATGAATTGTGAGTCGTATAGTCCTAGTAAGGATGAACTCTGAGCCGTATAGTCCTACACGTATTGATATTATACATAATATCGTTTCATTGCGTCTAGATTGCTTGGAGCAATAAATTCTTCGCCTTCTATTATAGATAAGTGGACTTCACCTCCCGAGAGGATTTTCTTGATTAGGAAGGGTCCTTCCCATTGTGGTTGGAACTTACCCTTAGGGTCTAACATTTTTTGGGTTCATTTAAGCACCATTTCACCTTCCTTTAGATTCCTAGGTTTGACCTTTCTACTAAAGGTATTGGCCATTTATTGTTGGTAAGCCTAGTTTTACATAACGCATTTAACTTGTGTTCTTCCATTCACATCAATTGATCATATCGAGATTTGCCTCAGTCTTCTTGAATGACTTGAGACTCCAAAAGGACTCTCAACGTAGTGATTTCAATCTCGATAAGTTTTAAGATATCCATGTCGTATACTATAGAATATGATGTTTCATTTGTCGATGCTTGAGCAGTCGTACGATATCCCCATAAAGAAAATGGTAACTTTTCATTCTAGTCCTTGTATGTGTTGGTCATAGGTTTGATGATCCTAATCATATTTTTGTTAGTTAATTTGACCACGCCATTATTTTGGGGTCGATAAGGCGATGATTTGTGGTGCTCAATTTTACTTCTTTGAGCAAGGACAAAACCTTTTCCTAGAAATATCTTCTATTATCTGAAATAATGGCATGCAGTAATTTGTTTCTTGCTATGATATTGACACGGATGACCTTTTCTACTTGAGTAGACTTCAAAATCTTATAAGATGTTGTTTCGACCCATTTAGAAAAATAGTCGATAGCTACGAGTATGAACTCGTGTCCATTTGACGTATGGGGATATATTTTCCCGATGACATCAATAACCCATGTAGAAAATGGCCATAGTGATGTCATACGTTATTTTAAAAATACTGGAGTAAGTTTAGGTAAGTTTAAAACTAGCATTATTGACAACTTCTTACATAGATGACAAATTCTTGTATTTTCTTGGAATGAGCTAGTCCATTCATATGTAGACCACATACTCATGCGTGCACTTCTTCTATGATCCGTCAGGCTTCAGGATCATCGATGCAGAGCATGCTATGACCATCAAAAGATCATATACAAAGCTTATTAGATATCCAAGCATAATTAAAAGAATACTAGCGATGGACTCTTCGTTCCTTATCTCGGAAATAGGACGGATATTCTCTATATTCGATGTATTTTTGGAGAATGTCAAACAATGGTTTATTGGGCACTTGAATGGAGGCTATCACTCCGATGTCAAGATCGGGTTTTTGTTTTTGTCGATATTTAGAGGTATGACCTTAATTCCAACAGGGATTCTGGTCATGGCTGTTAGCGTAGCTAAAGCATCGACAACGCATTTTTATGACCAAAGGAATCATGTGGATCATGTTGTGTAAGATCATGGTTGCTTCTCTTTTGTAAGTAGCCCCGACATTTTTATGACCAAAGGGCATTCCTCTGAAATAAAACGTGCATACCTCTATAATGAAGGTGGTATTTTCTTTGTCTTCTTCTGTGATTAGGATCATGTTTTATCTTAAAAAACATCCATTAAAGATAAAAGTTGATTGTTGGCGACATTATCGACTATAATGTAGATATGAAGTAAAGTAAAGTTATCCTTAGAGTTGACTTTATTCAGGTCACGATAGTCTACACATACGCGCATTCTTCAATCCTTCTTTAGGATATGACCCGCATTGGTTATCAATGTGCGGTAGTCTACAATTTTAAGGAATCCCGCTTCCAATTTCTTTGGGACTTCTTTTTTAATTTTGGCCACAACCTTAGTTTTCATCCATCTTAACTTTTGTTTGACGGGTCTATCCTTTGTATAGATGGGAATATGATGTCAAACAATGTCGGGATCTACGCTATACATATACTTATATGACCAGGAGAATACATCTTTATTGGTCTTTAAGAGTTCTATCATTTCATGACGTTTGTTGTCACTCAGACTTGTCCAATCAACACAATTTGAGGATCGTCTTGCGTATTGAGGTTTATCTTGAGTGTTGTTCAGTAGCGGAAACAATCTTATCTTTATGGTCCAAAAAGTTAAATCAAAAGAAAACATCATCATCTAAATAGTATTCAAAGTTGTATATTTGTATTTTATTGAACGTTTTATTATAACTAGAAGAGGATATCCAATCAGGATTGTCCTTACAAACTTCCTTATTGATTACAACATCATACACTTTTTCATAGTGACAAAGGGAGGCGTTGTTACTATACCCTATCAGGTTGATTTTAGGAGCTTCATCAGCTACTGGTAGATTTATGAAATCGTTTTTATAAGAACTTTCGTCATTTGAACCCTCTTCTGTCATAAAAGGATAATTTCTAACTAGTTTATCTAGGGTTTCATACCATTAAATGGTTATTTTCCTAATAATATTAACAAATGAATTAGGATTAAAAGAAAATTTTAAAATATTTCAAAACATGGTGAGCGGGTTTACAACATTTGATTGAAAAATGGCTCAGGGAAATCAAAACATAGTGTGGTTTCCCATTCTTATATAAACTGACCGTGTAGGGTTGGAGGGATAGGTATACATTTCTTGGATATTTTAACTTTTATGAAATCTTCACCAACTATTGGGGTATATTCGGTGCCGAAATTATCCGAGTCGTAATAAGACCAAGAGAAAGAAGACAGGGCTGAAACATTGGGTCCTTAGACCCATTCCTGGAAAATATTTTATTTTCTGCATGAGACGCATGTATATTATACTGTATGAGGTGAAGTCGGGAATACAATATGAATCCTAGTTTTTCCTAAATATAGGACAAATTTTAAACCCACTCAATTCGATCCCCTAATTGCTAGCTTGAGTTGAACCAACGATGGCCACGACATACTTATAGCCTTCTATTGTGGTGGTTTTTCTATTGCCCATAAACTATATTTTCTGAAGTAGGGTGGAGGCAAGAGCCTTAGCCTGATATAACCAATGTTTTTCCAAGATTACGTTGTATGATAGTCACATATTTATTATGTAAAATTCTACCTCAAAAGGTGTATTAGCTACGTAAATCGTGGTTCGGAAGCTACCCATAATTTCTTGACGAGAATTATCAGCCTTAGCATGCAGGTCTGATGGAATAATCTTCTCAGAGGGGATGCCGATTACTTGAAGGGTCTTCCATGGACATATGTATAGTGTTGAACCAATGTCGATTAGAGTCATGTGAATGATTTTATCAACCATCTGTACAGAAATGTAAATTACCTTAACATGGGTTTCGTAAGTATTAGGTAACTCTTTGTCCTCAAAATCTATCATGTTGATATGTGAGGTTTCTGAGATAATTCCAAAAAACTATTCAAGTGTCATATTAGCTAGTATGCTTACCTTGGACAGCTCATTCAGCATAGCATGCCTAGGTTCTATAAAGTATATCAAGATTTCCCATATCGATATATTGGCATTTGTATTCCTTAGTTGAGTAAGAAGACTATCACACAAGTTTTCGGTTCTGAGTTCATTTTCCTTTCTTGGAACATTTAATGGTCCAGAAAGATAAGCCATATTGGTTGGAGCTGTTTTCATAAAGTTGGGTTGAAAGTCAGTTCTGTTTCTAGTTGTGGAGACTTCGTGTCTTTCGTCTCTTGGAGAACTAGTGTTGGGATTGTCAAGGATTCACCACATTTGAGATACCTCCAATGGAGGTGGAATTCTTAGATTCTCCTTTTTCGGCCATGGATTGACCATATTAACTTCAAGATTTTTAATAGGTTCGTTTATAGTGATAATGTTCAATTAGTGATCGGGTAACAAGTTTTTCGCGATCTCGGATTTGGAGATGAAATTTTGGTCGATTAAGTCTTGAGACTAATAGTTAAGGGTACTACAATTATTAGTAGAGTGACATTTCATCTGATGGTAGGCACACCATGGCTCTTTCAAACTTTCAAATGAATTCTTTACCATCTCTCTGACTTACAGGCTTGATGATATTCCTTTTTTGGAGGAGAGAAAGAGCTCGACTCAGGGTCATACCCATATCATCAAAAGTTCTAGGTGGTCTTAGGACATTTGGTATTAGAGGTTTGGGTTCCGACAGGGGTTTACTAGGACATGGCTTTGGCGAGGGCGAAGTCTGCCAAGCAGCAATTACTTGATGAACATCTGTTGTCTTTCCTTTGAGGTTGTGTAGGAATAGCGTATTGTTTTATGGTTTTATTGTCTTTTCTTTCCTTTTCAAAGGTTTCGTCGAGGTTATTACAGGTTTTGAGGAGTTTATTTATGTTTTGGAAAGTCTTAATATCGAATCCAACATAATATCGATCGTTAACGTTATCCAAAATTATATCGATTTACCTTTTTTCACTAAGAAACAAATTGATTTCTTCATTAACAAATTTCCATCTTTTAATAAAAACCAAAAACTTCTTCTTTTCACCTTGTTTCACGTTCTTGAGCTTCTTCTCAAGTTGTTCTAAGATGAGATGCAAGCTTAACCATTCTATAAAGGACAAAGTGAGTTCATCAATGATTTGAAGGTATGATATCTTCTCTTGGTGATATCAAAACAAAGCTGCATCATCTAAGTATTGAGAAAAAATATGAAGGATCGTTGGTTTTCCAAGAAACAAAGAGGCTGTAGCCGTTATGTATACCTGGAAGAAATCGATTGGGTCGCTTTTACTTACATATTTTGATAATGATGGCAGTTTTATGTCAAATGGGATGACTGCTCGTTCTACAGTTTTCATAACATTCTTCCAATCATGGTGCTCATTAATGCTACTTTTGGTTAATGAATTCAGTTGAGCTATCTAGATTTGTTGGTGTTCAGCTGAGCCATTTGTACCTTATATTCTGTTGAAGAAATATTTGTAGGATTATCACCTTCTTGGGATTTATTGGGGTCAACACTGGCATTTCCCGAATTGGCTTTAACTGACCTGTTATCCCCATCTTCATCGTATAGAGAGGCCTCTTCTGCGTTGCGACGGGTTTGAAGGTTAAAACTAGTTGGCGTGAATACAAACGAAACAAATGGTTGTGATTGTCGTGACAAAGATGGTTATTCCTGAAATTGAATAGTAGGTTCGGTCATCAGATTGGTCAATATTGCCAATTGTTCCGTTACTTGTTGAAGAATAGCCTTCATTTCAGCAAACTCAATTAGAGAGACTATTTCTTGAACGATTATTGGAGTTCCTCCGCTATTTCTTGGCGCAGAAAATGTCTAGTTTTTTGGTCTCTTTTTTGTGTGGGTATACTGTTCAAAGTGACTATCGGATTGCGATTGCGAAGGGAAAGAAGATAAGGATTTGCAGATGTAACAAAGTATAAATGCAAATGCATATGCTTATAAGATGAATATTAGAGAATGAACATCTCAGATCAAAACAATCATAGATTAGTATATAAACATATTTGCGCCATTTGTTACAGATAGACTATTTGTTGATATCTTACAAATAGAGTCTAAAAGGTGTTGGGATTGGGTGCAACAATAGAGACTAGGGTCTAGTTATGTTGAACGCTTAGGATAAATGATTCGATAATCCTGTGAGGGATTAGTATCTGTATCTATTCTTCGCAAATCTTCACAAACTCTGGAAATGGATTCAAGTCGGAACTGTTTGTTTAGAGTTGAAGCTTTAGACAACCGAATGTAAATGGTAGGAAGTAAAGAACACAAGGAGTCTTATGGATGTTTGGAGATAAAATTCCTACGTCACCCCTTCTTCCACAACCGAAAGGATATCCACTAAAACTTTTAATCACATACAACTCACTGAGCTAGTTAACTATATGTTTAACAGAACAACCTCTGTTCAACTTAAAGTGTGTATTATAGTATAATCACAACTATACAGTAATTGATTTTCTCTCTTAAGCTTGAAATATGTAAGGAATCAGTAAGAACAAGAGCAATTCGTAATAGCTTGTGTATGACAATCAATTATGTGAGCAATGAAGTAAATAATTCAGTGATTCTTCCGTTGTCCTTGAGCATCTATTTATAGTTGAAGGACAACGACGGTCGAATCTTCTTTGTGGACACGTGGAAAGTGTCTATTGGACGGCCGCTTATGTACAAGAGTATCGCAGACTTTGAGCGTTTGGATCATGGTCGTACCGATCAGGTAGTGCGTCGAATATCCTCTGATATTGTCTTGTACTGGAAATGCAATTGAGAGATACTCACGTACGTAGAATTCATTCATTTGATGGAGTTCACAAGCGTGTTAGACGGCTGAGAATAGGAGAAACAGACAGCTAGGTGAACGTGGTTAGACGTATGCTTTCTTCAAATGGCTGCAAAGCAAGGAATTAGACGTACTTCTTTAGACCGCGTCTAAAGGAGTTAGACGTCTTTGTCTAACTGCGCATTCCTTTACACAGCGTCTAAAGGAGTTAGACGACCTGGTCTAACTATTTTATTTTGTTTTAAATATTATTTTTATATTTTTTTTCAAACGTTGGAAATGGTTTAAAACTAATTTAAAACTAAGTGCATAGTTCTTTTATTAAGTTTTATCAATTAAGTACTGTTTAAATATAATTCTTAAGTTTATTTTACTAATCATTTTGAGTGATGTTTGTTTATTACTCGATATTGATATAACTCTTTAGATATTGTTATTATTTCTCTATTATTATTATAAATGTTTATTATATATGTTCTAATTCTACTTCTTCACTTATTTTTTAATATTATGATTATGAGGGTTATCATTTTAACCATGATATTTGAGTTGTTATATTGGGATCTTAACTGGTAAAATTCTAAAATAAAATATTGAAAAACTGAGAATGTAACTTTATTTTTTAAATATATCTTAAGTTAAATCAATCATAAGTTGATGTTTTAAAACTAATGTTTCATATTTTAATCTTATTTTCTTGTAAAATAAAACTACGAAAAATGGTTATTGTTAGGAATGTGCAAAGAAAGACTTGAAAATCAATAACCAAACAAAACTGATAGTTTACCAGTTTTATTTTTCCGGTTTATCGGTTAATTAACTTTTTACCAGTTAAAAAGTTTGATTTACGGCTGAACTATTTTTTTACTTATTTAACCGATAACAGATAATAATTCTAATTATATATTTTATTTTATAATTTATATTAGTTATTTTATAAATATTAGATATATTATAAATAATTTTAATAATTTATATAATAATATTAGTTTTTAAAATTTTAAATTATAATTGGTATGAAATTATATTTTATAAATTTTTTAATTTATATAACTATTAATTTTAAAATGGAGACTCTTAAAATATATTATATTATTACAATTATATAATATATTATAATATAATTTTAAATATATCAATTAAATATAATGTATTATATTATAACAATAATATAATATATTGTAATATAGACAAAAAAAATATATATATATATAATACAACAGTACAAATAGGAATTTTGAAAAATTTCATGTAGTAAATTGAATACTTAATTTAAAAATTCAATTACTAGTTCCAGGTTAAACCCAGTTAATCGATTGGAACCAGTAGAACAAGAAATAGTAAAAGTTATATAATTACCGGTCGGTTAATCGATTTGTAAAATAAGAGGTAAAATCGGACTTAACCAGAACCAAATAACTAGTTAACCGACTTGTTGAACACCCTTAGTTAATAGTTATTGTAGAAATATTTTTAAAAAATTCTCAAATATATTTTCTTAAATTAATACAATCCATGAGTTAATGTTTGAAATTCAATAAATTAATGCTTTACAACTAATGATTCTTAATTTTCTTTTGAAAAATTTAAAAAAAGAAAAAGAAAAAGGTTATTGCAGAAATCATAAAAAACTATTAAAAAAAAAAGAAATGGGTTAACTGAAAAACTAAAAAAAAAATGTATAAGGCGGTATTAATCACATAACATCTCTTATTTTGTTTACTTTGAAAACCATAAAACTCTCTTGTTTAAAATATTTAATAATTTTTTATTATTTCATTATATTTAAATAAATTTTAATTATTAAAATTTAGTAATATTTTTATTAAGTTTTATTATATATATGAATGAATTATTATTATAATATTAATGTTTATTTTTTATAATTATTTTAAACAATTTTTAAATTATTAATTTTATTTATTTAAATTTTTTTATTAAAATAAAAAATAAAAAAATGTGTCAACTTCTTTATTATTAAACTCTCTATTCACTCACTATTATTATATATATGGACGGACCCAGAAATATAGATAGGGTGGACTTACAAAATAAAATGGGTTAAATTTTTTTTTGGGTGAAGTTCAATAAAATAAAGAGAAAATTATAGATTAATGAATGGATGAACGTGAGTTTAGCTTCTTCTTTTTTTTCAATATGGAGGTTGTGGAGGTTGTGATGGAGCTCAACCATTTATTTTTTTTCAATATTCACTTTTTTATGATGGGTTATTTGATATATGAAAAAAAATATTATTTGAAAAAATATTAAAACAAAAATTTATTTGAGTTTTGAATTGTGTAAATTATTATAATATATAATATTTTATGAGAAATGTCAATATTATATAATATTAATAAGTGTAGTTTAAATATAACGATAAAAACAATACAAAAATATGAGTGTTTACCTTATCATAAAAAAAACTAAAACACAATGAGATTAACCATTTGGAGATTTAATGTAACATAAAATTTATAGTTAACGAGCTTAGAAATCCTCACAATATCAATGAGTTCACCGACTGTCTCTACCGGTTTTTAAGAAAAAATCTCTCATATCTTTTTAATAATAACGTTGTGAGGAAACATATCTTCTATTTTATTTTTTATAATCAATTGTTATTTTATTAATTTATATTAAATAACATATTTTTCTATAATTATATATATTAAACAACAATTTGTTGTTTCTGGTGCTATAAAGAACATAAACACACAAAAAAAATCCAATCTGGTGTGAAATTATTTTTTGTGTATTTGTTTTTTGTGTTTAACGCTTATATATTTTATTTATTAGAAACCAAAATTTATGGAAATATACCGCAATGACTAACTCTTAAGATATTAGGAATTTGTAACTTAGCTAAAAGAGAAGAAAAACATATTCTTGTCTGATCTTTCTTGTGAAAGGAGTGCAAACTATTTTTGAGGTTTATATAGGACTTGTCTAGTGTGATAAATTTTATACATCATATATTAGTGATTCTTCCAAGTTACATATTATTTATTTTTTTATTTTTTTTGAGTTTGACACAGATATGTTTTTTTTTTCAAGTCCAACCTATGATAACATGTATGAATTCAATAAAAACATATACAAAAAAACTCCTTCAATAAAACAAAATTGATAATGTAATTTTTTTTATTTTTTTTAATAATCAACTGTTATTTTATTAATTTATATTAAATAACTTATGTTTTTCTATAATTATATCTATTAAACAACAATTTGTTGTTTCTGGTGCTAGAAATAACATAAACACACAAAAAAAAAACAATATGGTGTGAAATATTTTTTTTGTGTTTAAAGTTCTATATATTTTATTTATTAGAAACCAGAATGTAAGGAAATATACCGCAATGACTAATTCTTAAGAAATTATGAATTTGCGACTTGGATAAAAGAGGAAAAAAACATATTCTTCTCGGATCTTTCCTGTGAAAGGAGTGCAAACTATTTTTGAGGTTTTGTATAGGACTTGAACAAACAGAGGCTTTAGCCCATATTTTAGTAGGAGATTGTGGTTGGACCTAGGTCAACACATAATTGGAATATTAAACAGTAAACAAATCTATATTTCTCTTTTATATTTCCTTGTTGATAGGAAGTAGAACTTGTTCTTATAAATTTATGGGATCATTAATTAATAGTTCATTCTTAAAGTTTTCTAAACCTATGATTATTATAAGAGATAAGTTGTTACACTTCTCTTTAGTTAATCTTGTGAATATTCATGTCATGATTTAGGTTTATAATGATATATGCTATAGATTATGAAATAATGAAATATTTTATTGATATTCATTGTAACTTTATTCAAATTTATTATCCCAATTGCATAGAGAGGCTATAATTCTCCCATATTATATATTTAGTTTCCTCCCGTTTGGGGTACGTTTTCGTTTTTAACTTTGCAGTAGCATGAAAAAAATCGACATTTTCCATCCGTTGCTCCATCTTTCTTACAAGCTTCAATGCATCGGTTTAGAGTAAGGGAAAAACACATGCTTTTGAAATTTTTACTTTATACCCATTTGAAAGGATAATATTCATAATCATGTTCCCCTGTCAAGAAATTTTAAACTATAATTAATTTTAACAGGTCAAAAAATACAAAAAAAAATAAAACAAGGAGAAATGATTGGAGATCCAAAATAGCTACAAGCAACACATAGTTGGAGAAGTAAGAAGACACCCAACAACAAGGACAACTCTTTTCTCATTCTTAATTTTGTTTGTTATTGTTAACTATTTGTTTACTTCAATCTTGAGAGATGAAGCACGATAACCACTTTAATTTATAGTAATAGGAGGGTTTTAGGTTATTATTGGGGAGGGGGCATAAATGAAGTCTCATAAGGTGCAATCTTAACTGATCTCAAGAAATTCAAACTTTCTTTAAAAAGAAGATGGATGAGGTTTCTTTTCTTTTTAAATTTTAGGATCTAAGTCTTAATATAATTTCAATCAAAGTTTTTTTTTTTTTTAATTAGTGATCGAACTCGGAGACTACATTCTCTTAATATGGTTGAAATCTCTTAATAGGATATATTTCTCATCCTTTCTTATTCCAGATTTGAATTTTTATGATAAATCTCTAAGTTCTATTTTTTTTTAATATGGAGGTTGCGAAGGATGTGATGGGAGCTCAATCATTTTTTTTTCAATATTCACTTTTTTATTGTGGGTTATTTGATATTTGAAAAAAAAAAATTATTTGTAAAAAAAATTAAAATATTTGAGTTTTGAATTGAGTAAATTATTATATTATATATTATTTTTTTGAGAAATGTCAATATTATATAATATTAATAAGAATATTTTAAATGTAACGATAAAAACAATACAAAAAAAATAAGTGTTTACCTTATCATTAAAAACAACTAAAAGACAATGAGATTAACCATTTGGAGATATAGTATAACATAAAATTTATAGTTAACGAGCTCAGAAATCCTCACAATATCAATGAGTTCACCGAC
Organism: Impatiens glandulifera; assembly: GCF_907164915.1. Taxonomy (NCBI): domain Eukaryota; kingdom Viridiplantae; phylum Streptophyta; class Magnoliopsida; order Ericales; family Balsaminaceae; genus Impatiens; species Impatiens glandulifera. Next base: position 17,663,914 of record NC_061869.1, on the reverse strand, counting down.
CGCCTCTATCGGTTTTTCAGAAAAGATCTCTCATATCTTTTTAATAATAACATTTTGAGTAAACACAATGGTTAACCGCGGTAAATGGACATCATACGGTTCCTTTCGAGTTAACTAATCCACCATAAAATAATGGGATAAGGGAACATCGACTCTATCCAACCGAGTTGGAGATTTCTATCAAAACATCTCAAAAAACAAATTTCCACTCATGCATCTAAAATGTCAATCATATTTCAAAGTAGGTTTCAATTCACGGACACTCTTTAGCAATATAAAAATAATTGAGGTTTATTTATCACTTTTTCATAACACATTATACAACAACTAACATGGATGTACAATATTTTCATTAATATATCATCCATCAAAATCCCTCCATTCATAAATAAACGGAGCTTAGGGATGTGAGTGCTTTATCCCATCCTATCTCATCCATAATATTTTTTAACAGTACAAAATTTAGATTTTTAAGTCATTGTTTGAGAGAAAGATAAAGAAACAGATGTTATAGATCATATCTTAGTGATTCTTCCAAGTTACATGTTATTTATTTTTTGATTTTTTCGGAATTTGACTCAAATATGTTTTTTTTTTAAGTCCAACCTATGATGACATGTATGAATTCAATAATAACATATATAAAAAAAATCCTTCTTCAATAAAACAAAATAAATAATGTAATTTTCTTTTATTTAATTTTTATAATCAACTGTTATTTTATGAATTTATATTAAATAACATATGTTTTTCTATAATTATATCTATTAAACAACAATTTGTTATTTCTGGAGCTAGAATGAACATAAACACACAAAAAAACAATGGTGTGAAATATTTTTTTTGTTTAACGTTCTATATATTTTATTTATTAGAAACCAGAATGTAAGGAAATATACCGCAATGACTAATTCTTAAGAATTATTAATTTGCGACTTGGCTAAAAGAGGAGAAAAACATATTCTTCTCGAATATTTCCTGTGAAAGGAGTGCAAACTATTTTTGAGGTTTGTATAGGAGTTGAACAAACAGAGGCTGTACCCCATATTTTAGGAGGAGATTGTGGTTGGACCTACGTCAACATATAATTGAAATATTAAACAGTAAACAAATCTATATTTCTCTTTTATATTTCCTTGTTGATAGGAAGTAGAACTAGTTCTTACAAATTTATGGGATCATTAATTTGTAGTTCATTCTTAAAGTTTTCTAAATCTATGATTCTAATAAGAGATAAGTTGTTACACTTCTCTTTAGTTAATCTTGTGAATATTCATGTCATGATTTAGGTTTATAATGATATATGCTATAGATTATGAAATAATGAAATATTTTATTGATATTCATTGTAACTTTATTCAAATTTATTATCCCAATTGCATATAGCTATAATTCTCCCATATTATATATTTAGTTTCCTCCAGTTTGGGGTACGTTTTCGTTTTTAACTTTGCAGTAGCATGAAAAAACTCGACATATTCCATCCTTTGCTCCATCTTTCTTACAAGATTCAATGCATCGGTTTAGAGTACGGAAATAACACATGCTTTTGAAATTTTTGCTTTTTACCCATTTGAAAGGATAATATTCATAATCATGTTCCCCTGCCAAGAAATTTTAAACTATAATTAATTTTAACAGGTCAAAAAAAAATAGAAAAGGAGATAAGATTGGAGATCGAAAATAGCTACAAGAAACACATAGTTGGAGAAGTAAGAAGACACCCAACAACAAGGACAACTCTTTTCTCATTCTTAATTTTGTTTGTTATTAATAACTATTTGTTTAATTCTATCTTGAGAGATGAAGCACAATAACCTCTCTAATTTATAGTAATATGAGGGTGTTAATTTATTATTGGGGAGGGGGCATAAATGAAGTCTCATAAGGTGCAATCTTAACAGATCTCTAAAAATTCAAACTTTCTTTAAAAAGAAGATGGATGAGGTTTCTTTTCTTTTTAAATTTTAGGATCTAAGTCTTAATATAATTTCAATCAATTTTTTTTTTGTAATTAGTGATCGAACTCGGAGACTACATTCTCTTAATATGGTTGAAATCTCTTAATATGATATATTTCTCATCCTTTCTTATTCCAGATTTGAATTTTTATGATAAATCTCTAATTTCTGTTTTTTTTTTAATATGGATGTTTCCAAGGCTGTGATGGGAGCTTAATAATTTTTTTTTTCAATATTCACTATTTTATTGTGGGTTTGATATTTGAAAAAAAAATTGTTTGAAAAAAAAATTAAAATATTTGAGTTTTGAATTGGGTAAATTATTATATTATATATTATTTTTTTGAGAAATGTCAATATTATATAATATTAATAAGAATATTTTAAATGTAACGATAAAAACAATACAAAAAATAAGTGTTTACCTTATCATTAAAAACAACTAAAACACAATGAGATTAACCATTTGGAGATAAAATGTAACATAAAATTTATAGTTAACGAGCTCAGAAATTCTCACAATATCAATGAGTTCATCGACCGCCTCTATCGGTTTTTCAGAAAAGATCTCTCATATCTTTTTAATAATAACATTTTGAGTAAACACAACGGTCAACCGCAGTAAATGGACATCATATGGTTCCTTTCGAGTTAACTAATCCACCATAAAATAATGGGGATAAGGGAACATCGACTCTATCCAACCGAGTTCGAGATTTCTATCCAAACATCTCAAAAAACAAATTTTCACTCATGCATCTAAAATATCAATCATATTTCAAAGTAGGTTTCAATTCACGGACACTCTTTAACAATATAAAAATAAGTGAGGTTTAGTTATCACTTTTTCTTAACACATTATACAACAACTAACTATGATAACTATGATGTACAATATTTTCATTAATCTATCATCCATCAAGATCCCTCCATTCATAAATAGATAGACGGAGCTTAGGGATGTGAGTGCTTTATCCCACCCTATCTCATCCATAATATTTTTTATCAGTACGAAATTTAGATTTTTAAGTCATTGTTTGAGAGAAAGATAAAGAAAGAGATGTTATACATATATTAATTAATATTTTTGATGAGACATTATTTGATTATGATTATTTGGATTTTGGTTATATTTTAGATTTATTTGATAAGATTATTTTAGTGTTTTTATAATTTATGTGTATTTTTTATTTTTCAGGTTTCTTTATTTTCTTTAAGTTCAAATTATATTTTATAATAAATAATTATTATTTTAAAATAATTAACATTAAGGGAGAATATTCCAATCATTAAAAAAACAATAATATTATTATTATTTACCTACCTATTATCTACCAATTCTTGATAAATGTTATAGATCATATCTTAGTGATTCTTTCAAGTTACATATTATTTATTTTTTAATTTTTTTGGAGTTTGACTTAAATATGTTTTTTTTAAAGTCCAACCTATGATGACAGGTATGAATTCAATAATAACTTATATAAAAAAAATCCTTCTTCAATAAAACAAAATAAATAATGTAATTTTCTTTTATTTAATTTTTCTAATCAACTGTTATTTTATTAATTTATATTAAATAACATATGTTTTTCTATAATTATATCTATTAAATAATAATTTGTTGTTTCTGGAGCTAGAAAGAACATAAACACACAAAAAGAAAACCAATATGGTGTGAAATATTTTTTTGTGTTTAACGTTCTATATATTTTATTTATTAGAAACCAGAATGTAAGGAAATATACCGCAATGACTAATTCTTAAGAAATTATGAATTTGCGACTTGGCTAAATGAGGAGAAAAACATATTCTTCTCGGATATTTCCTGTGAAAGGAGTGCAAACTATTTTTGAGGTTTGTATAGGAGTTGAACAAATAGAGGCTGTAGCCCATATTTTAGGAGGAGATTGTGGTTGGACCTAGGTCAACACATAATTGAAATATTAAACAGTAAACAAATCTATATTTCTCTTTTATATTTCCTTGTTGATAGGAAGTAGAACTTGTTCTTACAAATTTATGGGATCATTAATTAGTAGTTCATTCTTAAAGTTTTCTAAATCTATGATTCTTATAAGAGATAAGTTGTTACACTTCTCTTTAGTTAATCTTGTGAATATTCATGTCATGATTTAGGTTTATAATGATATATGCTATAGATTATGAAATAATTAAATATTTTATTGATATTCATTGTAACTTTATTCAAATTTATTATCCCAATTGTATAGAGCTATAATTCTCCCATATTATATATTTAGTTTCCTCCAGTTTGGGGTACGTTTTCGTTTTTAACTTTGCAGTAGCATGAAAAAACTCGACATTTTCCATCTGTTGCTCCATCTTTCTTACAAGCTTCAATGCACCGGTTTAGAGTACGGAAATAACACATGCTTTTGAAATTTTTGCTTTTTACCCATTTGAAAGGATAATATTCATAATCATGTTCCCCTGCCAAGAAATTTTAAACTATAATTAATTTTAACAGGTCAAAAAAAAATAGACAAGGAGATAAGATTGGAGATCGAAAATAGCTACAAGCAACACATAGTTGGAGAAGTAAGAAGACACCCAACAGCAAGGACAACTCTTTTCTCATTCCTAATTTTGTTTGTTATTGATAACTATTTGTTTACTTCTATCTTGAGAAATGAAGCACAATAACCTCTTTAATATGAGGGTGTTTAGGTTATTATTGGGGAGGGGGCATAAATGAAGTCTCATAAAGTGCAATCTTAACAGATCTAAAAATTCAAACTTTCTTTAAAATGAAGATGGATGAGGTTTCTTTTCTTTTTAAATTTTAGGATCTAAGTCTTAATATAATTTCAATCAAAGTTCTTTTTTGTAATTAGTGATCGAACTCGGAGACTACATTCTCTTAATATGGTTGAAATCTCTTAATATGATATATTTCTCATCCTTTCTTATTCCAGATTTGAATTTTTATGATAAATCTCTAATTTCTGTTTTTTTTAATATGGAGGTTTCCAAGGCTGTGATGGGAGCTTAATAATTTATTTTTTTTTTCAATATTCACTATTTTATTGTGGGTTTGATATTTGAAAAAAAAAATTGTTTGAAAAAAAAATTAAAATATTTGAGTTTTGAATTGGGTAAATTATTATATTATATATTTTTTTTTTGAGAAATGTCAATATTATATAATCTTAATAAGAATATTTTAAATGTAACGATAAAAACAATACAAAAAATAAGTGTTTACCTTATCATTAAAAAAACCTAAAACACAATGAGATTAACCATTTGGAGATAAAATGTAACATAAAATTTATAGTTAACGAGCTCAGAAATTCTCACAATATCAATGAGTTCACCGACCACCTCTATCGGTTTTTCAGAAAAGATCTCTCATATCTTTTTAATAATAACATTTTTAGTAAACACAACGGTCAACCGCGGTAAATGGACATCATATGGTTCCTTTCGAGTTAACTAATCCACCATAAAATAATGGGGATAAGGGAACATCGACTCTATCCAATCGAGTTCGATATTTCTATCCAAACATCTCAAAAAACAAATTTTCACTCATGCATCTAAAATGACAATCATATTTCAAAGTAGGTTTCAATTCACGGACACTCTTTAGAAATATAAAAATAAGTTAGGTTTATTTATCACTTTTTCTTAACACATTATACAACAACTAACCATGGATGTACAATATTTTCATTAATCTATCATCCATCAAGATCCCTCCATTCATAAATAAACGGAGCTTAGGGATGTGAGTGCTTTATCCCACCCTATCTCATCCATAATATTTTTAATCAGTACGAAATTTAGATTTTTAAGTCATTGTTTGAGAGAAAGATAAAGAAAGAGATCTTATACATATATTAATTAATATTTTTGATGAGACATTGTTTGATTATGATTATTTGGATTTTGGTTATATTTTAGATTTATTTGATAAGATTATTTTAGTGTTTTTATAATTTATGTGTATTTTTTATTTTTCAGGTTTCTTTATTTTCTTTAAGTTCAAATTATATTTTATAATAAATAATTATTATTTTAAAATAATTAACATTAAGGGAGCATATTCCAATCATTAAAAAACAATAATATTATTATTATTTACCTACCTATTGTCTACCAATTCTTGATAAATGTTATAGACCATATCTTAGTGATTCTTCCAAGTTACATATTATTTATTTTTTAATTTTTTTGGAGTTTGACTTAAATATGTTTTTTTTAAAGTCCAACTATGATGACAGGTATGAATTCAATAATAACTTATATAAAAAAAATCCTTCTTCAATAAAACAAAATAAATAATGTAATTTTCTTTTATTTAATTTTTATAATCAACTGTTATTTTATTAATTTATATTAAATAACATATGTTTCAAAAAAAACCAATATGGTGTGAAATATTTTTTTGTGTTTAACCTTCTATATATTTTATTTATTAGAAACCAGAATGTAAGGAAATATACCGCAATGACTAATTCTTAAGAAATTATGAATTTGCGACTTGGCTAAATGAGGAGAAAAACATATTCTTCTCGGATATTTCCTGTGAAAGGAGTGCAAACTATTTTTGAGGTTTGTATAGGAGTTGAACAAACAGAGGCTGTAGCCCATATTTTAGGAGGAGATTTTGGTTGGACCTAGGTCAACACATAATTGAAATATTAAACAGTAAACAAATCTATATTTCTCTTTTATATTTCCTTGTTGATAGGAAGTAGAACTTGTTCTTACAAATTTATGGGATCATTAATTAGTAGTTCATTCTTAAAGTTTTCTAAATCTATGATTCTTATAAGAGATAAGTTGTTACACTTCTCTTTAGTTAATCTTGTGAATATTCATGTCATGATTTATGTTTATAATGATATATGCTATAGATTATGAAATAATGAAATATTTTATTGATATTCATTGTAATTTTATTCAAATTTATTATCCCAATTGCATAGAGCTATAATTCTCCCATATTATATATTTAGTTTCCTCCAGTTTGGGGTACGTTTTCGTTTTTAACTTTGCAGTAGCATGAAAAAACTCGACATTTTCCATCTGTTGCTCCATCTTTCTTACAAGCTTCAATGCATCGGTTTAGAGTACGGAAATAACACATGCTTTTGAAATTTTTGCTTTTTACCCATTTGAAAGGATAATATTCATAATCATGTTCCCCTGCCAAGAAATTTTAAACTATAATTAATTTTAACAGGTCAAAAAAAAAAATAGACAAGGAGATAAGATTGGAGATCGAAAATAGCTACAAGCAACACATAGTTGGAGAAGTAAGAAGACACCCAACAACAAGGACAACTCTTTTCTCATTCTTAATTTTGTTTGTTATTGATAACTATTTGTTTACTTCTATCTTGAGAGATGAAGTACAATAACCTCTTTAATTTATAGTAATATTAGGGTGTTTAGGTTATTCTTGGGGAGGGGGCATAAATGAAGTCTCATAAGGTGCAATCTTAACAGATCTAAAAAAATTCAAACTTTCTTTAAAAAGAAGATGGATGAGGTTTCTTTTCTTTTTAAATTTTAGGATCTAAGTCTTACTATAATTTCAATCAAAGTTTTTTTTTTTTTGTAATTAGTGATCGAACTCGGAGTCTACATTCTCTTAATATGGTTGAAATCTCTTAATATGATATATTTCTCATCCTTTCTTATTCCAGATTTGAACTTTTATGATAAATCTCTAATTTCTGTTTTTTTTAATATGGAGGTTTCCAAGGCTGTGATGGGAGCTTAATCATTTATTTTTTTTCAATTTTCACTAAAAAGGGTTTGATATTTGAAAAAAAAAATTGTTTGAAAAAAAAATTAAAATATTTGAGTTTTGAATTGGGTAAATTATTATATTATATATTATTTTTTTGAGAAATGTCAATATTATATAATATTAATAAGAATATTTTAAATGTAACGATAAAAACAATACAAAAAATAAGTGTTTACCTTATCATTAAAAAAAACTAAAACACAATGAGATTAACCATTTGGTGATAAAATGTAACATAAAATTTATAGTTAACGAGCTCAGAAATTCTCACAATATCAATGAGTTCACCGACCGCCTCTATCGGTTTTTCAGAAAAGATCTCTCATATCTTTTTAATAATAACATTTTTAGTAAACACAACGGTCAACCGCGGTAAATGGACATCATATGGTTCCTTTCGAGTTAACTAATCCACCATAAAATAATGGGGATAAGGGAACATCGACTCTATCCAACCGAGTTCGAGATTTCTATCCAAACATCTAAAAAAACAAATTTTCACTCATGCATCTAAAATATTAATCATATTTTAAAGTAAATTTCAAATCACGGACACTCTTTAGAAATATAAAAATAAGTGAGGTTTAGTTATCACTTTTTCTTAACACATTATACAACAACTAACCATGATGTACAATATTTTCATTAATCTATCATCCATCAAGATCCCTCCATTCATAAATAGACGGAGCTTAGGGATGTGAGTGCTTTATCCCACCCTATCTCATCCATAATATTTTTTATCAGTACCAAATTTAGATTTTTAAGTCATTGTTTGAGAGAGAGATAAAGAAAGAGACGTTATACATATATTAATTAATATTTTTGATGAGACATTGTTTGATTATGATTATTTGGATTTTGGTTATATTTTAGATTTATTTGATAAGATTATTTTAGTGTTTTTATAATTTATGTGTATTTTTTATTTTTCAGGTTTCTTTTTATATTTTATAATAAATAATTATTATTTTAAAATAATTAACATTAAGGGAGCATATTCCAATCATTAAAAAACAATAATATTATTATTATTTACCTACCTATTGTCTACCAATTCTTGATAAATGTTATAGATCATATCTTAGTGATTCTTCCAAGTTACATATTATTTATTTTTTAATTTTTTTGGAGTTTGACTTAAATATGTTTTTTTTAAAGTCCAACCTATGATGACATGTATGAATTCAATAATAACATATATAAAAAATCCTTCTTCAATAAAACAAAATAAATAATGTAATTTTCTTTTATTTAATTTTTATAATCAACTGTTATTTTATTAATTTATATTAAATAACATATGTTTTTCTATAATTATATCTATTAAACAACAATTTGTTGTTTCTAGAGCTAGTAAGAACATAAACACACAAAAAAATCCAATCTGGTGTGAAATATTTTTTTTGTGATTAACGTTCTATATATTTTATTTATTAGAAACCAGAATGTAAGGAAATATACCGCAATGACTAATTCTTAAGAAATTATGAATTTGCGACTTGGCTAAATGAGGAGAAAAACATATTCTTCTCGGATATTTCCTGTGAAAGGAGTGCAAACTATTTTGAGGTTTGTATAGGAGTTGAACAAACAGAGGCTGTAGCCCATATTTTAGGAGGAGATAGTGGTTGGACCTAGGTCAACACATAATTGAAATATTAAACAGTAAACAAATATATATTTCTCTTTTATATTTCCTTGTTGATAGGAAGTAGAACTTGTTCTTACAAATTTATGGGATCATTAATTAGTAGTTCATTCTTAAAGTTTTCTAAATCTATGATTCTTATAAGAGATAAGTTGTTACACTTCTCTTTAGTTAATCTTGTGAATATTCATGTCATGATTTAGGTTTATAATGATATATGCTATAGATTATGAAATAATAAAATATTTTGTTGATATTCATTGTAACTTTATTCAAATTTATTATCCCAATTGCATAGAGGCTATAATTCTCCCATATTATATATTTAGTTTCCTCCAGTTTGGGGTACATTTTCGTTTTTAACTTTGCAGTAGCATGAAAAAAATCGACATTTTCCATCCGTTGCTCCATCTTTCTTACAAGCTTCAATGCATCGGTTTAGAGTACGGGAAAAACACATGCTTTTGAAATTTTTGCATTTTATCCATTTGAAAGGATAATATTCATAATCATGTTCCCCTGCCAACAAATTTTAAACTATAATTAATTTTAACAGGTCAAAAAATAAAAAAAATAAAACAAGAAGAAAAGATTGGAGATGAAAAATAGCTACATGCAACACATAGTTGGAGAAGTAAGAAGACACCCAACAACAAGGACAACTCTTTTCTCATTCTTAATTTTGTTTGTTATTGATAACTATTTGTTTACTTCTATCTTGAGAGATGAAGCCCAATAACCTCTTTAATTAATAGTAATATGAGGGTGTTTAGGTTATTATTGGGGAGGGGGCATAAATGAAGTCTCATAAGGTGCAATCTTAACAGATCTCAAAAAATTCAAACTTTCTTTAAAAATAAGATGGATGAGGTTTCTTTTGTTTTTAAATTTTAGGATTTAAGTCTTAATATAATTTCAATCTAAGTTTTTTTTTGTAATTAGTGATCGAACTCGGAGACTTCATTATCTTAATATGATATATTTTTCATCATTTCTTATTCCAGATTTGAATTTTTATTATAAATCTCTAAGTTCTGTTTTTTTTAATATGGAGATTTCCAAGGCTGTGATTGGAGCTCAATCATTTATTTTTTTTCAATATTCACTATTTTATTGTGGGTTTAATATTTGAAAAAAAAATTTGTTTGAAAAAAAAAATTAAAATATTTGAGTTTTGAATTGGGTAAATTATTATATTATATATTATTTTTTTGAGAAATGTCAATATTATATAATATTAATAAAAATATTTTAAATTTATCGATAAAAACAATACAAAAAATAAGTGTTTAACTTATCATTAAAAAAAACTAAAACACAATGAGATTAACCATTTGGAGATAAAATGTAACATAAAATTTATAGTTAACGAGCTCAGAAATTCTCACAATATCAATGAGTTCACCGACCGCCTCTATCGGTTTTTCAGAAAAGATCTCTCATATCTTTTTAGTAATAACATTTTTAGTAAACACAACGGTCAACCGCGGTAAATGGACATCATATGGTTCCTTTCGAGTTAACTAATCCACCATAAAATAATGGGGATAAGGGAACATCGACTCTATCCAACCGAGTTCGAGATTTCTATCCAAACATCTAAAAAAACAAATTTTCACTCATGCATCTAAAATATTAATCATATTTTAAAGTAAATTTCAAATCACGGACACTCTTTAGAAATATAAAAATAAGTGAGGTTTAGTTATCACTTTTTCTTAACACATTATACAACAACTAACCATGATGTACAATATTTTCATTAATCTATCATCCATCAAGATCCCTCCATTCATAAATAGACGGAGCTTAGGGATGTGAGTGCTTTATCCCACCCTATCTCATCCATAATATTTTTTATCAGTACCAAATTTAGATTTTTAAGTCATTGTTTGAGAGAAAGATAAAGAAAGAGACGTTATACATATATTAATTAATATTTTTGATGAGACATTGTTTGATTATGATTATTTGGATTTTGGTTATATTTTAGATTTATTTGATAAGATTATTTTAGTGTTTTTATAATTTATGTGTATTTTTTATTTTTCAGGTTTCTTTATTTTCTTTAAGTTCAAATTATATTTTATAGTAAATAATTATTATTTTAAAATAATTAACATTAAGGGAGCATATTCCAATCATTAAAAAACAATAATATTATTATTATTTACCTACCTATTGTCTACCAATTCTTGATAAATGTTATAGATCATATCTTAGTGATTCTTCCAAGTTACATATTATTTATTTTTTAATTTTTTTGGAGTTTGACTTAAATATGTTTTTTTTAAAGTCCAACCTATGATGACATGTATGAATTCAATAATAACATATATAAAAAAATCCTTCTTCAATAAAACAAAATAAATAATGTAATTTTCTTTTATTTAATTTTTATAATCAACTGTTATTTTATTAATTTATATTAAATAACATATGTTTTTCTATAATTATATCTATTAAACAACAATTTGTTGTTTCTAGAGCTAGAAAGAACATAAACACACAAAAAAATCCAATCTGGTGTGAAATATTTTTTTTGTGATTAACGTTCTATATATTTTATTTATTAGAAACCAGAATGTAAGGAAATATACCGCAATGACTAATTCTTAAGAAATTATGAATTTGCGACTTGGCTAAATGAGGAGAAAAACATATTCTTCTCGGATATTTCCTGTGAAAGGAGTGCAAACTATTTTTGAGGTTTGTATATGAGTTGAACAAACAGAGGCTGTAGCCCATATTTTAGGAGGAGATAGTGGTTGGACCTAGGTCAACACATAATTGAAATATTAAACAGTAAACAAATATATATTTCTCTTTTATATTTCCTTGTTGATAGGAAGTAGAACTTGTTCTTACAAATTTATGGGATCATTAATTAGTAGTTCATTCTTAAAGTTTTCTAAATCTATGATTCTTATAAGAGATAAGTTGTTACACTTCTCTTTAGTTAATCTTGTGAATATTCATGTCATGATTTAGGTTTATAATGATATATGCTATAGATTATGAAATAATGAAATATTTTATTGATATTCATTGTAACTTTATTCAAATTTATTATCCCAATTGCATAGAGCTATAATTCTCCCATATTATATATTTAGTTTCCTCCAGTTTGGGGTACATTTTCGTTTTTAACTTTGCAGTAGCATGAAAAAAATCGACATTTTCCATCCGTTGCTCCATCTTTCTTACAAGCTTCAATGCATCGGTTTAGAGTACGGGAAAAACACATGCTTTTGAAATTTTTGCATTTTATCCATTTGAAAGGATAATATTCATAATCATGTTCCCCTGCCAACAAATTTTAAACTATAATTAATTTTAACAGGTCAAAAATAAAAAAAATAAAACAAGAAGAAAAGATTGGAGATGGAAAATAGCTACATGCAACACATAGTTGGAGAAGTAAGAAGACACCCAACAACAAGGACAACTCTTTTCTCATTCTTAATTTTGTTTGTTATTGATAACTATTTGTTTACTTCTATCTTGAGAGATGAAGCCCAATAACCTCTTTAATTAATAGTAATATGAGGGTGTTTAGGTTATTATTGGGGAGGGGGCATAAATGAAGTCTCATAAGGTGCAATCTTAACAGATCTCAAAAAATTCAAACTTTCTTTAAAAATAAGATGGATGAGGTTTCTTTTGTTTTTAAATTTTAGGATTTAAGTCTTAATATAATTTCAATCTAAGTTTTTTTTTTGTAATTAGTGATCGAACTCGGAGACTTCATTATCTTAATATGATATATTTTTCATCATTTCTTATTCCAGATTTGAATTTTTATTATAAATCTCTAAGTTCTGTTTTTTTTAATATGGAGATTTCCAAGGCTGTGATTGGAGCTCAATCATTTATTTTTTTTCAATATTCACTATTTTATTGTGGGTTTAATATTTGAAAAAAAAATTTGTTTGAAAAAAAAAATTAAAATATTTGAGTTTTGAATTGGGTAAATTATTATATTATATATTATTTTTTTGAGAAATGTCAATATTATATAATATTAATAAGAATATTTTAAATTTATCGATAAAAACAATACAAAAAATAAGTGTTTACCTTATCATTAAAAACAACTAAAACACAATGAGATTAACCATTTAGAGATAAAATGTAAAATAAAATTTATAGTTAACGAGCTCAGAAATACTCACAATATCAATGAGTTCACCGACCGCCTCTATCGGTTTTTCAGACAAGATCTCTCATATCTTTGTAATAATAAAATTTTGAGTAAACACAATGGTCAACCGCGGTAAATGGACATCATATGGTTCCTTTCGAGTTAACTAATCCACCATAAAATAATTGGGATAAGGGAACATCGACTCTATCCAACCGAGTTCGAGATTTCTATCCAAACATCTAAAAAAACAAATTTTCACTCATGCATCTAAAATGTCAATCATATTTCAAAGTAGGTTTTAAATCACGGACACACTTTAGCAATATAAAAACAAGTGAGGTTTAGTTATCACTTTTTCTTAACACATTATACAACAACTAACCATGATGTACAATATTCTCATTAATCTATCATCTATGAAGATCCATCCATTCATAAATACACGGAGCTTAGGGATGTGAGTGCTTTATTCAACCCTAACTCATCCATAATATTTTTTATCAGTACGAAATTTAGATTTTTAAGTCATTGTTTGAGAGAAAGATAAACAAAGAGATTTTATACATATCTTAATTAATATTTTTGATGAGAAATAGTTTGATTATGATTATTTGGATTTTGGTTATATTTTAGATTTATTTGATTTGATTATATTAGTGTTGTTATAATTTATGTGTATTTTTTATTTTTCAGGTTTCTTAATTTTCTTTAAGTTCAAATTATATTTTATAATATATAATTAATATTTTAAAATAATTAACATTAAGGGATCATATTCCAATCATTAAAAAACAGTAATATTATTATTATTTACCTACCTATTGTCTACCAATTGTCTAGAGTGATAAATTTTATAGATTATATATTAGTGATTCTTCCAAGTTACATATTATTTATTTTTCAATTTTTTGAAGTTTGACTCAAATATATTTTTTTTAAAGTCCAACCTATGATGACATGTATGAATTCAATAATATATATAAAAAAAATCCTTCTTCAATAAAACAAAATAAATAATGTAATTTTCTTTTATTTAATTTTTATAATCAACTGTTATTTTATTAATTTATATTAAATAACATATGTTTTTCTATAATTATATCTATTAAACAAAAATTTGTTGTTTCTGGAGCTAGAAAGAACATAAACACACAAAAAAAACAATATGGTGTGAAATATTTTTTTTGTGTTTAACGTTCTGTATATTTTATTTATTAGAAACCAAAATGTAAGGAAATATACCGCAATGACTAATTCTTAAGAAATTATGAATTTGCGACTTGGCTAAATGAGGAGAAAAACATATTCTTCTCGGATATTTCCTGTGAAAGGAGTGCAAACTATTTTTGAGGTTTGTATAGGAGTTGAACAAACAGAGGCTGTAGCCCATATTTTAGGAGGAGATTGTGGTTGGACCTAGGTCAACACATAATTGAAATATTAAACAGTAAACAAATCTATATTTCTCTTTTATATTTCCTTGTTGATAGAAACAGAACTTGTTCTTACAAATTTATGGGATCATTAATTAGTAGTTCTTTCTTAAAGTTTTCCAAACCTATGATTCTTATAAGAGATAAGTTATTACACTTCTCTTTAGTTAATCTTGTGAATATTCATGTCATGATTTAGGTTTATAATGATATATGCTATAGATTATGAAATAATAAAATATTTTGTTGATATTCATTGTAACTTTATTCAAATTTATTATCCCAATTGCATAGAGGCTATAATTCTCCCATATTATATATTTAGTTTCCTCCAGTTTGGGGTACATTTTCGTTTTTAACTTTGCAGTAGCATGAAAAAAATCGACATTTTCCATCCGTTGCTCCATCTTTCTTACAAGCTTCAATGCATCGGTTTAGAGTACGGGAAAAACACATGCTTTTGAAATTTTTGCATTTTATCCATTTGAAAGGATAATATTCATAATCATGTTCCCCTGCCAACAAATTTTAAACTATAATTAATTTTAACAGGTCAAAAAATAAAAAAAATAAAACAAGAAGAAAAGATTGGAGATGGAAAATAGCTACATGCAACACATAGTTGGAGAAGTAAGAAGACACCCAACAACAAGGACAACTCTTTTCTCATTCTTAATTTTGTTTGTTATTGATAACTATTTGTTTACTTCTATCTTGAGAGATGAAGCCCAATAACCTCTTTAATTAATAGTAATATGAGGGTGTTTAGGTTATTATTGGGGAGGGGGCATAAATGAAGTCTCATAAGGTGCAATCTTAACAGATCTCAAAAAATTCAAACTTTCTTTAAAAATAAGATGGATGAGGTTTCTTTTGTTTTTAAATTTTAGGATTTAAGTCTTAATATAATTTCAATCTAAGTTTTTTTTTGTAATTAGTGATCGAACTCGGAGACTTCATTATCTTAATATGGTTGAAATATCTTAATATGATATATTTCTCATCCTTTCTTATTCTAGATTTGAATTTTATGATAAATCTCTAAGTTCTATTTTTTTT
This sequence comes from Impatiens glandulifera, assembly GCF_907164915.1. Classification (NCBI taxonomy): domain Eukaryota; kingdom Viridiplantae; phylum Streptophyta; class Magnoliopsida; order Ericales; family Balsaminaceae; genus Impatiens; species Impatiens glandulifera. Next base: position 17,647,875 of record NC_061869.1, on the reverse strand, counting down.
AATAGGGAGGTTTCCAAGGCTTTGATGGGAGCTCAATCATTTTTTTTTTCAATATTCACTTTTATATTGTGGGTTCGATATTTGAACAAAAAAATTGTTTGAAAAAAAAATTAAAATATTTGAGTTTTGAATTGGGTAAATTAATATATTATATATAATTTTTTTGAGAAATGTCAATATTATATAATATTAATAAGAATATTTTAAATGTAACGATAAAAAAAATATAAAAAAAATAAGTGTTTACCTTATCATTAAAAACAACTAAAATACAATGAAATTAACCATTTGAAGATAAAATGTAACATAAAATTTATAGTTAACGAGCTTATAAATTCTCACAATATCAATGAGTTCACCGACCACCTCTATCGGTTTTTCAGAAAAGATCTCTCATATCTTTTTAATAATAACATTTTAAGTATACACAACGGTCAACAGCGGTAAAAGAACATCATAAGGTTCCTTTCGAGTTAACTAATCCACCATAAAATAATGGGGATAAGGGAACATCATTCTATCCAACCGAGTTCGAGATTTCTATCCAAACATCTCAAAAAACAAATTTTCACTCATGCATCTAAAATGTCAATCATATTTCAAAGTAGGTTTCAAATTAGTTATCACTTTTCTTAACACATTATACAACAACTAACCATGATGTACAATATTTTCATTAATCTATCATCCATCAAGATCCCTCCATTTATAAATAGACGGAGCTTAGGGATATGAGTGCTTTATACCGTCCTAGCTCATCCATAATATTTTTTATCAGTACGAAATTTAAATTTTTAAGTCATTGTTTGAGAGAAAGATAAAGAAAGAGATGTTATACATATATTAATTAATATTTTTGATGAGACATAGTTTGATTATGATTATTTGGATTTTGGTTATATTTTGGATTTATTTGATAAGATTATTTTAGTGTTTTTATAATTTATGTGTATTTTTTATTTTTCAGGTTTCTTTATTTTCTTTAAGTTCAAATTATATTTTATAATAAATAAATATTATTTTAAAATAATTAACATTAAGGGAGTATATTCCAATCATTAAAAAATAATAGTATTATTATTATTTACCTACCTATTGTCTACCAATTGTCTAGTGGGATAAATCTTATAGATCATATCTTAGTGATTCTTCCAAGTTACATATTATTTATTTTTTGATTTTTTTGGAATTTGACTCAAATATGTTTTTTTTTTCAAGTCCAACCTATGATGACATGTATGAATTGAATAAAAACATATACAAAAAAATCATTCTTCAATCAAACAAAATAAACAATGTAATTTTTCTTTTATTTATTTTTTATAATCAACTGTTATTTTATTAATTTATATTAAATAACATATGTTTTTCTATAATTATATCTATTAAACAACAATTTGTTATTTCTGGTTCTAGAAAGAAGATAAACACACAAAAAAAACAATATGGTGTGAAATTATTTTTTGTGTATTTTTTTGTGTTTAACGCTTTATATATTTTATTTATTAGAAACCAGAATTTAAGAAAATATAACGCAATGACTAATTCTTAAGAAATTATGAATTTGCGACATGGCTAAAAGAGGAGAAAAACATATTCTTGTCGGATCTTTCCTGTGAAAGGAGTGCAAACTATTTTTGAGTTTTGTATATGACTTGAAGAAACAGAGGCTGCAGCCCATATTTTACGAGGGGACTGTAGTTGTACCTAGGTCAACACATAATTGGAATATTAAACAGTAAACAAATCTATATTTCTCTTTTATATTTCCTTGTTGATAGAAACAGAACTTGTTCTTACAAATTTTTGGGATCATTAATTAGTAGTTCTTTCTTAACATCGACGTTAATGTTGATATTTATCAAAGTCAGTATTCCCCTAACATCATGTTAAAGTTGTTGTTTATAACCGTCGACGCTCCTCTAATGCCGACGTTGATAATGCTTACTCCCCGGTTTTTGGCAGTTTTTTTAATTTTATTAAACCTATTTCATATGTTGTTGTACTACTATTATAAAAAAAACAATCATTCATAAATAAAAAAAATAATTCCATATTTCAATACAAAATCTTAAATCTAAAATCGTATTAATACAAAAATTTCAAATTGTATTGCAATAACTATAATCGGGGAGGAGAGGGCATCCTAAAAATAAGCGTATATTTTCCTCCTGTCATGCATGCATCATCTTGCGCATCTCTTCCATTTCACGTGCCTGATGCACAATGTCACGTGCATGTTGCGCCATCCGTTCTTACATGTTCTTATTATCCTCGACCAATGCGGTTGTCTATTAACGTTGTGACAAGCGTGAGTTGTTTACTCTTGAGGAAACAATTCCCCGGTTATCCGGGGTAAAGTTCCTTGGACGTATTCCCGATCTGATCTCCATCACCCTCTCATATCCCTGTGGTCCAAAGAATTCCCATACACGTCAAAGGATAACATATCAATGTTTGCTTTTTTCCGATTTAAGGATATTTTACCCAACAATTGGAAGAACCTAGATAAAATAAACAAAGTAATTTTTTTTATAACTATTATGTTCTAATCAATTGTTATTTTATTAATTTATATCCAATAACATATGTTTTTATATAATCATATCTATTAAACAATAATATGTTGTTGTTTATTGGATATGATTATAGAAAATTACAGTGAAGTCTCTCATATGGTGTAATCTTCACAGATCTCAAGAAATTCATTCTTTATTTTAAAAAGAAGAAAGCTGAGGTTTATTTTCTTTTTAAATTTTATGAATCTTAGTCTTAATATAATTTCAATTTTAAATGTTTTTTTAAATACCATCGAACTCGGAGACTTCCTTCTCTTAATATGGTTAAAATCTATTAATATGATATCTCTCGTTCATTCTTAATTCAAATTTGATTATTTTATGATAAATCTCTATGCTTTTTTTTCTATAGTAAGAAACTGGAGGCGGAGATGAGAGCTCAACCATTTATTTTTTTTATTAGTTTGTAATGATAAAAATAATACAAAAACACGAGTGTTTACATTATCATTAAAGACACCTGAAACACAACGAGATTAACCATTTAGAGATTAATTGTAATATAAAATTTAATAGTTAACGAGCTCATATAACCTCAAAATATCAATGAATTTACCGACTATACCGTTTTCCATAAGAAGAAAAAATCTCATATCATCGTAAAAATACGTTGTGAGTAAACATATTGGTCGATCCCGATCAATGGACGTCATATAGTTCTTTTCGAGTCAAATAATCTACCATAAAATAATCGGTATAGGGAAACATCAACTCTATCCAACGGAGCTCTAGATTTCTATCCAAACATCTCAATAAACGACAATTCACTCAAGTATCTTAAATGTCACTCATATTTTAAAGTATGTTTCAAATTGAAATCACTTTTTTGCAATACAAAAATAAGTGAGGTTGATTCTCCAATTTTTTTTAACACATTATGCAACCACTATACAAAATGTACAATAATTTATAAATCTATCATTCATCAAGATCCATCCATGCATAGACATATATAGAGCTTAGGGATGTGGGGGCTCAATCCCACCCCTAACTCATCCATAATATTTTTCATCGGTATGAAATTGAGATTATTACAGCATTGTTTGAGAGAAGTATAAATGATGACATGACATATATGTTAATTAATATTTTTCATTATACGTAGTTTAATTATATTTATTTGGATTTTAGTTATTTTTCGGATGATAAGTTTATTTTAGTGTTTTTATAATTTATGTGTATTTTTTTTACAAGTTTATTTATTTTCTTTACGTTCAAATAATATTTATAATAAATATTTATTATTTTAAAATTATTAACATTAAGGGATCGTATTTCAATCTTTAAAAATTAATAATATTATTATTAGTTACCTAGTGTCTAGTGTGATAAATTTAATAAATAATATCTCAATGTTCTATCAAGTTACATATTATTTATTTTATGATTTATTTGGAGTTTGACTCAAATATGTTTTATTTTTATTTTTTTTGGGAAAACAGCTTAGTGCTATTTCATTAAAAAAAACCTAAAAGAGGGAAAAAAATACAAAAGTTTAAGATTAGATCTAGACAATTTCTAGGTTTGACAATGAAACAATAATTGAATTATAAACAATAACAATAATCAATTAGCGCCTACATCGTTTTTACTTTTATTCTATTTGTGACATTTACAAACGAAATATCCCATATATGGCAGAGCTTTCTATTCTCTTTATTCCTTTCGATTCCTCTCCAGGATTGAATGAGTGCATTTCCATCTGAAGTTATATCTCTCCAAATATCTTCAGTGGTTCTACTTCTTTCACTGTGAGTTCTTGAATTTCTTTCTTTCCAGAAATTGTAGATTACTGCTCCAAAGTAGCATTTCAACATACTTACATAGAAGGATCTTCCTTTTGCTTTATTCTTCATCCACTCTTGGATTTCTTCCCATATTCTTGGAAAGTTGAAGATGTTCATGTTTGCAGCATACATCCTCCAAATTTGTATTACAAAAGAGCATTCCCCAAAATAAATGGTTTATGCTTTGCTCAACTCCCGAACATAGGACATAGTTGATATCAGGAATGTTTATATATTTTCGAATTCTGTCTTTTGTTGTCAACCTTTTCCTGTATACCAGCAAGCCAGAGCATAAATTGGTGATGAGGAATAATCTTTGGAGACCATACCACATTATGCCAATCTACCTCCTGTCCGGCTGTTCTAACCATTTCCCATGCCTTTCCTGTAATAAACTTCTCATTACTTTCTGTTTTCTTATTTCATCATTATTTTCATTTAGTTGCTTCTGCTTCATTAGGTTTAGGATTCTATCACTTTCTAAAATACGCCTCAAAAGTGAATCACATCTACCTTCACAGGCGTGTCTAAATGAGTACATAATGTATTCTCTTCTAACTCTATTTCCTTGCATTTCTTCTTTGAACATAATGGGAATATTATCCAGACAAAGATCATGCCAGAATAGTACCCCTCTTCCATTTCAAATTGTGGTTTTCACCATTTGAAAGGCATCTTTTCTTGTTTTTAGGATTTTTCTTCAATGACCATGCCATTCTTTCGTTGATGCTTAGTGTCAAGATAATGATTTTTATTTTTTTCAATTCCAACATAATGATGAGTTTTGTGAATTCACTTGGCATTTAACAAAAATATAAATAAATAAATTGTTCTTCACACTAGTAGAAAATACATCATTAGTGAAGACATAAAGAGTCGCTAAAAGCCCTAATGCCAACGTTAATAATTATTAGTGTCGACAAACAAAACCGTCGCCTGTCAACGCTAAAAGTTCGTCGTTTAAAGAAAATGGTTATTATCAACGACAATTATCCCTTAACGCCGACGTTAATAATTTTTTCTCTCGTGTTTTTGGAATATTTCTGATTCTCTTATTAACATCGACATTCCCCTAACATCGACGTTAATGTTGATATTTATCAAAGTCAGTATTCCCCTAACATCATGTTAAAGTTGTTGTTTATAATCGTCGACGCTCCTCTAATGCCGACGTTGATAATGCTTACTCCTCGGTTTTTGGCAGTTTTTTTAATTTTATTAAACCTATTTCATATGTTGTTGTACTACTATTATAAAAAACAATCATTCATGAATAAAAAAAATTAATTCCATATTTCAATACAAAATCTTAAATCTCAAATCGTATTAATACAAAAATTTCAAATTGTATGGCAATAACTATAATCGGGGGAGGAGAGGGCATTCTAAAAATAAGCGTATATTTTCCTCCTGTCATACATACATCATCTTGTGCATCTCTTCCATTTCACGTGCCTGATGCACAATGTCATGTGCATGTTGCGCCATCCGTTCTTACATGTTCTTATTATCCTCGACCAACGCTTTTGTCTATTAACGTTGTGACAAGCGTGAGTTGTTTACTCTTGAGGAAAAAATTCCCCGGTTATCCAGGGTAAAGTTCCTTGGACGTATTCCCGATCCGATCTCCATCACCCTCTCATATCCCTGCGGTCCAAAGAAGCCCCATACACGTCAAATGATAACATATCAAGGTTTGCTTTTTTCCGATTTAAGGATATTTTACCCAACAATTGGAAGAACCTAGATAAAATAAACAAAATACTTTTTTTATAACTATTATTTTCTAATCAATTGTTATTTTATTAATTTATATCCAATAACATATGTTTTTCTATAATCATATCTATTAAACAATAATATGTTGTTTTTTTATTGGATATGATTATAGAAAATTACAGTGAATGAATCTCGCTTTCTCATTTATATCTCCTTGTTGTGTAGAAGAAATATGAGTATTAACTATACTAGATTATGTCAACTTTATGAATTTTTGAGGGATGGAGGAAGTAGAACTCGTTCTTACAAATTGATGGGATCATTAATTAGTGGTTTCTTCTTAAAGTTTTAAAAATCCATGATTCTTATAAGAGGTAATTTGTTACACTTCTCTTTAGTTAAACTTGTGAATATTCATGTCATGACTTAGGTTTATAATAATATATGCTATAGATTATGAAATAATGAAATACTTTATTCATATTCATCTTAACTTTATTCAAATTTATTTTTGCAATAGCATAGAGGCTAGTATTCTCTCATATTACATATTTAAGTTCTTCCAGTTGGGGGTGGGGGTGCATTTTCTTTATATACTCTGCAGTAGCATGAAAGATGTCGACATTTTCCATCAATTGCTCCATCATTTTTACAAGATTGAATGCATGGGTTTAGAGTACGGGTAATACACAACCTTGTGAAAGTTTGGCTTTTTACCCATTTGAAAGGATAATATTGATAATCTTGTTCCCCTGCCAAGAAATTTCAGACTATAATTAATCTTATTAGGTAAAGAATACAAAAAAAACAATGATAAAGAGATTTGAGATCAAAAATAGCTACAAGCAAAACATAGTTGGAGAAGTAAGAAGACACCCAACAACAAGGACAACTCTTTTCCCATTCTTAATTTGTATGTAATTTATAACTATTTGTTTACTTCTATCTTGAGAAATGAAGAACAATAAACACATTAATTTATAGTAATAGGAGGGTGTTCAGGTTATTATTGGGAGAGGACATAAATGAAGTCTCTCATATGGTGTAATCTTCACAGATCTCAAGAAATTCATTCTTTATTTTAAAAAGAAGAAAGCTGAGGTTTATTTTCTTTTTAAATTTTATGAATCTTAGTCTTAATATAATTTCAATTTTAATTGTTTTTTTAAATACCATCGAACTCGGAGACTTCCTTCTCTTAATATGGTTAAAATCTATTAATATGATATCTCTCATTCATTCTTAATTCAAATTTGATTATTTTATGATAAATCTCTATGCTTTTTATTTCTATAGTGAGAAACTGGAGGCGGAGATGAGAGCTCAACAATTGATTTTTTTTATTAGTTTGTAATGATAAAAATAATACAAAAACACGAGTGTTTACATTATCATTAAAGACACCTGAAACACAACGAGATTAACCATTTAGAGATTAATTGTAACATAAAATTTAATAGTTAACGAGCTCATATAACCTCAAAATATCAATGAATTTACCGACTATACCGTTTTCCATAAGAAGAAAAAATCTCATATCATCGTAAAAATACGTTGTGAGTAAATATATTGGTCGATCCCGATCAATGGACGTCATATAGTTCTTTTTGAGTCAAATAATCTACCATAAAATAATCGGTACAGGAAAACATCAACTCTATCCAACGGAGCTCTAGATTTCTATCCAAACATCTCAATAAACGACAATTCACTCAAGTATCTTAAATGTCACTCATATTTCAAAGTATGTTTCAAATTAAAATCACTTTTTTGCAATACAAAAATAAGTGAGGTTCATTCTCCAATTTTTTTAACACATTATGCAACCACTATACAAAATGTACAATATTTTATAAATCTATCATTCATCAAGATCCATCCATGCATAGACATATAGAGTTTAGGGATGTGGGGGCTCAATCTCACCCCTAACTCATCCATAATATTTTTTATCTGTATGAAATTGAGATTATTACAGCATTGTTTGAATGAAGTATAAATAATAACATGACATATATGTTAATTAATATTTTTCATTAAACGTAATTTAATTATAATTATTTGGATTTTAGTTATTTTTCGGATTTGTTTGATAATTTTATTTTAGTGTTTTTATAATTTTTGTGTATTTTTTTTACAAGTTTATTTATTTTCTTTATGTTCAAATAATATTTATAATAAATATTTATTATTTTAAAATTATTAACATTAATGGAGCGTATTCCAATCTTTAAAAAATAATAATATTATTATTAATTACCTAGTGTCTAGTGTGATAAATTTAATAAATAATATATCAATGTTCTTTCAAGTTACATATTATTTATTTTTTGATTTATTTGGAGTTTGACTCAAATATGTTTTTTTTTTTTTTTTTTTTTTTTGGGAATACAGCTTAGTGCCATTTTATTAAAAGAAACCTCAAAAGAGGGAAAAAATACAAAAGTTTAAGATCAGATCTAGACGATTTCTAGATTTGACAATGAAACAATAATTGAATTACAAACAATAACAATAATCAATTAGCGCCTACAACGTTTTTACTTTTATTTTATTTGTGAAATTCACAAACGAAATATCACATATATGGCAGCGCTTTCTATTCTCTTTATTCCTTTCGATTCCTCTCCAGGATTGAATGAGTGAATTTCCATCTGAAGTTATATCTCTCCAAATATCTTCAGTGGTTCTACTTCTTCCACTGTGAGTTCTTGAATTTCTTTCTTTCCAAATATTGTAGATTACTGCTCCAAAGTAGCATTTCAACATACTTACATAGAAGGATCTTCCTTTTGCTTTATTCTTCATCCACTCTTGGATTTCTTCCCATATTCTTGGAAAGTTGATGATGTTCATGTTTACAGCATACATCCTCCAGATTTGTATTACAAAAGAGCATTCCCCAAAATAAATGGTTTATGCTTTCCTCAACTCCCAAACATAGGACATAGTTGATATCATGAATGTTTGATATCAGGAATGTTTATATATTTTCGAATTCTGTCTTTTGTTGTCAACCTTTTCCTGTATACCAGCCAAGCCAGAGCATAAATTGGTGATGAGGAATAATCTTTGGAGACCATACCACATTATGCCAATCTACCTCCTGTCCGGCTGTTCTAAACATTTCCCATGCCTTTCCTGTAATAAACTTCTCAATTGCTTTCTGTTTTCTTATTTCATCATTATTTTCATTGAGTTGCTTCTGCCTCATTAGGTTTAGGATTCTATCACTTTCTGAAATACGCCTCAAAAGTGAATCACATCTACCTTCACAGGCGTCTCTAAATGAGTACATAATGTATTCTCTTCTAACTCTATTTCCTTGCATTTCTTCTTTGAATACAATGTAAATATTATCCAGACAAGGATCATGCCAGAATAGTACCCCTCTTCCATTTCCAATTGTGGTTTTCACCATTTGAAAGGCATCTTTTCTTGTTTTTAGGATTTTTCTTCAATGACCATGCCATTCTTTCGTTGATGCTTAGTGTCAAGATAATGATTTTTATTTTTTTCAATTCCAACATAATGATGAGTTTTGTAAATTCACTTGGCATTTAACAAAAATATAAATAATTAAATTGTTCTTCACACTAGTAGAAAATACATCATTAGTGAAGACATAAAGAGTCGCTAAAAGCCCTAATGCCAACGTTAATAATTATTAGTGTCGACAAACAAAACCGTCGCCCGTCAACGCTAATAGCTCGTCGTTTAAAGATAATGATTATTAACAATGGCAATTATCCCTTAACGCCGACGTTAATAATTTTTTCTCTCGTGTTTTTGGAATATTTCCGATTCTCTTATTAACGTTGACATTCCCCTAACATAGACTTTAATGTTGATATTTATCAAAGTCAGTATTCCCCTAACATCATGTTAAAGTTGTTGTTTATCAACGTCGACGCTCCTCTAATGCCGACGTTGATAATGCTTACTCCTCGGTTTTTGGCAGTTTTTTTAATTTTATTAAACCTATTTCATATGTTTTTGTACTACTATTATAAAAAACAATCATTCATGAATAAAAAAATTAATTCCATATTTCAATACAAAATCTTAAATCTCAAATTGTATTAATACAAAAAATTCAAATTGTATGGCAATAACTATAATCGGGGGAGGAGGGGGCATCCTAAAAATAAGCATATATTTTCCTCCTGTCATGCATGCATCATCTTGCGCATCTCTTCCATTTCACGTGCCTGATGCACAATGTCACGTGCATGTTGCGCCATCCGTTCTTACATGTTCTTATTATCCTCAACCAACGCTTTTGTCTATTAACTTTGTGACACGCGTGAGTTGTTTACTCTTGAGGAAGAAATTCCCCGTTTATCCGGGGTAAAGTTCCTTGGACGTATTCCCAATCCGATCTCCATCACCCTCTCATATCCATGTGATCTAAAGAAGCCCACTACACGTCAAATGATAACATATCAAGGTTTGCTTTTTTCCGATTTAAGGATATTTTACCCAACAATTGGAAGAACCTAGACAGAATAAACAAAGTACTTTTTCTTATAACTATTATGTTCTAATCAATTGTTATTTTATTAATTTATATCCAATAACATATGTTTTTCTATAATCATATCTATTAAACAATAATATATTTGTTTATTGGATATGATTATAGAATATTACAGTGAATGAATCTCGCTTTCTCATTTATATCTACTTGTTGTGTAGAAGAAATATGAGTATTAACTATAATAGATTATTTCAACTTTAAGAATTTTTGAGGGATGGAGGAAGTAGAACTCGTTCTTACAAATTGATGGGATCATTAATTAGTGGTTTCTTCTTAAAGTTCTCAAAAACTATGATTCTTATAAGAGGTAATTTGTTACACTTCTCTTTAGTTAAACTTGTGAATATTCATGTCATGACTTAGGTTTATAATAATATATGCTATAGATTATGAAATAATGAAATACTTTATTCATATTCATCTTAACTTTATTCAAATTTATTTTTGCAATAGCATAGAGGCTAGTATTCTCTCATATTACATATTTAAGTTCTTCTTGTTGGGGGTGGGGGTGCATTTTCTTTATAGACTCTGCAGTAGCATGAAAGATGTCGACATTTTCCATCAATTGCTCCATCATTTTTACAAGATTGAATGCATGGGTTTAGAGTACGGGTAATACACAACCTTGTGAAAGTTTGGCTTTTTACCCATTTGAAAGGATAATATTGATAATCTTGTTCCCCTGCCAAGAAATTTCAGACTATAATTAATCTTATTAGGTAAAGAATACAAAAAAACAATGATAAAGAGATTTGAGATCAAAAATAGCTACAAGCAAAACATAGTTGGATAAGTAAGAAGACACCCAACAACAAGGACAACTCTTTTCCCATTCTTAATTTGTATGTAATTTATAACTATTTGTTTACTTCTATCTTGAGAAATGAAGAACAATAAACACATTAATTTATAGTAATAGGAGGGTGTTCAGGTTATTATTGCGACAGGACATAAATGAAGTCTCATATGGTGTAATCTTCACAGATCTCAAGAAATTCATTCTTTATTTTAAAAAGAAGAAAGCTGAGGTTTATTTTCTTTTTAAATTTTATGAATCTTAGTCTTAATATAATTTCAATTTAAATTGTTTTTTTAAATACCGATCGAACTCGGAGACTTCCTTCTCTTAATATGGTTAAAATCTATTAATATGATATCTCTCCTTCATTCTTAATTCAAATTTGATTTTTTTATGATAAATCTCTATGCTTTTTTTTCTATAGTGAGAAAGTGGAGGCAGAGATGAGAGCTCAACCATTTATTTTTTTTATTAGTTTGTAATGATAAAAATAATACAAAAACACGAGTGTTTACATTATCATTAAAGATTACACCTGAAACACAACGAGATTAACCATTTAGAGATTAATTGTAACATAAAATTTAATAGTTAACGAGCTCATATAACCTTAAAATATCAATGAATTTACCGACTATACCGTTTTCCATAAGAAGAAAAAATCTCATATCATCGTAAAAATACGTTGTGAGTAAACATATTGGTCGATCCTGATCAATGGACGTCATACAGTTCTTTTCGAGTCAAATAATCTACCATAAAATAATCGGTATAGGGAAACATCAACTCTATCCAACGGAGCTCTAGATTTCTATCCAAACATCTCAATAAACGACAATTCACTCAAGTATCTTAAATGTCACTCATATTTCAAAGTATTTCTCAAATTGAAATCACTTTTTTGCAATACAAAAATAAGTGAGGTTGATTCTCCAAATTTTTTTAACACATTATGCAACACTATACAAAATGTAAAATATTTTATAAATCTATCATTCATCAAGATCCATCCATGTATAGACATATATAGAGCTTAGGGATGTGGGGGCTCAATCCCACCCCTAACTCATCCATAATATTTTTCATCAGTATGAAATTGAGATTATTACAGCATTGTTTGAGAGAAGTATAAATGATGACATGACATATATGTTAATTAATATTTTTCATTAGACATAGTTTAATTATATTTATTTGGATTTTAGTTATTTTTCGGATTTGTTTGATAAGTTTATTTTAGTGTTTTTATAATTTATGTGTATTTTTTTTACAAGTTTATTTATTTTCTTTACGTTCAAATAATATTTATAATAAATATTTATTATTTTAAAATTTTTAACATTAAGGGAGCGTATTCCAATCTTTAAAAATTAATAATATTATTATTAATTACCTAGTGTCTAGTGTGATAAATTTAATAAATAATATCTCAATGTTCTTTCAAGTTACATATTATTTATTTTGTGATTTTTTTGGAGTTTGACTCAAATATGTTTTATTTTTATTTATTTTTTTTGAAAACAGCTTAGTGCCATTTCATTAGAAAACCTAAAAGAGGGAAAAAAAATACAAAAGTTTAAGATCAGATCTAGAAAATTTCTAGGCTTGACAATGAAACAATAATTGAATTATAAACAATAACAATAATCAATTAGCGCCTACATCGTTTTTACTTTTATTCTATTTGTGACATTCACAAACGAAATATCCCATATATGGCAGAGCTTTCTATTCTCTTTATTCCATTCGATTCCTCTCCAGGATTGAATGAGTGCATTTTCATCTGAAGTTATATCTCTCCAAATATCTTTAGCGGTTCTACTTCTTCCACTGTGAGTTCTTGAATTTCTTTCTTTCCAAATATTGTAGATTACTGCTCCAAAGTAACATTTCAACATACTTACATAGAAGGATCTTCCTTTTGCTTTATTCTTCATCCACTCTTGGATTTCTTCCTATATTCTTGGAAAGTTGATGATGTTCATGTTTGCAGCATACATCATCCAGATTTGTATTACAAAAGAGCATTATCCAAAATAAATGGTTTATGCTTTCCTCAACTCCCGAACATAGGACATAGTTGATATTAGGAATGTTTATATATTTTCGAATTCTATCTTTTGTTGTCAACATTTTTCTTGGTGATGAGGAATAATCTTTGGAGACCATACCACATTATGCCAATCTACCTCCTGTCCTCTTGTTCTAACCATTTCTCATGCCTTTTTTGTAATAAACTTCTCATTGTTATCTATTTTCTAGCTTATTTCATCATTATTTTCATTGAGTTGCTTCTGCCTCATTAGGTTTATGATTCTATCACCTTCTGGAATACGCCTCAAAAGTGAATAACATCTACCTTCATAGACGTCTCTAAATGAGTACTTAATGTATTCTCTTCTAACTCTGTTTCCTTGCAATTCTTCTTTGAATATAATGGGAATATTATCCAGCCAAGGATCATGCCAGAATAGTATCCCTCTTCCATTTCCAATTGTGGTTTTCACCATTTGAAAGGCATCTTTTCTTGTTTTTAGGATTTACTTCAATGACCATGCCATTCTTTCGTTGATGCTTAGTGTCCAGATAATGATTTTTATTTTTTTCAAGTCCAACATAATGATGAGTTTTGTGAATTCACTTGGCATTTAACAAAAATATAAATAAATAAATTGTTCTTCACACTAGTAGAAAATACATCATTAGTGACGACATAAACAGTCGCTAAAAGCCCTAATGCCAACTTAATAATTATTAGCGTCAACAAACAAAACCGTCGCCCGTCAACGCTAAAAGTTCGTCGTTTAAAGATAATGGTTATTATCAATGACAATTATCCCTTAACGCCGACGTTAATAATTTTTTCTCTCGTGTTTTTGGAATATTTCTGATTCTCTTATTAACATCGACATTCCTCTAACATCGACATTAATGTTGATATTTATCAAAGTCAGTATTCCCCTAACATCATGTTAAAGTTGTTGTTTATAACCGTCGACGCTCCTCTAATGCCGACATTGATAATGCTTACTCCTCGGTTTTTGGCAGTTTTTTTAATTTTATTAAACCTATTTCATATGTTGTTGTACTACTATTATAAAAAAACAACCATTCATGAATAAAAAAAATTAATTCCATATTTCAATACAAAATCTTAAATCTCAAATCGTATTAATACAAAAATTTCAAATTGTATGGTAATAACTATAATCGGGGGAGGAGAGGGCATCCTAAAAATAAGCGTATATTTTCCTACTGTCATGCATGCATCATCTTGCGCATCTCTTCCATTTCACGTGCCTGATGCACAATGTCACTTGCATGTTGCGCCATTCGTTCTTACATGTTCTTATTATCCTCGACCAACGCTTTTGTCTATTAACGTTGTGACAAGCGTGAGTTGTTTACTCTTGAAGAAAAAATTCCCCGGTTATCCGGGGTAAAGTTCCTTGGACGTATTCCCGATCCGATCTCCATCACCCTCTCCTATCCCTGTGGTCCAAAGAAGCCCCATACACGTCAAATGATAACATATCAAGGTTTGCTTTTTTCCGATTTAAGGATATTTTACCCAACAATTGGAAGAACCTAGATAAAATAAACAAATTACTTTTTTTATAACTATTATGTTCTAATCAATTGTTATCTTATTAATTTATATCCAATAACATATGTTTTTCTATAATCATATCTATTAAACAATAATATGTTGTTGTTTATTGGATATGATTATAGAAAATTACAGTGAATGAATCTCGCTTTCTCATTTATATCTCCTTGTTGTGTAGAAGAAATTTGATGATTAACTATAATAGATTATGTCAACTTTATGAATTTTTGAGGGATGGAGGAAGTAGAACTCGTTCTTACAAATTGATGGGATAATTAATTAGTAGTTTCTTCTTAAAGTTCTCAAAAACTATGATTCTTATAAGAGGTAATTTGTTACACTTCTCTTTAGTTAAACTTGTGAATATTCATGTCATGACTTAGGTTTATAATAATATATGCTATAGATTATGAAATAATGAAATACTTTATTCATATTCATCTTAACTTTATTCAAATTTATTTTTGCAATAGCATAGAAGCTAGTATTCTCTCATATTACATATTTAAGTTCTTCTAGTTGGGGGTGGGGGTGCATTTTCTTTATAGACTCTGCAGTAGCATGAAAGATGTCGACATTTTCCATCAATTGCTCCATCATTTTTACAAGATTGAATGCATGGGTTTAGAGTACGAGTAATACACAACCTTGTGAAAGTTCTGCTTTTTACCCATTTGAAAGGATAATATTGATAATCTTGTTCCCCTGCCAAGAAATTTCAGACTATAATTAATCTTATTAGGTAAAGAATACAAAAAAAACAATGATAAAGAGATTTGAGATCAAAAATAGCTACAAGCAAAACATAGTTGGAGAAGCAAGAAGACACCCAACAATAAGGACAACTCTTTTCCCATTCTTAATTTGTATGTAATTTATAACTATTTGTTTACTTCTATCTTGAGAAATGAAGAACAATAAACACATTAATTTATAGTAATAGGAGGGTGTTCAGGTTATTATTGCGAGAGGACATAAATGAAGTCTCATATGGTGTAATCTTCACAGATCTCAAGAAATTCATTCTTTATTTTAAAAAGAAGAAAGCTGAGGTTTATTTTCTTTTTAAATTTTATGAATCTTAGTCTTAATATAATTTCAATTTTAATTGTTTTTTTAAAAATATGGATAGAACTAGGAGACTCCGTTCTCTTAATATGGTTGAAATCTATTAATATGATATCTCTCCTTCATTCTTAATACAAATTTAATTTTTTATGATAAATCTCTATGTTCTTTTTTTTCTACAGTAAGAAACTGGAGGCGGAGATGAGAGCTCAACCATTTATTTTTTTATAAGCTTGTAATGATAAAAACAATAAAAAAATGAGAGTGTCTACATTATCATTTAAGACACCTAAAATACAACGATATTAACCATTTAGAGATTAATTGTAACATAAATTTTATAGTTAACGAGCTCAGAAAACCTAAAAATATTAAGGAGGTTATCGACCGTCTATACCGTTTTCCAGAAGAAGAAAAAATCTCATATAATCGTAATAATACGTTGTGAGTAAACATATTGGTCGATCCCGATCAATGGACGTCATACAGTTCTTTTCGAGTCAAATAATCTACCATAAAATAATCGGTATAGGAAAACATCACCTCTATCCAACCGAGCTCTAGATTTCTATCCAAACATCTCAATAAACGACAATTCATTCAGGCATCTTAAATGTCACTCATATTTTAAAGTATGTTTCAAATTGAAATCACTTTTTTTCAATACAAAAATAAGTGAGGTTTATTCTCCAGTTTTTCGTAACATATTATGCAACCACTATACAAAATGTACCATATTTTATAACTATATCATTCGTCATGATCCTTCAATGCATAGTGTCACAGCCCAATCTTCCTGGCCCAGGAAGAGGAGGCTTAAGGAGAATGTCACGGCCCAATCCTCCTGGCCCAAGAAGAGGAGGAGACTTGAGCCCTCTTAAGCCCAACCCAAGGAAGATTCTAGACTGGAAGGAAGCTGGAAGGAAGGTCCTTGATTAGCGCACTTAATTGAGAGTTGAAAGGAATTCCTTGATTAGTGCATCACTAATTGACATATAAAAGGAATGTCCTTAATTAAGAATGTCCTTGATTGATAATTATAAAGAATCCCTAAATTAGTGCACAATCAATGTAACAACTAGAATTAGTCCAATAAATACTTGTGAAGTATTACATTGTAAATCATCAATTATTCGAGTAATATTATACTATTCTTTGTAAGAGTTAATCTTTCTATAGAATTCTTGTGTCAATTCTATTAAACGCCGAGTGTTGCGTCGAGTAAGGCTGACTAGTTACTCGTTCTTGTAAAGATCGTAACTAGTGCCGCACGGATCGTTAGTGAAAAGACTGAGCCCGTGACAATTGGTATCAGAGCTGAAATGACGAGGAGATCGGAAGAAAATTCAAAGGTCGTGGACGAAGTAGAGAATCTTCCCCACGGGACCGGAGGAGAAGGTAGGAACTCTCGCAAAGTTTAGGCGGGAGGAACCAAACCTACCAAAGAAAGAGAAAGATCAATAGACGCTATCGTTGACATTATCGCCAGGTTGGAGAAGGTAGAACTCACTGTGGCGTACGTACAAGATAATGTCGGGGACCTAGAGGAACGCATTGCCGAACTTGAGAAGGAGAGAGACGAGCTCCGAGGAGGAATGCAAGCTGCCCTAAATGAAGGCTTGTCTAAATGTCAAGAGCAAGCTCAGATCTTGGAGGAGACCCTCCTTGGTGAAATTAGTACCTTGACGTTGAAACTCGAGGTAATGACTTCTAAGTTACAAGCTACCGAAGAGGATGTGGCGTTACTCAAGAAGGCGGTGGCGCAAGAGTGCGGGCGCGCGCCTGTAGGAGTTCCCAATCCTATAAGGATAGACGTTCCAAGGCCTAAAGCGTATTTAGGCGAGAGGAATGCGAAAGAGATCGACAACTTCCTATGTAATCTGGATCAGTATTTCAAAGAACTCGACCTAGTAAAAGAGGCGAGAAAGATAGATATTGCCACGACATACCTGGAAGACACCGCGATGCTGTGGTGGAGGCGAAGGAGTAGCGACATTGAAAAAGGTACGTGTTTTATCAATACCTGGGGTGAATTCAAGGAGGAACTCAAGAGACAGTTCTATCCTGAAAACGATATTCGAGAAGCAAGGGCCAAGTTACGGCGACTCTCACAAAGAGGGAGTATGTCAAGGAGTTTATCGCTACTCTCCTTGAGATCCCTAACTACTCAGACGACGAAGCCTTGTTTGCCTTCACTGATGGTCTACAAATGTGGGCGAAGTTGGAATTGGAACGACGTAATGTCCAAGATCTAAGCTTCGCAATTGCCGTGGCTGAATCTCTTGTCGAGATGAGAAGGCAAGAGAAACCAAAGTCGACCTATGAGAGGAATGACAATGGGGAAAATGGTGGAGACCATCTCCATAACAATGAAGACCCAGTTAAGTTTATCAAATCTAATGGTAAAGGAGATCGGGACAAGAAACATTGAGAGAAACCCCAGATAAAGTGTTTCTTTTGTGAAGGGCTGCACAAAGCAAGAGAGTGCCCAATGAAGAACAAACTATCAGCATTGATGGAGGAGCAAGAACGCCTTCACGATGAAGCTCGATTGGGGTCGTTAAACCTACTTAGTGCCGTTACAGCAAAGTTTGATAAGTCAAAGTCCGCAAAGAAAGGATGACTTTTTATGGAAACTAGAGTAAGAAACCACGTGGTTAAAGCTTTGTTGGATACGGGAGCCAACAACAATTTTCTAGAGCTAAAGGAGGCGAGAAAACTGGGGATTAAGTACACTAAAGAGAGAGGGTGGCTTAAAGCAGTTAACTCAGCACCAAGTGCGACTTATGGAGTTGCTCGTAATGTAAAGATCAACTTGGAGGAGTGGACCGGCCTTCTGGATTTCTCCATTATCGACATGGATGACTACAAAATGGTTCTCGGCATACAGTTCCTAGACAAGGTAAATGCCATCCTACTCCCTTCTTCCAATATGATGTACATTCTAGAGTAAGGTAATACTCGCACAATACCTTTAATAAGAGAGGGCAAGAGAGAAATTATGCACCTATCTGCCATGCAACTCTCAAAAGGTGCGGAGGACACCTACCCATCATCTTTTGTCACTGTGAAAGAAGATGAGAAAATTGTGTCTACAGAGAAGATACATCCAGAAGTTACATCTGTCATAGAAAAAGGTCATGATGTAATACCCACTGGATTATCAGAGAAATCCCACCACAAGAGAGAGGTAGATCACAGAGAAGAGTTAGTCAAATGTACTAAACCATCGGCGATGGTTCTTTATCGCATTAAACCTCCCAAATTGGAGGAATTGAAAAGGCAACCAGAGGAGTTTCCATTCAAGAAAGAGAGTGCGAAATAGCCAAGACCGCCAAAAGAATGAAGAAATGGGAGGAAAAGAAGAGAAGACACTTGGAGTTCGGAGGAAACCGAGTGATAGTAAAACTTCTCCTCCATCAAGAGAGACAATTTTCCAAAATTCATAAGGGGCTTTTCTTAGAGAAGAAATGGGTTAGAAAGCAAGCATGTCGCTCAAAACTTTTATCTCATGTGGAGACATCATCCAAGCCTACAAGGAGGAAGCAACGAGGACGTCGCCAGATTGAGTGGAGGAGAATGTCACAACCCAATCTTCCTGGCCTAGGAAGAGGAGGCTTAAGGAGAATGTCACGGCCCAATCCTCCTTGCCCAAGAAGAGGATGAGGCTAGAGCCCTCTTAAGCCCAACCCAAGGAAGATTCTAGACTGGAAGGAAGCTGGAAGGAAGGTCCTTGATTAGCACACCTAATTGAGAGTTAAAAGGAATTCCTTGATTAGTGCATCACTAATTGACATATAAAAGGAATGTCCTTAATTAGGAATGTCCTTGATTGATAATTATAAGGAATCTCTAAATTAGTGCACAATCAATGTAACAGCTAGAATTAGTCCTATAAATACATGTGAAGTATTACATTGTAAATCACCAAGTATTCGAGTAATATAATACTATTCTTTGTAAGATTTACTCTCTCTCTAGAATTCTTGTGTCAATTCTATTAAACGCCGAGTGTTGCGTCGAGTAAGGCTGACTAGTTACTCGTTCTTGTGAAGATCGTAACTAGTGTCGCACGGATCGTCAGTGAAAAGACTGAGCCCGTGACAATAGTCATATGGAGTTTAGGGATGTGGGGGCTTAATCCCACCCCTAACTCATCCATAATATTTTTCATCGATATGAAATTGAGATTATTACAACATTGTTTGAGAGAAATATAAATAATGACATAACATATATGTAATTAATATTTTTCATTAGACGTGGTTTGATTATAGTTATTTGGATTTTAGGATTTTAATTATTTTTCGGATTTGTTTGATAAGATTATTTTATTGTTTTTATAATTTATGTGTATTTTTTTCAAGTTTATTTTTTTCTTTACATTCAAATAATATTTATAATAAATATTTATTATTTTAAAATTATTAACATTAAGGGAGAATATTCTAATCTGTAAAAATTAATAATATTATTATGATTTACCTACTGTTAGTGTGATAAATTTTATAAATAATATCTCAATGTTCTTTCAAGTTACATATTATTTATTTTTTGATTTATTTGTAGTTTGACTCAAATATTTTATTTTTATTTTTTTCAAGTCCAACATAATGATGACTTGTATGAATTCACTTGGCATTTAACAAAAAAAAAAATAAATAAATAAATCATTCTTCACACTAGTAGAAAATACATCATTAGCGTCGATAAACAAAACAGTCGCCTGTCATCGCTAAAAGTGCATTATTTATTCCTCTAATGCCGATGTTAAAAATTTTTTCTCTCGGGTTTTTGGAATATTCTTATTCTCTTATTAACATCAGCATTCCCTAATATCGATTTTAATGTTGATCTTTATCATAGTTAGTATTTCCCTTACACTGATGTTAAATTTGTTGTTTATCAACGCCGTCGCTCCTCGAACACCTATGTTGATAATGCTTGTTTCCCAATTTTGACAGTTTTTAAATTTTATTAAACTTATTTCATATGTTTTTGTACTACTATTAGAAAAAACGATCATTCATGAGTAAAAAATTAATTACAAGTTTCAATACAAAATCTCAAATTTCAGATCGTATTAATAGATAAATTTCAAATCGTATGGCAATCACTACCAATCAGGGGAGGAGGGGTATCTAAATATATGTATATATTTGCCTCTTGTTATTCAAGCATCATCTCGCGCATCTCTTCCATTTCACGTGCCTGATGCATAATGTCACGTTCCTGATGCACCATTCTTTCTTGCATGTTCTTGTTATCCTCGACCAGAACTTCCGTCTATTGACGTTGTGACACGCGTGAACTGTTGACTCTTGAGGAAGAACTTCCCCGTTGATCCGCTATAAAGGGCCTTGGACGTATTTCCGATCCCATCTCCGTCGAAGACTTTCTTGGAATAGATGTGTGTGGAATCCTTGGCCAAAATGGATTTGCCAATGATGTTGTTAAGAATCTGGAATTTGGTTTTTTAGGAGGGACTTAACCCCATGGGTTTTGACGCGATTGGAGGATTTTGAGAAGTGTAGTGACATTTCATGGATGATATCATTTGAGGAATAAAAAACAGAAAAACCTTATATTGGAAGTTCACAACTTCGTGCAAAATCTTTTTCAGAGTGTATCTTCCATCACCCTAGAATTTTCGAAGAACTCAAATACTATGTCATAATAAATGGCATGACGATCGTCAAGAAATGTTCTTAATCCTATGTTCTCCAGGGATTTGAACATGGAAGTGATTTCTTCATCTCCCATGGACAGAACAAATTTGAAATCGACAAAGAGAGTATTACGAACAAAGTCTGGAAGCATTTCTTTTGATCGTTTAGGAAACGAAGGAAACCTTTTGACTGTAAGAAGTTTCAGGAGCGAGGAAGGATATAGTTTAGATTCTCTTTTACCTATGAAAAGCATTCGTTTCTCCCTCAACGCATGCTAGGTTTTTATGATAATATGTATAAAACAGTTTTGATAAAAAGGGAAGGTTCTCCCTAAATCTATGCCGGTATTTTAGAAAATTTAGTTAATATCTGCAATTCCTAAAATGTTTCTAAAGTACGAAAACTTAGTCTCTTGGAGTGGCTTGGTGAATATGTCATCCACTTAATGGTTGGTTGACAAATATTATAGCCGAATATGTTTCTACACCATATGATCCCGAATAAAATGATGTCGGATATCAATATGCTTGATCCTCGAGTGAAACACCGGGTTGTATATTATGGAAATAGTGCCGGTGTTGTCACAAAAGATCGGGGACTCCTCAGCTTGAATTCCGAAATCCATCATTTTTTGTTGGATCCACTAAAGTTGAGCACAACAACTGTCGGTTGCAAGGTACTCTTCTTCAGCCATTGAAGTTGCGATAGATGTGTGCTTCTTTTTGTACTAGGAGACAAGTCGGTCACCTGGGAACTGGAAAGTTCCGCTGGTACTCTTCCTATCTGCTTTGCATCCTGCATAGTCTGCGTCAGAATAGCTTATCAAATTGAAACGAGAATCCTTTGGATACCACACCACATTTTGAGTTCCCTTAAAATATTTTAGTATTCTTTAAGTAGCTACATAATGAGATTGCTTAGGATTGACCTGAAATCTCCTACAAACACCAACTACAAAGAGAATGTTTGGCCGGCTTGCTGTTAAGTAAAAAAAAAAAAAATGATCTTACGATAGGCAGAGATGTAAACACTTTGACCATCTTCATCCTTATCAAGATTAATTATGACCTCATTGGGGTTGCGGAAGACGAGAAACTCTCCATACCAAACTTATTAAATAGCTCCTTTGTATACTTTGCTTGATTAATGAAGGTGCCTCCTTCAAGTTGTCGAACTTGAAGGCCCAAGAAGAAACTGAGCTCTCCCATCATGCTCATTTCAAACTTATTTGTCTTGAAGGCCCAAGAAGAAACTGAGCTCTCCCATCATGCTCATTTCAAGCTTATATTTGTCATCATCTTTGAGAATTTTTACATAATTTGGGGTTAGTTAACCCAAAGATAATATCATCAACATATATTAGAACGAGTAATATGTGAGAATCTTTTTAAAATTTAAATAGGGTCTTATCTATAGATCCTATAGTAAAATCTTGATCAAACAAGAACTTTGTAAGTGTATCATACCAAGCTCTAGGAGCTTGTTTCAAACTATATAATGTTTTATCTAGTCTAAAAACGTGACTTATTGAAGCGAGATTTTAAAAACCGAGAGGTTGTTCAACGTACACCTCTTCATTTATGATACCATTAAGAAACACACTCTTAACGTCTATTTGAAAGACTATAAAATTTTTAAGTGCAACAAATTCTAGAAAGATTCTAACGTCCTCCAATATGGCAATAAGAGAAAATAACCCTTCAAAGTCATTGCTGCCCTCCTATTTGTAGCCTTGGGTCACTAATTTAGCCTTGTTCCTCGTAACCAAACCGTCCTCATTGAGTTTATTACGAAACACCCATCTAGTTCCAATGACAAATTTATTAACTGGTCTTGGAACTAGATGCTAGACTTTGTTTCTCTCAAATTGGTTTAGTTCCTCTTACATTGCAAAAATCCAATATGGATCAAGAAATGCCTCATCAACCTTCTTAGGTTCAATCTATGAGATGAAGACTGAATTCACATATTCATTTATTGATTTATTTCTTGTCCTCAGAGGTGCAGAAGGGTTACCTATTATTAGCTTCAAAGGATATTTTTATTCCATTTGAGTTTCGGTCCCGAAATACTCTATGACCGACCAGTTATTTGATCAAGGTTTGACTGACCAATAGGCTGTTCAATGTTAGACCGACCGGTTTCTTCAGCAATATCTGAAGTGTCAACTACCTACTATGAAGCAGCTTGATCTTATTGAACTTCAACATTATCAACCGTCTGGTCATGAGAAATTCTTTGGTAAACCGGAACTTCATCTTCACTATCAGACTAGAGATTGACATCCTCCAATCTGTTAGACAGATCAATGGTTATTGAGGTGTTACTCTCAACAAATTCATCAAATACAACATGGGATGACTCTTCAACAATTAAAGTCCTATTATTATATACTATATATGCTTTACTAACTGTAGAGTATCCTAGCATAATACCAATATCAGATTTGACATCAAAAGTGGTCAAATAGTTTTTACCATTGTTATGAACATAACACTTATAGCCAAAGATCCTAAAATACTGAATATTAGGAACTTTGCCATGATAAATTTAAAAAGGCATTTTATTAAATTTTTTATTTATCATGGACCGGTTTTGAGTATGATATGATGTATTGATAGCTTCTGTCCAAAGGTTTTGAGTTACACCTAAATCAACTATCATGGATCTGACAGCTTCCTTAAGGGTTCTATTTCTCCTTTCTGCTAAGCCATTTTGTTGATGTGTTATAGTACTAGACTACTCGTGTTAGTGAACACTGTACCCCTATCACTTCTAATTTTATTAACACGTACATATTTCTCATTTTGCACTCTTTTAAGCATTTTAATTAAATTTGGAGTTGCTTGATCTTTGGAAACTAAGAAAATGACCCAAGTAAACCTATAGTAATCATCAATAATTATTAATGTGTAGTTTATTCATCATAAACTAGTTTCTTTAACTAGACCAAAAAGATCCATATGTAAAAGTTCTAAAAATCTTTCGGATTGAATATTTCCTTTACTTTTGAAAGTTGATTTGATCTGTTTGCCCATTTGGAAAGTAGAGCAAACCTTGTCTTTTGAAAACTTCATTGTTCGAATTCCTTCAACTAGTTCTTTAGAGCAAATAAAGTTAATGGTTTTAAAGTTTAAGTGGTTTAATCTTTTATACCAAAGCCAGTTTTGGTCGCTTTTAGCAATCATACAAATACAATTAGGATATTTATTCGTCCAGTTTACTTTATAAATGTTTCCTATCCTATACCCTATCAACAAGGTACATCCATATTGATCCTTAACTAAACATACTTATTTATGAAATTCAACAGTGTATCCTTTGTCACACATTTGACTTATACTAAGGATGTTATAACACAAGTTTTCAACAAGTAGTATGTTGTTTATAGTTAGGTTTCCATGGACAATCTTACCCTTTCCCACAACCTTACCCTTGGAGTTATCACCGAAAGTGATCCTTGAACTGGACTCCTTCACAATGTCGGTTAACATCTTGATGTTTCCAGTCATGTGCCTTGAACATCCACTTTCCAAGTACCATTCTGAATCCTCTAAGCATCTGACCCGTTTACCCTACAAAATAAAGCTATTTACAACTTTTGGTACCCATATTTAATTGGGTCCACGGTTAATTAGTCCCTTGAGAATCCATACTTGCCTTACTTTGATGGACTTTCTAATGTTTGTCTTAATAAATCTATATGCATTAGAATTGACATCTCCTTGTCTCCCTCTAGATGAGTCATAATGTTATGAAAATGAGTTTTGAGAGTGGCTCTTTGATCGTTTCTCATGTTCATGTCCAACCGACTAGCTGGGTTTCCTTCTCTCAAGACTGACTAAACCACCGTGAATGGTTATTTGGCTAACCGTATTTTAGTTCCTTTTTATTTAACAACTCATCTTTATCATGATTTGCTTTAATGTCAGTTGAGGTACCCTTGACAAAACTTATGAAAGTAAGGCCATTGCATCAGCACTAACTTGTTCGCCTGTCTTGACCGGTTCAAGGGCTTCTATCTCCACCAAAGACACCAAAGCTTTAGTTACGTTCGAAGATGAAGGCTCATATTTGTGTCTTGTGTTCATTTCGAATTCATAGACTTTTAGACCTTCGAACAGGTCATACAGATGCATCTTTTTGAGATTCATGGACTCCCGCATCACGGTTGTCTTCACTTTCCAGGCACTAGGAAGAACTCTCAATGCTTTAACTATTATTTCCTTATTGCGGTACTCCTTTCCCAAGACGGTGAGCTCATTTACAATACCTGTAAACCGCTCGTCGAACTCAGTCATTGTTTCTCTAGGTCACATTTTGATATTTTCAAACATCTGATTGGCAACTATGATTTTGTTTCCCTTGTTTGCTCTTTTCCTTCACTTTTTTTATGATCTTCTCTCAAACTTCTTTGTCCTTGGCACATGTTCGGATTTTTGCAAACGTATTTTTATCCAAAGTACCATATATGGAGTTTCTTGCCAAGTTATCGAGGTTGTTCCTCCTTCTATCATTGTTGGTTCACAAGATTCTTTCATTTTCAATCTTGATCGGGCCATCCGTAATGACGTACCACATGTCATCATCCAGCGAGGCGAGCTATACGTTCATGTGTAGCTTCCAGTCAATGAAGTCTTCACTCTTGAGCATGGGGGTCTTAGTGAAAGAAGTCATGTTGATATTCGAATACATGAGGATAAAAACTTTTTGCTCTCTAATACCACTTGTTAGGATCGGGATCGACAATAGAGACGGGGGTCTAACTATTGTGAACGCTTACACACACTTCGGTTGATATTAACTCGATTAGAATTTAAGTATCGATTTCTATTCTTTGTAAGTTGTCACAAATGCTTGAACCGAGTTCTAATGCAGAAATATTCGTTTCAACTTAAAGAAATAAATGATCGATTTTGAAGGTATGAACGCAAAGAAAACACAACACAACGTTTATGGATGTTCGGAGTAAAAACTCCTAAGTCACCTCTTCTTCTAAACATTGAGAATGATATTCACTAGATGATTTGATTGATTACAACACTTGTATACAATATAGTCGAACAAATAGGACTTAAACACAGTATATTTCGAACTCCTAATACACTCACTCTTGTTGAAAAGAAACAAATTTTGTCAACTTACAATACTAACCAACTCACATAGAATAAGTAGGATTGTAATATAAATTTAAAACTTTAACACACTTGAGATCTTGTGAAACTTTGAGATATTAAAAGAGTTTATCGCTTGAGATTCGTATGAGGATAACTTGTTAATCTATTTTTATTGCTCTCATGATTCATTGATCAAAATTTTGAAGCAGTTTGTCCTTCGTCTCTTAAATAGGCAAGTGTCAATGAACATATTTTACATTTCAACGGATATATTTGCTTCATAGGACATCTTTCTTGATCTTTATTGGTTGAGGTCCGGAATAGTACATTAGATTGATATGCTTTAATCTTGTATGTAGTTTGATTATAATAAGCCAAGAAGACATTAATTGTATTATGATTTCCTAGGAACGTACATCATGGATAATTTGTCTTTTGGTGCTTTGGCAGTCTGGACTATGTTAACAGACAACTGCTATCAGGAAGTCTTCATCAGACTTGCAGTAAAAAGGCAACAAAGTACTAAGAAAGCATAAAGTTGATATTTGTAGCTACCAGAAATGTGCTTATATTGAGAGACAAGTAAGAAAATATCGGACGCGCTTCTAAGGAGAAATCGATTGATAAAATTACGAAATGCAAACTATCGGATCCTCTTTGGTAGAAAACGACTTTGTAAAAATATTTGATCCGCGTTTGTAAAGTATTGATCTTACAAACTACCGGTTCTTCTCAAAATACCAATTTAGTAAAATAACAGCTCCGCGTTTGTAAAATACAGATTTTACAAACTATCGGTTCTACTTCACAAAATACCGATTTGGTAAAATACTGGTTTGATTGGATACGGATCATACTGATTTTAGTAAATTACTGATTTTACAAAATACCGATCTTCATAAATGTCGAAATAGAAAACCGAGCTAAGTTAAGAAAATTGATAAGAAAAATTAAGTAAAGTTAATTTTTTGGAACCGGCTAGAAAACTAAACAGTTGTTAACTTCTATGTGCAGGAATAGATCAAAACCGTATGAACCGGCTGGAGCCTCATCAACCGGCTGTTGAAATACTTCAAAGAAAATCAGTTCCAAGTGATCAAGTCAAAGATCAGAGGAACCGGTTTCAAAACTATCAAGAGACCGGCTAGCAAAGACAAACTCCACATTCCAGCCGGATCATACTATGAAAGAAACAAAACCGGAAACTACAACACTACAACCGATGAAAGGATTGCAGCAGCTGAAGCGAATTTGTCAAACTCTATCCGGGGATCTATTCAAACCGAAATGGCCAACACCATTCAAACATCTATCAAATCCATGATAGATGAGGATGTGCAAACTTCCGTCAAATCCTTGATCGCAAAATCCGTTCAAGCCGCAACCGCTCCTCTGATAGATATGCTGCAGGCCATGGCCATTCAAATTGGGGAGTTGTCTAAACTCCAAGTGAGCAAAACTCAAGAGCAAATCGATTCTGACGCCGAAACCGCTAAGAGGCTACAAGACGAAGAAACGGAAAGGGAACGGTCAAGGAAGGAACTTGAAGACAAAGATCATGAGCTTGCCCAGAAGTGTAATGAGGAAGAACAGGCAGTTGTTCTGGAACCCAATCCGGCTCAACCGTCACACGCAATGAAGACACGAAACAAGAACAAGAGGAAGGCAGTTACAGAGGTAATAAAGAGGGCAGAACAAAGCAGCCAAAGAGTGATAGTACCGGTCGGACTGAACGTACATCCCCTTGATGAAGAAGAAGAAGAGAACATCGAAGAACTAAACCGGCGTAAAAGGAGGACAATTGAAAGCTCAACCGCAAATCCAAGCTCCAGACCAACTACTGCTCAACCGTCTCGTCAACCAAAACCAGTCTGTGCCGGTTTTGGATTCGGCAAAAGAACTCCCGGCATCTCAAGTGTGTGGGCCGTATTTCAGATTGACGCTGAAAGACGCGACAGGGAGTGGAAGGCAAGGGAAGAGGAAAAAAGAAAGCGACTAGAGAAAGAACTTCAAAAGGGGGGACCATCCAAGCCTTAGCTTACTCTTCCTTCCTTAAGCACAATTTATGTTTAATTTTGTTTCAGAACTTAGTCGTTTTATCATGCTTTTGAATTTATCAGTCTTTACATACCTTTTGAAAAACTCAAACACATGTTTTTGAAAATTTTCTTCAACTAGAAAATAATCAAAAAGGGAGAAATTGCTAAACAAGTTTTTCAAACCAGCCATACATTACAAGTTTTGAATATTTATTTTAAATAATCAAAAAGGGAGAAATTGATAAGAAAAACTAAAAAAGTTAATTTTCAAACCAGCCATACATTACAAGTTTTGAATATTTATTTTAAATAATCAAAAAGGGAGAAATTGATAAGAAAAATTAAGAAAGTTAATTTTCAAACCGGCCATACATTACAAGTTTTGAATATTTATTCTAAATAATCAAAAAGGGAGAAATTGATAAGAAAAATTAAGTAAAGTTAATTTTTTGGAACCGACTAGAAAAACTAAACAGTTGTTAACTTCTATGTGCAAGAATAGATCAAAACCGTATGAACCGGCTGGAGCCTCATCTACCGGCTGTTGAAATACTTCAAAGAAAATCAGTTCCAAGTGATCAAGTCAAAGATTAGAGGAACCAGTTTCAAAACTATCAAGAGACCGGCTAGCAAAGACAAAGTCCACATTCCAGCCGGATCATACTATGAAAGAGACAAAACCGGAAACTACAATCTGCAAGAGTGATGTAACATGACGAAATAGACGTGTCTCGAAGAAATAAAAGAAGATAAGATCCGATCGGAAGCATGCGAGGAAAGCAATGATGATATACTGATCCGATGTTGACAACCGAAGGTGCATGCCTGACACGTGTTCGAATCTGAAAACCGGTTACGTCATCCTACACTCAGAGGTGTCTGCATTATTGAGGAATGTGAAACGTGCAAGTAACCTCCCTGCACCGGGGTGATAATGATCAACCAATCCCACGGAGAGAGAAGAAAATGACCGTTGGGATCTCATCTACTATAAAAGGAAGATGAATCAACTTCATTAAATGCAAGAAACAGAAGTAGAATTACGAATCACATCCTTCTGAGAAAAGCGATAAGTTACAAAAATCTTAGAGAGATAAACTTTTACGATCCAAAACCGGTGTGTCATAAACCGGAAGCTTTCTGTATCTTGTTGTGTTGAGTTATTGTATTACATCAAGAGTGAGTTGGTGTAACCGGCGAGTAGTGAGTTGGGCTCGACCGACAGTGTTGTTATAACTTTGAAAGTTAGTGGAGATCCTTCTCATAACCTGAGAAGAAGGGGTGACGTAGGAGGGTTTGCTCCGAACATCCATAAAAAATCTTGTCTCGTGTCACTTCTTTTGTTTCATTACTTACTCAATTAACCTAACCTCAAACCAAATTAATCGTACTCCGTAAACCGGTCCACTCATATCTCTAAAACCGACTCCTTCTAAACATCATTTAAGTCGCATACATTGCTTCAGACTGAAACAGACATTTCCGCCCTTGAACCCGGTTCAAGAGTCTGTGACAGTTTGTATAGTGCTGAGAACGGTTATAGTTTCTAAACGGACTATCACCAAAGAGTGTTGTGTGTTGTAAGAGGCCACCCTTTCTGAAACCGAAAAAACCCCGGTCCTCCAAGGGCGTCCCCGATCCTAACAAAAATACCGATCAACTTTCCTTATGGGTTTCTTTAATCTGCACAAGGTTAACTTAGGTAAATTCTTATTAATTGTTAATTAATACTAATAAATAATTACCTATTTTTACTTAACAGGTGCCATAAATAAAGTGTCATAAAGGTACAATCTTAACGGATCTCATGATGTTCTTACTTTCTTAAAAATGAAGAAGGTTGAGCTTTCTTTTCTTTTTAAATTTTATGAAACTAAGTCTTAATCTAATTTCAATTTTTATTTTGTTATTATTTTTGTAAATAAGATCGAGTTTCTTAGATCTATGACCGAGCTTCGTAGACCTTGGACCGAGAATCCTAAACACTAGGACCGAGTTTTTTGGACCTAGGACCGAGCATCCTAAATCCTATGACCGAGTTTCCTAGACCTAGGACAGAGAGTCCCAACCCTTGGACTGAGTTTCCAATCCAAGGAATGACCATCTGAAACCCTAGGACCGAGAGTCCCAACTCTAGGACCAAGCTTCCTAGACATTGGATCGAGGCTCCTAGACCTTGTTTGGTCATAAAGCTTGTTTGGTTCCACTTTTCAAAATCCAAAATTATTTTTGTAATTTTGGGACTCCAAATTATTTTCTAAAAATCCTTAAAAATTAAAAAATAAATTAAAAATATTTTTGGGATGTTTCCACAAAATATTTTGACAAGGACTCATTTGGTGTTTATTTTAAACCCTAATGCATTTAAAATGACTGATATTCAGGTATTTTCACCGTAGTTATCATCTGCAACAAGTACCATCATTCAAATATTATTGTTTCAATATTTTTATAACCTAGAAGCATGACTTGATTGGAATAATAATTAGTTAAAACATAAAACGTTATGCAACCGATTTTCAAAAAACCAAGTTTATAAAATAGAGACCATTTTCGAATGGTTACGGAGGACAGAATGAAAGCCTTTTCCCGAGTATCACCAAACTTTGAACTATAATGAAATTCTAGTGCAAAATACGTTTGTACACGTACACCTTTTTTTTTATTGATTTTTCCAAAATCAAATGGAGACTCCGTCTTCAAATAAATAATCTTTCTCAAATTAATTATGTTTAATTAGTTCAAATCGGGTTTCATAAAAGATTAAATTATCATTTGATTATAACAAATCCCCAGATTATTAAAATTTGAATAAAATTAATTATTTTTACATAATTAATTTAAAGTTGTCAAGTATTTTCAAAATCTTTTAAAAAAATGTGTTATTTTAAAGAGATACATGGAACGCAAACCAAGGTTGAAACTATCGAAGCTTGAGCCACTCTAGGACTACATTGCCATGTGTCCCATGACGCGAGCTAAGCTTCGAGATTTTTGGGGGTTACAGATGGTAATTTTCTTAGTACCTAATATTTATATGGGTTGAGAAACTTGAAATTCAATAACTTTTTTAATGTCAAATTTAGAGACGAAGAGAATAATAATATTCCATCTTTTTTTAAGCCATGAATTGATAATCATTCATTATTTAAGTTGATCGAACCAAAAACAATATTTTCTTATTAGAATCTAGAATATCCTTTTAAATCTCTAAGAGTTGAGTTTTATAAAACTACCCTTAAGCGATATCTTAGATTGTGTATTTCTATATGACGACATCTTGAAAATCATAATGATTAAATTAGACAAAATTACATTAAAATGTGGGTATATCAATTTATGTTGTGGAAGTAACCGAGATCTAAATTTGGAAAGTAACAACATCGATTTTAATACTTTTGGTTTAAAAACTTCACATGGTTGGAGTACTCCCCTTCGAATGATGTTGTATTTTATTTTTCATGTTATCTCTTTCAATTACATATATCCAAACAATCGTAGATTCCAACTTCAATAGTAAATGTATGCACACTCAACTTTTATTAGTGTGGAATCGGTTGGAGAATTTATCGACATTCTTGATGACCTTCATACACGTTAATATTTTGTATATTTGACCTAAGATCTTTATTTTTCTCACTTCATTAATTTATTTTTCAAATTTAATGATTTGATTCGTTGCGTTTAAACAATTTTTATTTTTAATATTCTATGGAATATTTTATAAAAAAAACAAATTGTGTTACATTGGTTTTTCTGAAAAAATTAATTTAGTCCCGGAAGAAAGAAAGATTTCCTGAAGGTGAAAACAAGCTAGAAGTTGAATGAGTAAGTGAAATAAAACTCAACCAAAGTCTACCCATCTTATAGTCAAAACTTCCACCTTAAATATGTTTGGTTGAATTAGAATTTTAAATCATTTTTTTGTTTAATTACTCTAAATAAATAATTGGAATAATAAGTTATAATAAGTTTGATAAATTATGCATATAAAATTTTAAAATTAATATTAAATGATTTTTACAAACAAACATAAGAACAATTTTAGTTCCAATGATACAAATTCAATCATATCCAATTAGTCTAATATGTAATTTTATTGATTATATTACCATCAATTAAGACATGTGAATAATGTTTTTAATAATTATTTCATGAATAATTGAGATTTATTTTGATTAATTTTTTACACATTTTTGGAAACTTATGCGCAAATATAATATTTTATGTTGAAATTAAAGGCCCTTTACTTTTTTTTTTTTGGAAAAATGACTTAACGTCATTTGATTAAAATCTCCAAAAACGAAAAATAACCCACGAGTTTAAAGATCATTCTAGACAGACCTAGAATGATTTTGAAGTCGTATCATTCTGAATAAAAGTAAAAACTTGAATGAACTATCTAATTACAATGTTTTCTTTTCTAATGATTTCAGTAAATGGTAAATTCCAATTTCTATTGATATTCCAATTATGCTTCGTACTTGGAACTTTTCTCCACATTCCCGCATGTGTGCCACAATTCGAGACTATGTCTCTCCATAATTCGATACTATGTCTCTCCATAATTCATCAACACTTCTATGGGTTCTTCCATAGACTCTCGCATTACGTTCTTCCAAATATTGTAAACTACTGCTCCAAAGCCGCATTTGAATACGTTTGTTTCCTTTGGCTTTTAGTAGTACTGTTTCTTTGATTTATTTCCATTCCTTCAGGAAACTTATCAGCTCCAGGCTTTTAGAGAATCTGTCCCAAATTCTAATGCTATACTACAGCTCCCAAACAGGTGATCAATGGTTTCTTCACTTTCGTTGTATAAACGACAGCTCATGTCCAGGATGCTCATATACTTGCTGATACGGTCACGAGTGCTGAGTCTTTCCCAAAAGGCAAACCATAAGATGAACTCGTGTCGAGGAATGATATTGGTTGCTGCTGACCATACGAGAGGAGCCCATTTTACTTTTTGCGTTTTTTCTCGATTTACCTTCTATATTCTCTATGAGACCAACTTTCCATTATCTTCTTCATTCCATTCATGAACGTCGGGTCTGTCTCAGAGTTATATGTTACTGATATGATCCAGTATCCTCTATCCTTCTGGATTAGTAGTTAAAAATTAAAGGCTCTTTATTTTAATTGATAATGAAATAAAATCTTATTGAATTAGTAGTTAAAAATTAATTTTCCCCACTAAATATATGTTTACAATTTTATTTAGACGTTAATTATTATATTTTTTGAAGCTACAATAATTGGTACTGGTTGGGAAGGTGCTAAATACTATAGTGAAAGCATTTTAATAGTACAAGTTTTTGGATCTCTCAAATTTTACAATCTATAACTAACATTATAATGGGAATTCCTCGTTTAATCAACTAATTATATTGGTACAATAATTGGTACTGGAAGATTCAGAAGGCATTGATAGCCGACGATGGTGGGAGCTTGTGGGCTCATACCGACTCGGATACCAATGGAGAAGGAATCACCTGTCTCATGCCTTAGGAGGAAGAGGTATTTGATTTCTCTTGTGAAGAGTTTACTAAAGAAGATTTGGTTAATGCACTCAATGACATGGTTGTTGTGTTCAAGAACCTGTCTGCTCTTGTACCTACTCGGCCGAACTTCCACATTGGCGAACCGAGTAACTTCCAAACCTGTGAGTCGAGTGGAACCAAGACCGATGAACCAATTGAACTATCCTATAAGAATGAGAAGCTCAAGGATACAATTCTATCGTTAACTGAAGAAAATTAAAGATCAAAATATGTCATGGATGCTTGGAAGAAGTCTAGTGAAGCCGTAAGCCAGATGTCAACCTACCAAAGACATCCCAAATGCAAGTTTGGTCTTGGATATAAAGGTTGTAAATCGGCTAACCGGAAAGCTTCCAACGGATTGAATCTCAACAAGAACAAGCTTCCATTCATAAGCTTTGTTAAGAGCAGTTCAACCGATAATGAGGCAGATCATGATTCAAAACTAGCCAAAGAAATTAAATATATGAGTCCAACCGACACGACAAAATGACTTCATCCTGAGAGAAGGAAAGCCAACCGGCCGGTGAGAAAAAACCCGATAAACATTCATATAGAACAATTAACATTCATCACCACGACACAATAAGGTACAAGAAGGCAGACAGAGAGATGTCAAGCCAAGTACCGGTAAAATTATTAAAACTACTACTAGGAAAGTCATCCGATTAATTAAAGTGTGGATTCCTAAGGGACTAATCAACCATGGACCCAAGTAAATGTGGGTACCAAATATGTGTAAATATATTTTTTTTTGCAGATTAAGAAGAACAAGCGGCTGAGAAATTCGGAATGGTATCTGGACAGCAATTGCTCCTGACACATGACCGGAAACAACAACTTGTTGACCGGTATTGTTCAGGAAGCCGGTGCAATGATCATTTTTGGCGATAACTCTAAAGGTAGAGCCGTGGGCAAGGGTAAGATTGTCCATGTCAACTTAACTATAAATAATTTACTTCTTATTGAAAACTTGCATTTTAATTTGCTAAGTATTAGTCAAATGTGCGATGTGTGATATACAGTTGAATTTCACAAACATGCATTCTTAGTTAATAATTCTCAGGGTGGCATTTTAATAGCTAGAAATAGGTTAGGAAATATTTACAAAGTGGACTGGAAAACTAAATCTGAAAACCCGGTTTGCATGATAGTTAAGAATGATCTAAAGTGGCTTTGGCATAAACGGATAAATCATTTGAACTTCAAAACAATAAATTATATATGTTCTAAAGATTTAGTTCAAATATTTCCTAACATAAAGTTTGCAAAAGATAAAGTTTGTTCTACAAGTCAAATGGGGAAACAAATAAAATCAACTTTCAAAAGTAAAGGGAAATATCAATCTAACCGATGTTTAGAATTGCTTCACATGGACGTATTCAGACCGGTTAGGGTCACAAGCCTAGGCGGGGTATGCATTACACTATGGTAGTTATTGATGATTACTATAGATATACTTGGGTGATATTTTTGGTTTCTAAAAATGAAGCTACTCCAAATTTGATTAAACTGCTTAGAAGATTGCAAAATGAGAAATCAATAAGCATAAATAAGATTTGAAGTCATAGAGGAGCCAAATTTACAAATAGTACATTAATTGCATTTCTTCAAGAATATGGTATTAAGCACGAGTTGTCTAGTGCTAGTTCTCCTCAACAAAACGGACTGGCTGAGAAAAGAAACTGAACTCTCAAAGAAGTCGCAAGGTCCATGATAGCTGATTCGGGTATTGCTCCAAAGTTTTGGGCCGAGGCTATTAATATTGCATGTCATACACAAAACCGATCTATGATTAACAAACGGCTAAACAAAACACTATTTAAAGTATACCATGACAAAGTTCCTAACATCCGATATCTTATGATCTTTGGTTGTAAGTGTTACATTCACATCAACGATAAAAGTTATTTGACCACTTTTAATGCTAAATCTGATGTTGGTAGAATGTTGCGTTATTCGGCAGTTAGTAAAGCATATAAAATGTATAATACTAGGACTTTAACTGTTGAAGAATCTTCGCATGTTGTTTTTGATGAATCAGTTGAAAGCAGTACCGCATCATCCCTTGATCTACACAACAAGTTGGAAAAATTGAATATTCAATTTAATGATGAAGATGAGGTTTCGGTTTTTAGAAGGTTTGTCTATGACCAAGCGGTTAATGCTGAGACTTAGTCAGATAAAGCTGCTTCATAGAAGGAATTTGACACCTTAGTGTCCACTAAGGAAATCAGTCGGTTTGACTTTAATTAGCCTACCGATATGTCTAACCTTGATTAGATAATCGGTCATTTGGAAGACATTACCGAACCGAACCTTAAATGAAATAAAGATCATCCTCCTGAGCTTATAATATGTAACCCTCGTCACCCACCAAAACTAGGTATCAACTTTTGGAAGACTTTGAAAATTCTGCTTTCATATCACAAATTGAGCCAATAAAGATGATGAAGCATTGTTAGATCCTGATTGGATCTTAGCAATGCAAGAGGACTGAATCAGTTTGAGAGAAATAAAGTTTGACATCTAGTTCCAAGACCGAAACATCAATCAGTTATAAGAACAAGTTGGGTGTTCAGAAATAAACTCAATGAAAACGGTTTTGTTACGAGGAACAAGGTCAGATTAGTGGCTCAAGGATATGAACAGGAAAAAGGGCATTGATTTTGAAGAATCATTTGCTCATGTGGCCAGACTTGAAGCTATTAGAATATTTCTTTCTTTTGCTACTTTCAAAAATTTTAAAGTTTTCAAATGGATGTTAAGAGTGCATTTTTAAACGGTGAGTTAAGTGAAGAGGTTTATGTTGAACAACCTCTAGGTTTTAAAAATCCAGAGTTAATTAGCCATGTATATCAGCAAGATAAAACTATTTACGGTTTAAAACAAGCTTCTAGAGGTTGGTATGATGATACTTTAACAAAATTCTTGTTCAATCATGATTTCACCATAGGTTCAGTAGATAAAAACTTATTTAAATTTAAGAAAAAGGGACATATCTTACTTGTTCAAATTTACGTGGATGACATAATTTTCAGTTCAACCAATTCTAAGCTATGTGACAAGTTTTTGAAAATGATGACCGATAAATTTGAAATGAGTATGATGGGGGAGTTGAGCTTCTTTCTAGGGCTCCAGATTCGGCAGATCGAGGGAGGAACATTCATTAATCAGTCCAAATATACAACAAAATTGCTAAAGAAGTTTGGAATGGATAACTTCTCTACAGCCGCCACTCCAATGAGCTCATCCACTAAGTTAGACAAAGATGAGGACGATCAAGAAGTAGATATTACGACTTACCGTGGGATTATCGGTTCACTATTATACCTGATAGCTAGTCGACCAGACATCTTTTTTGCGGTCGGAGTATGCGAAAGATGCAAGGCTAATCCTAAACAATCTGATTATACTGCTGCCAAAAGAATCTTAAAATATTTAAAGGGAACTCAAGATGTGAGACTATAGTATCCAAAGGATTCCAGTTT
This sequence comes from Impatiens glandulifera, assembly GCF_907164915.1. Classification (NCBI taxonomy): domain Eukaryota; kingdom Viridiplantae; phylum Streptophyta; class Magnoliopsida; order Ericales; family Balsaminaceae; genus Impatiens; species Impatiens glandulifera. Next base: position 17,609,911 of record NC_061869.1, on the reverse strand, counting down.
CAATATAACGAGTTATTTTGACGCAGACTACGCAGGTTGTATAATAGACGGAAGAGTACCAGTGGTACATGCCAATTCCTGGGTGACCGGCTTGTTACCTGGTACAGCAAGAAACAGACTTCGGTTGCTACTTCAACCGCAGAGGTGGAGTATCTTGCGACAGAAGTTGTTGTGCTCAACCTTTCTGTATCCAACAACAACTAAGGGATTTTGGAATAATTGCTGAGGAATCTCCGATCTTATGTGACAATATCAATGCGATAGCTATTACATACAATCTAGTGTTGCACTCAAGAACAAAGCATATTGACATCATGAATCATTTCATCCGGGAGCATGTGCAGTAGAAGTACAAATATGTCTCGACCGAACAACATGTAGCTGACATCTTCTCAAAGCCACTACAGGAAGCTAAGTTCTCTTTCTTTAGAAACATTTTAGGACTTGCTGATAGCAGTCAATTTATGTCTTAAATGTTTCTGCATGTTTTTAAAAACATTTTTTTTGATAAATTGGGGCATGGTCTCAAAGAGAAGCTCATGCTTCTAAAAGCATGCTCTTGGAATTTTTGGAAAACTGATCGGATATCTTTCAAAAGGTCTGCATTCTATTTAAAAACTCGTCAGAGTTTTATCCGTTATGTGCATGACAATCAATGGGATAAAAGGTCAAGTATGTTAAATCGGACAATTGTCTCCGGTTAAGATTGATTAAATCACTTTACCAAATTATCTGTACACAAATCAAGCGGTTTAAGTGATTCGGATAAAATAGATGGAATTATTTTCTAAACTGAATAACTATCGCCTAAATAGTGGTATTTCTTTAGAATGAAATAATCTATCTCGAAAAAATGGTCATGAAAAACCAACCGATTATTTACATCTTAATTTCGGTGAGTTTATTTTCCAGTCAACATGGGACATCTGGACATTGTTTGTCATGCATGCTTGAAAATGATCCTGTGAAAAATGAAAGAGTCTAAATCTCAAACAACGCGAAGACACGTGTCTATCACTGTTAAAAGAAAGACTAACACTCCACCAAAAACAGTATGTCTTGAAAATATAATAAATATATTCTTTTCATCATTACTTCTCTTGAAAATAACACCCATATCTAACTATAAGTGAAATACAACTAGATATGCTAACCAATTTCTAACTATTTAAGTATCACATCCCTTCTCACTTTCAATCACACTTTCTATCAAACATAAGAAAAGCATCAAGCAAAAATGTCTTTCTTTCTTGCAAATAAAATTCTTCTTGTCGACTTCGAATCGGTTTCTCAACCTGAAGATGTTGAAATTCAATGTCTATTTCGATCTCTTGAAAGCTCTAGTCTACGAAAATTCTTGGAGGACCGATACGTCATTGACTACAATGTAGTAAATGAAATTTTCAGCATCGCTAAGGTCATTCAGGAGGATATTATCCTCGCTAAAGTCCACGGCAAAACCTTCCTTTTTAGTGAGATAGATCTTGCACTAAGTTGCGCTCTACCCACTGAGGGTTTCACTAATCTAACATTCTCTCCAATGGTCATCAATGAGATGCGCCATCATTTTCTACTTCTTTGACTCCGATCGACACCTAGAGAGCCAAAAATTCCCTTCAAAATGAGTTCCAGATTTTGAGTGAAATCCTGGGCAAGAATGTTCTTGATAAGGCAAACACTCAACAATACACCCAAAAAAATTTGAAATGATGATTTCCATCACCGAAGGCACTTCAGTAAATTGGTCCCGGATCATATTTAACAACCTGAACGAGATGATCATCACCAACAAAGGACAAAATGGATATGCTCCCCAGCTATGCGGAATGTTGTTTGACATCAACGTCTATCTCGGCCGAATTGCCACCCTCTACCCGAATCAGCTGCTGACAAAGGAAAGGATTCAAGCATACCTTCACCGGCTAGACAAAGTAAAATCCAGAAAAACCCCGGCTATTGGTCCATCCCACTATTAGTTCTAGGATTCATCTGCTTTAAAATGTGTATCTCAAATTCATACTGATTATTTTGATGGATTTTCGGTTATGTAAGTTATCGGTTTTAATGGAATCCGTTCTTAAAAATTTGGTCTAATTATTAAATACTTAATTTCTAACCGGGCATACTCTCAGGGAGAAGCTACCGCTTCTCGCATTCTAAACTGAACATTTCAAAAACAAAAGTTGTTTTTCAAACAATGCTTACTCTTAAATGCTTTTCAAGAATCTTGACTGGTCAATGTAGGAAGGTTAGTCTACATTACACTTTCCCAAGATACCTCTTTGAAAAAGGAATATTTTGTCCAACTCTCAAAAAACATTCATTTTTGGAATATTGACAAGATATGTCATAACTGATAAATCCTTTCAATAAATGAAAATATTAAATGCCATCGAAACTATTCCCCTATTTAAAGAACCTTTCATCACAAATACAAATCACAACATCTTTGGTCTCTCTCTAGACTAAAAATCTTTTTTCTCAAATTCTCAAGATTAATTCAAACCTTTGAACATCCCTAATCATCGACTTCGATTCTGTTTTATCCTCTAGAACAAGAGAAATCATTTTTGGTCCTCTTGTCGACTCCGGTCTGCGGAATTTCTTGGAAGGATCCGAATTCATTCTAGATTCGGAAGTAACCGAATTTTTCAATCGAGCCGCTGTAACGGATGATGGAAGAATTATCGTTTTTATACGAGATATATTTTTCCTGATCTTTGAAGAATCATTTGCTGAATTCTTCGACTTGCCATCTGAAAGTTTTCGGATTTTCCTTCTCCACTCATATCTGTACATGAGGATATTTCATACATATTCTCTAACACTTCCAATCTGGTCGACTGTCACGGATTCAAATCCAACCTTGCCCCTTATTTTCAAATCTTCCACGATATCATTTAACGCTCCATCTTGGGACATTCGTCGAATCAGTTTTACACTCGGCAGGTTTATGAAATGATGATTTCAATAGCATACAACACGCTCATCAATTGGGCTTCACTCATCTTCAACAACTTGAAGAAGTTGATCCAATGCTCTAGAAGAAGGATCGGCTATGTGCCTCAGATTAGTCAGTTTCTTCGCTCTATCATTCCAAACCTTGGACCAGGAACCCCGGTTAGTCCGGCCAACATTTTGACCGACGAATTGGTGGAAAGATGGATCTAGAGATTAGAATCTAGGCCTTAAGATTTTAATAATGTATTTAGCCAGTTTTAATGTACAGCCGATCATCTTGATATACGACCGGTTGTTAAATCTTATGGGACTATACTTACATTCTCAAAATAAACCACTTAACTTAAATAAATGTGCATCATTTTAAATCGGTTCATTTCATTTTACCGCTTAAAACTTACTGTCAAACAACTTTACCGCTTATTTTTTACAACCCACCCTTACCGCCTGTTTTTACCGCCAAAAAGTTACCGTAGTAACTTTTGGAGGGAAAGTTGACGCCTTTTTCTGAAAAGGTGTGACGGTTCGGTGACATAACCGCCACATCCATCACATATATAAAGAGACTTTATATATTATTTTCAAAAACATTCAGGCTGATTTCGAGGAGATCAAAAATAAACGCTTTATCTCTCTTGAAAACTTTCTGCTCTTACATTATATCTCTCCATTCTTCTAAGTTCACTTTTTGTCAATATCGTTCAGGCTGATTTCGAGGAGATCAAAAATAATGGAACGGAGAAAGTTCAAAGAATGATGGATTCGATCAAGAACTCGGGGTTAGAGTTCTTACTTGGAGGCCCATTCGTCATTTATCAGGAGGAGAATAAGGTGTTCTTCAAGAATGCAACACTCAAGAAGAAAGTTATCTATACGATGATGGGATGTCAAAAATATTTAGTTGTCGGAGGAAATATTCGCAGAGGCTCTTCACCTTCCAACAGAGGGGCGAGATTTTTCAACCGAACTATCAGAGGAGGCGGCTTTGGAGATTCAGAAGATGATCTCCAACTCTGATGAACCGGTGGAGTTTACTGACAAGAAAAGTTCCTTGAAGTTCGAATATCGGTTTCTCTGTGACATCGTCTCCAAATCCCTTTGGTGAAAAGGAGGAAATTTCGACAACCTAACTCGATTTGAATTCGAGATGATGACCGGAATCATCCACGGTTATAAAATAAACTGGGCCGATGTCCTATATGAAATCCTATGTGAAATGGTGACTGGGAAGAAGGATCGGTCTCTAGGGTATGTGATGCAGATCGACAAGATTTTGCTCCATCTTCAGATTCCAACCGATCCAGGTACTGTTTTTCCTAAGAACAAAATTTTAAATTTTGTAAGTATTGGGAAGAGCTTTATTAGATCCGGAAAGACTAAATCACTAAGAGAAAAAAACGAACGAGAAAGAACCGAAGGCTAAGAAACTAAAGGTGAAAGAAACCAAGGAAACGACTGAGAAAGGGAAGACGCCGGTAACTGAGAAAACGACCGGTGAGTCAATCAACAGCGAGAAAACACATATTGTTACATCTCGCAGACCAGTTAACCACGAAGCTACTCATGTCCCCACTCCGGTTGATGATCAGATTCACACCGAACCTGTTCAAAATCCGGAAATTCCTCCAACTCGTCCCAAGTCTTCAGCCAACGTTACCGACCGATCCAAATCTAAAGAAGCTCTCATTCGTAAGGTATGTACCCTTATTTCAGCTCCTACCTTTGTACCTAAAAATTCTGATTTTCAACATGTTGGGCCTGCGGATTTAAAGGCACAACAGAGGACTTCAGATGTTATTATTGACGTTGTGAACGATGTCAATCGGTTTGCTAAAATTGATGTGACAAATAAAGTTATTGAAACCGGACATATTGCTAACCGGGCAAGTGCTACTGAATAGGCCGATGAGACGGTTGAACATGATGAAGAAAATTTGGGTGAACAATCCCCGGTGCATGAGAGTGCCCATACCGGGGAAGGTCCAACCGGTCCAATTGATGAAGAAATTATATCAACCGGATCCGATCAAAATCCGACTCATGAGGAGACGGTTAATAATACAACCATTTAGGATTATGAAATTTCGGACTCTCAAATGGTCGATGATAGGGCTGATGAAATTGTGGATGGTGTTCTCAAGATGGTTGACGAAAGAGCTTATGAGTTCTCCTATTCCTTCTATGAATGGGGGAAACTAAGGACTGAAGTATTATTCAAATATATGCTCCCGAATTATTCCGAGAATGAAAAGTGGTCGAATCTGGTGACTTTGGATTAAACATTCATTGATCTCGCCAAGACATCATCCATACCGATTGCTATGACGAGGGGAAAAGTTGGTCGAAACCAACGCAAAACTAAAGATGCTAACGTCGACAATGGACGACGTTCATCAAAAATATATGGACAAAGGTGGAATAGTCAGGGTAGATAAAAGTGTGATGAAAACACTAAAAATGGTTGAAGAGAAACTTCAAGCCGATATCTAGAAGATGGAAGAAGAAACAGAGAGATGCTGAAATGCTTAACCTTACTCCAGTTGAAGAGGCTGACCGAAACAGAAAACATCCTGAACAGACAACTTTCGAGGTCGGTCAATCATCCAGACCGACAAGGGATCAAAATGAAGAAAGTCAACCGGAATCTCCATCGGCGTCTCTGGAAAAAGAAAATGGTGCAACGACTTCTCCATCCACCGAAGAAGTACAAGGCAAGGATACAACTAATATATCTTCCAAGGCCAAGTCTTCATCAGGTAAGTCTTATAACCGAAATAAATCTATAGAGAACAATCCTCCAAGACAGACTAACACAACTTTATCTCTGTGGGTTCATTCTCCGCCTCCAGTGCAAAATCAAGCTGTTGTTCCATTTTTGGATGAAATGAAGGTTTTCATTTAGAAAATAGTTCAAGACTCCATGACCTTGTGGCAGGAACCCTTGGAAGCTAGGGCCCTTTCCACCGAATCCAAAATCGAACACGTTTAGATGGTTACCTATCAAATTCTTGAAACGGTGCAAGACATGTCAGTACAAATAGATGAGTTTGGAAGGATCAAAATTGTTGTCAATGAAGAGAAAATACGAAAAGATAAGGAAACGGCCAGGCAGATTCAAGCCGAAGAAGAAGACAGGGACCGGCTAGCCAAGGAAACTGAAATTACTGATGCAGAGTTAGCCTGGAGAATTCAAGCAGAAGAAGATAATCCTACAGAGGTTAAATAAGAAAATGTTGATACGGCTAGAAATATTCAACATGAAGAAAAAAAAAGACATCCACTCCAATTTCTAAAAAGGCAAGGGCTCAAGCGAACAAAAGAAAAAGAGAACAAGTAGCAGCAGTTTTAGCTCGTGCTAAACAGACAAATATTAAGACGGCTGCGAATCCAGTCGGTGGTTCAAATAATCCAATTGCTGACGGAGAAGAGGAAGATCATTCACCTCTAAATCCAAGAAAACGTCGGCCTAGTGCTCCAACGTCATCAATCCGAGCAGAACCAATTAACTGAAGTGCCTAGTCAGATCAAAGAACTAGAGCAGATTCGGTTGAAAACTTTGTGCAGAGTTAGAGAACTCCATCATTTCAAGCTCTTGCTCGACCTATTAGACCCCAACGGTCGACAGGATTATCAAGCCAACCGGCTAGCAGTTCCTGAGATCCTACTGCTCCAGGAAAGGATTTCTTATACAGCTAGTTCACCGACACAATATACCCAACGAATAAAGAGGGCCAATGAATTCTTAAACATATATGCTTTGGGAATGTGTAGAGGAAGGTCGTCAAAGGTTCAAACTGCGTCACTTGTCTTCTGAAACAAGTCTACTGATTAGACTGCACGCAGCTTTTAGATGAATAGTTACCTGATTTGGTATAAATCCAGAAGCAACCTCCAAGGAGCATGCAGCTGTGAAATGTACAGTTTCCATGTGTACAAATACAAAATGTACAAGTTACCTAATTTGAGCCGGCTCGACATCATACCTTGGGAAGCTTCCACCGCATTAAATGCATTGCTGATACTTTTGACCAACCATCTTAGAAAGAGAAATATGACCGTTGTCATATTTCCACCATAAAAGAAAGCTAAAAAATTGAAGAAAAGCTCTCTCTTCCGTCTGGATTATGGCTCCTTGCGCGATCCTTTCACTCTTGAGAACATACCTTGAGAAATCTACAAAGCTATTGTGTGATAAGAACAAATTGTTAAGTTCTGGGTATTTACATATTTGTAAAAGTCTATTACAATACTGTGTGAGTGTTGTAAAGTCAACATCGAGCAGTAAATAAGACTCGATCGTGTGTTGTATTGTGTGGTTGAATATTTTTTAGTGAATATCCTTCTTGTTGTTTGAGAAATAGGGGTGACGTAGAAGTTTCATATTCGAACATCTATAAAACCTTTGTCTTTTGTTCTTTACTCATTTCTGGTCATTTATCTAACCGAATCGATTTCCCCTTATTCTAACTGACCCTTCTCCATTCTTATTGCTATCTGATCCGTGTGTGTTGTTTCAGGCTGAAACAAACATTTCCGCCCTTGAACTCGGTTCAAGAGTTTGTGACAGTCTGTGTGGTGTTAAGACCGATGTTAATTCCTAACCGGATTAGCGCTAACCATTGTGTGTGTAAAGAGGTTTCCTTTAGCCGGACCCTGGTCCTCTATCAGCGATCCCGATCCTAACAAAAACATCTACACAAACTTTGAAGTTCAAGGAGTGAACAAATCTAATTTGCTACAACAAATTATTTATTTGGTTAAAAATCAAAAACCAATCATGTTTTTGTTAGAAAAAGTTGCTCAAAAACATTTTCTATAAAACAATCTAAAAATCAATCCACTTTTTATATATAAAAAAAGTTCAATCTAATTAAATCTTTCACATCAAATGAAAATAAAATTAATTACATTCTTTATTTTGACAATTCATAAAAATAAACTCATCAGTCACATTTCACATCATTTTTAAAGTTTAAGGTTTTCCTAAGAGCTTAAATGACTTAAAACTTAGACTACTTTGAATAAAAAAACTATTTCCTAATAGTAATAGTACTAATAAAATCATAATTTGAGGAAAAATAATTTGATCAATAGCAATTCATAACTTGATTTTACTGACTCCTCTTGTGCTCTTATGAATATATACATTTTTGTTCCTTAACATTATTCTATTCACAATTTTCGTTTTTTTTCTTTTAGGAGATTTTTTTTTTTTGCTTATGTTGTCATTGAAGATGTTATAATTTCTCGTAGCCATAGTTGCCATAGTGTATGATAATTTCTAAAAAAACTGTTATTCTGGTTATTGCCATTAGAGCCAGGGCAGACCCTATAATAATGTCAACTAGTGGTTTCCCTCTCACACGGACACTCAAAATAAAAACAAAACAATAACAAAGTTTAATCCGTAAGTCCCTAGATGTATTAATATATTATTTTATTTTAGTTTTGAGAAAATGGTTTTACACTATTTCATTAAAAAGGATCAAAGTGAGAGAGGTCAATAATCAAAAACTAGACCAATCCTAATTTTGATTGTAAGATAACAAACCAAAGATCCACAAATTTTTGAATGGTGGCAGTTAAAGCACGTTATAAAAATAAATATTCAACTATGTTATTTTTATTAAAAATAATACATATATTTACATAAAATATAACTACTGAATTAAAAATATAAGAACAAATTTATGTGTTTCATGTAGAACAACCAAATCTTGAAGACAGCTAGTTGGATTGATCATCTACTAGACACAACTCAAGAGATTGTAGTGTTATTAAGACAGTGAAAAATAAAGTTATTCTCAACTTTGACCCAAAATGTTGGTTTTTTTAATGCCTCGAAATCACTGGATACTTTATTTTTAATTAATTTTTTTTAATTTTAAATATTCTTTTTATTCTCGAATTAGTTTTAAAAAATAAATTTTCATATATTTTAAGTAAATCGGGAATTGACTTTTTAAATTATAGAGTCACCACATATTTTTAGAAAAATAGGAAAAATGTTTCACGTTATTAAACGTATTTAGAAATTATGTTTTGGTTCGGATCTTTGTTATACTCGGGAAAAGACTATCGTTTTTCACCTACGTGCCCGTCAGAATAGCGATATTTACTTTAAATTTATTGTTGTACAATTTTTGTTTGAATTGTATTTAAATCCTTAACTATTGAAAGTATTAAAATTCAATAATTTAATTATATTTGTAGATATAATTTGATCAAATTTTGTACCTGAAAAATAACTAACTAACCAAATTAGTATTAGTTTTTAATGAAATAATATTTTATTATAATTTAAATTTATTTTTAAAAATAATTTCAAAATAAATTAGTTAAACTTTAATTTAAATAAAAGTAATTTTTATAATGAAAAATAATAAGTTAGTTTTTAATAATAATATTTTTAATTTTTAAAAGTAATTTATAAATCTTTATAAAGAAATTTTTATAAAAAAATTATTTTTGATATTTTCTTTCTTATTTATTGTGTTTTTGTTTTAGAAATCATTTAAAAGATTTGTGTAAAGCCTCGAAAAGACTAAAAGCAATTAATTTGTAAAATGTCTGAAGCAGACAAGCCTAAAAAAGAGTATTTAATTTGGACTGATCACCGAATTATGCACTGTTTAAAAACCTTAATTAACACATGCCAACTGATCTGCTTCTTCTTCAGCAAGACAAATATGTCTTATTTTCAAAATCACAAACAAAACCAACTATTCGGTTAAACTTAGTACTACTGAAACAAGCAAAGCAAGGTCCGAACCCGGGAGATGTCGGCCGAGTTTGGTCGAAGCAGAAAATTATCTTCAATCTTTAGATCTCAAATTTATTTTTGTTTAGTTTTTTTTATTAAAGCTTCTATTCTCAAAACGAATTGAATATAAAACTTTAAATTTTCATTTAGAATTTTTCTAGATTTTCATAGGATTTGTTATACATAAACTTCCCAGACCCTCATCGGACCTTTGTCAGAAAATCCGAAGCTTCGTCAAACAAACGGATTTGGCGTAATTCAAATCAAATTCTAATCATTTAGAAATTTTTTTAAATGTTTCTAAGATCATTTCCTAATATTTGAATCATAAAATAACAAAGTCAAGAAATCCACATTATTTATATTTAAATTTGTTTAAAGATTGCAAGGTAATTGGAATATGGATAGATGAAAACAAATTTGAATCACCTTATTCGAAAATTTACAAAAATTATATGTTTACGAAGTTATGCTTCAATTAATGGTATATTTTTTTAGGGGATCTTTTTCACATCCGTTTTCTTCTTCTTCTTCGGAATGACTTTGTAATCCACAAGAATCGCTCCCCCCGCAGCTTAGCACTGACGGGTGACGCATGGAAATACGGGGAAATTTTTTAGGGTGAATCAAGGTTCGATGTGTTTCAACATTTGTTTACATGCCAAATATATTTGTTTTCTGTTCTTAGATCTACTCATGCCACTGGATTAAATACTACCGGTCATGTGCAACCGATATTGCTAATGCTGGTTTTGGCAAGGCCAGTCTTGATATTGATAGTGGTCCTATTATTGTTGGTGATACTAATGTCGGTCTTAACTCCACCGGTCCAAATTCTGATCTTAAAATAGGTCCTGATGTAACTACCGGTCATGGATCCAAAGGTTCTTGCATTCAAAGATCTTTGGGACGTGTAATTCTTGGCCCTTAGGAAGCAAGCAAACCTAGTACTGATCCTCACAGTTCCAGGAATGCAAGCAAGAACCGAAGAAACAATGTCATCAGAATTCGAAACGATCCGATCCTTGGACTTAAAGCCACCTTTCGAGATTGTGACCAGGAGAATCATGGACTAAAAAACATTGAAAATCTTGCAAACAATAAGTAAACACTTGAGAATGATGTAGGGAATCTAAGATTTTGCGAAATCAAGAAATCAAATGTAGAAGAAGATCAATTGGTCTTGAATAAGTCAATGAAGTGAGTCTTAATTCTGAAATGGGGCAAATTAAAATCGATAACATACATGAATTCAATAGTGAAAAGGTTCAAAGTCAGAAGAGACCTACTATAAAAGAATAGGCTGAAAATCGAAGACAAAGCAGAAAAATTCTGGATCTAGATTTTAGTTACTCTATCACGGGAGAGGATGAGATCTATGAGATACACTACCCACCAAGAGAAAAAAACATTACATACAATCAAAGTGTTGCCATTAAAGATAGTGAGGCAAGTGATTCTTATAACTTCTCTGAGGATGAGGTCCAAGATAGCATTGAAAGTCAGGAAGCCAACACTTATATCCATTCATAAATATAGTGACATGGAACATAAGGGGTTTCAATGACCCTCCGAAATGAAAAGAAATCAGGAGGACCATTGAGAATCAAGAGATCACTATTATGGGTATTCTTGAGACAAAAGTAAAAAGCTAGAACGTTGACAAGGTTAGCAAGATGTGTATTGATAGTAGCTGGGAAATTATTCATAATTCAAATTAAAAACGAGCAGAATCTGGGTTATCTGGGATAAAAAAGTTGTTGAGGTCACGACTCACTTTTCTAATGATCAAACAATCTTAGTTGAGGTCAAAGACAATATCACCGGAATTGGATTTCATCTTGCTATTGTGTACGGTAGCAACTCAAGCACTAACAGAAGACATCTCTGGAATTTTCTTAGGAACTAGATTGGTAGTGATAAATCTTGGGTTGTCTTTGGTGACTATAATGCAACAAGAAATAAAATTGTCGTTGTCCAAAATCTAAAATCACTCAGGATATGATTGACTTTAAGGACTGCATCAGACATTTGGGTTGTATTGAGCCTACTAATTTTGGGAACTTCCTCAGCTGGTCTTCTACAAGGGGAGATGAACACATAAGGAAAAGTAGGATTGACAAATGTCTGTTCAATGAGAATTGGATCAACAAATTTCCGAGAAACAAAACTTTATGTTCTGAATTCTGGAATTAATGATTATTGCCCGATTAAATTGTTATGAGAAAAGGAGGAGATTTTCAAGAAGCCCTTCAAATTGTTCAACTTTTGGATGGAAAACGACAAATTCAATGATATTCTTCAAGTGAATGGTCTACAGATGTCAGGGGTTCCAATATTTACAATGTTTCTGAAAAGCTAAAGATCCTAAAGAATCAACTCCAAAGCTTTGACAAGAAAAAATTCAGCAAAATCTCCAGTAGAGTTCTGGTTACAAGTGAAAGAACTGGAAGAGGTTCAGAAAAAATTATTAAGGGATGATAGTGATGAACAACTCAATGAGGAGGAGAGGAATGCACTCGAAAACTTCAGGAAGCTGACTCTACTTGAAGATAACTTCATTAGGTTGAAGTCAAGACAGAGTTGGCTTTCGTTAGGTGATAAAAATACAGTTTTCTTCTACAGGAAATAAAAGGCTAGAAACATGAGAAACAACGTGTACAGGCTGAAGAATGATGATGGCGAATATGTTCATGGTCAGAAGGGTGTACAAGATTTGGCTATCGAGTTTTATATGCAGCTAACTAGTACAAGAAAGCAACATCAAAGTCACCTAAATACCTTATATCAGATTATCGATAAAAAAATTTCTGCAGAGGATAGTCGCGAGTTAATAAGGGTTGTCATGAGGGCTGAGGTTAAAGAAGTTCTGTTCAGTATTGATGGAAATAAAAGATCGGGTCCGGATGGTTTCAATGCGAAGTTTTTCAAATACAATTGGTCGGTTATGGGTAAAGATATTACTGATGGGGTTTTAGAGTTTTTCAAGAACAAGAAGATGTTAAAGCAATAGAATATAACGGTTAAGTAAAAAAGAATGTTTGGCCGGCTTGCTGTTAAGAAAAAAAAGAACCAATGATCCCACGATAGGAAGAGATGTAAACACTTTGACCATCTTCATCCTTATCAAGATTAATTATGACCTCATTGGGGTTGCGGAAGACGAGAAACTCTCCATACCAAACTTATTAAATAGCTCCTTTGTATACTTTGCTTGATTAATGAAGGTGCCTCCTTCAAGTTGTCGAACTTGAAGGCCCAAGAAGAAACTGAGCTCTCCCATCATGCTCATTTCAAACTTATTTGTCTTAAAGGCCCAAGAAGAAACTGAGCTCTCCCATCATGCTCATTTCAAGCTTATATTTGTCATCATCTTAGAGAATTTTTCAAATAATTTAGGGTTAGTTAACACAAAGATAATATCATCAACATATATTAGAACGAGTAATATGTGAGAATCTTTTTAAAATTTAAATAGGGTCTTATCTATAGATCCTATAGTAAAATCTTGATCAAACAAGAACTTTGTAAGTGTATCATACCAAGCTCTAGGAGCTTGTTTCAAACTATATAATGTTTTATCTAGTCTAAAAACGTGACTTATTGAAGCGAGATTTTAAAAACCGAGAGGTTGTTCAACGTAAACCTCTTCATTTATGATACCATTAAGAAACACACTCTTAACGTCTATTTGAAAGACTATAAAATTTTTAAGTGCAACAAATTCTAGAAAGATTCTAACGTCCTCCAATATGGCAATAAGAGAAAATAACCCTTCAAAGTCATTGTTGCCCTCCTATTTGTAGCCTTGGGTCACTAATTTAGCCTTGTTCCTCGTAACCAAACCGTCCTCATTGAGTTTATTACGAAACACCCATCTAGTTCCAATGACAAATTTATTAACTGGTCCTTGAACTAGATGCTAGACTTTGTTTCTCTCAAACTGGTTTAGTTCCTCTTACATTGCAAAAATCCAATATGGATCAAGCAATGCCTTATCAACCTTCTTAGGTTCAATCTATGAGATGAAGACTGAATTCACATATTCATTTATTGATTTATTTCTTGTCCTCAGAGGTGCAGAAGGGTTACCTATTATTAGCTTCAAAGGATATTTTTATTCCATTTGAGGTTCGGTCCCGAAATACTCTATGACCAACCAGTTATTTGATCAAGGTTTGACTGACCAATAGGCTGTTCAATGTTAGACCGACCGGTTTCTTCAGCAATATCTGATGTGTCAACTACCTACTATGAAGCAGCTTGATCTTATTGAACTTCAACATTATCAACCGTCTGGTCATGAGAAATTCTTTGGTAAACCGGAACTTCATCTTCACTATCAGACTAGAGATTGACATCCTCCAATCTGTTAGACAGATCAATGGTTATTGAGGTGTTACTCTCAACAAATTCATCAAATACAACATAGGATGACTCTTCAACAGTTAAAGTCCTATTATTATATACTCTATATGCTTTACTAACTGTAGAGTATCCTAGCATAATACCAATATCAGATTTGACATCAAAAGTGGTCAAATAGTTTTTACCATTGTTATGAACATAACACTTATAGCCAAAGATCCTAAAATACTGAATATTAGGAACTTTGCAATGATAAATTTAAAAAGGCATTTTATTAAATTTTTTATTTATCATGGACCGGTTTTGAGTATGACATGATGTATTGTTAGCTTCTGTCCAAAGTTTTTGAGTTACACCTAAATCGACTATCATGGATCTGACAGCTTCCTTAAGGGTTCTATTTCTCCTTTCTGCTAAGCCATTTTGTTGATGTGTTATAGTACTAGACTACTCGTGTTAGTGAACACTGTACCCCTATCACTTCTAATTTTATTAACACGTACATATTTCTCATTTTGCACTCTTTTAAGCATTTTAATTAAATTTGGAGTTGCTTGATCTTTGGAAACTAAGAAAATGACCCAAGTAAACCTATAGTAATCATCAATAATTATTAATGTGTAGTTTATTCATCATAAACTAGTTTCTTAAACTAGACCAAAAAGATCCATATGTAAAAGTTCTAAAAATCTTTCGGATTGAATATTTCCTTTACTTTTGAAAGTTGATTTGATCTGTTTGCCCATTTGGAAAGTAGAGCAAACCTTGTCTTTTGAAAACTTCATTGTTCGAATTCCTTCAACTAGTTCTTTAGAGCAAATAAAGTTAATGGTTTTAAAGTTTAAGTGATTTAATCTTTTATACCAAAGCCAGTTTTGGTCGTTTTTAGCAATCATACAAATACAATTAGGATATTTATTCGTCCAGTTTACTTTATAAATGTTTCCTATCATATACCCTATCAACAAGGTACATCCATATTGATCATTAACTAAACATACTTATTTATGAAATTCAATAGTGTATCCTTTGTCACACATTTGACTTATACTAAGGATGTTATAACACAAGTTTTCAACAAGTAGTATATTGTTTATAGTTAGGTTTCCATGGACAATCTTACCCTTTCCCACAACCTTACCCTTGGAGTTATCACCGAAAGTGATCCTTGAACTGGACTCCTTCACAATGTCGGTTAACATCTTGATGTTTCCAGTCATGTGCCTTGAACATCCACTTTCCAAGTACCATTCTGAATCCTCTAAGCATCTGACCCGTTTACCCTACAAAATAAAGCTATTTACAACTTTTGGTACCCATATTTAATTGGGTCCACGGATAATTAGTCCCTTGAGAATCCACACTTGCCTTACTTTGATGCACTTTCTAATGTTTGTCTTAATAAATCTATATGCATTAGAATTGACATCTCCTTGTCTCCCTCTAGATGAGTCATAATGTTATGAAAATGAGTTTTGAGAGTGGCTCTTTGATCGTTTCTCATGTTCATGTCCAACCGACTAGCTGGGTTTCCTTCTCTCAAGACTGACTAAACCACCGTGAATGGTTAGTTGGCTAACCGTATTTTAGTTCCTTTTTATTTACCAACTCATCTGTATCATGATTTGCTTTAATGTCAGTTGAGGTACCCTTGACAAAACTTATGAAAGTAAGGCCATTGCATCAGCACTAACTTGTTCGCCTGTCTTGACCGGTTCAAGGGCTTCTATCTCCACCAAAGACACCAAAGCTTTAGTTACGTTCGAAGATGAAGGCTCATATTTGTGTCTTGTGTTCATTTCGAATTCATAGACTTTTAGACCTTTGAACAAGTCATACAGATGCATCTTTTTGAAATTCATGGACTCCCGCATCACGGTTGTCTTCACTTTCCAGGCACTAGGAAGAACTCTCAATGCTTTAACTATTATTTCCTTATTGCGGTACTCCTTTCCCAAGACGGTGAGCTCATTTACAATACCTGTAAACCGCTCGTCGAACTCAGTCATTATTTCTCTAGGTCACATTTTGATATTTTCAAACATCTGATTGGCAACTATGATTTTGTTTCCCTTGTTTGCTCTTTTCCTTCACTTTTTTTATGATCTTCTCTCAGACTTCTTTGTCCTTGGCACATGTTCGGATTTTTGCAAACTTATTTTTATCCAAAGTACCATATATGGAGTTTCTTGCCAAGTTGTCGAGGTTGTTCCTCCTTCTATCATTGTTGGTTCACAAGATTCTTTCATTTTCAATCTTGATCGGGCCATCCGTAATGACGTACCACATGTCATCATCCAGCGAGGCGAGCTATACGTTCATGTGTAGCTTCTAGTCAATGAAGTCTTCACTCTTGAGCATGGGGGGCTTAGTGAAAGAAGTCATGTTGATATTCGAATACATGAGGATAGAAACTTTTTGCTCTCTAATACCACTTGTTAGGATTGGGATCGACAATAGAGACGGGGGTCTAACTATTGTGAACGCTTACACACACTTCGGTTGATATTAACTCGATTAGAATTTAAGTATCGATTTCTATTCTTTGTAAGTTGTCACAAATGCTTGAACCGAGTTCAAATGCAGAAATATTCGTTTCAACTTAAAGAAATAAATGATCGATTTTGAAGGTATGAACGCAAAGAAAACACAACACAACGTTTATGGATGTTCGTAGTAAAAACTCCTAAGTCACCTCTTCTTCTTAACATTGAGAATGATATTCACTAGATGATTTGATTGATTACAACACTTGTATACAATATAGTCGAACAAATAGGACTTAAACACAGTATATTTCGAACTCCTAATACACTCACTCTTGTTGAAAAGAAACAAATTTTGTCAACTTACAATACTAACCAACTCACATAGAATAAGTAGGATTGTAATATAAATTTAAAACTTTAACACACTTGAGATCTTGTGAAACTTTGAGATTTTAAAAGAGTTTATCGCTTGAGATTCGTATGAGGATAACTTGTTAATCTATTTTTATTGCTCTCATGATTCATTGATCAAAATTTTGAAGCAGTTTGTCCTTCGTCTCTTAAATAGGCAAGTGTCAATGAACATATTTTACTTTTGAACGGATATATTTGCTTCATAGGACATCTTTCTTGATCTTTATTGGTTGAGGTCCAGAATAGTACATTAGATTGGATATGCTTTAATCTTGTATGTAGTTTGATTATAATAAGCCAAGAAGACATTAATTGTATTATGATTTCCTAGGAACGTACATCATGGATAATTTGTCTTTTGGTGCTTTGGCAGTCTGGACTATGTTAGCAGACAACTGCTATCAGGAACTCTTCATCAGACTTGCAGTAAAAAGGCAACAAAGTACTAAGAAAGCATAAAGTTGATATTTGTAGCTACCGGAAATGTGCTTATATTGAGAGACAAGTAAGAAAATATCGGACGCGCTTCTAAGGAGAAACCGATTGATAAAATTACGAAATGCAAACTATCGGATCCTCTTTGGTAGAAAACGACTTTGTAAAAATATTTGATCCGCGTTTGTAAAGTATTGATCTTACAAACTACCGGTTCTTTTCAAAATACCAATTTAGTAAAATAACGGCTCCGCGTTTGTAAAATACAGATTTTACAAACTATCGGTTCTACTTCACAAAATACTGATTTGGCAAAATACTGGTTTGGAATAAACTACCAGTTATGTGTTTGTAAAATATCAATCTTCATAACTGTCGAATTGAGATAAAACCGGTTGCGCGTTTGTAGAAAGCCGATTCTGCAAACTACCGATCTTCATAAGTACTAATTTCATATAAAATCGGTTACATGTTTTTAAATTACTGATTTTACAAAATACCGATCTTCATAAATGTCGAAATAGAAAACCGAGCTAAGTTAAGAAGATTGATAAGAAAAATTAAGTAAAGTTAATTTTTTGGAACCGGCTAAAAAACTAAACAGTTGTTAACTTCTATGTGCAGGAATAGATCAAAACCGTATGAACCGGCTGGAGCCTCATCAACCGGCTGTTGAAATACTTCAAAGAAAATCAGTTCCAAGTGATCAAGTCAAAGATCAGAGGAACCGGTTTCAAAACTATCAAGAGACCGGCTAGCAAAGACAAAGTCCACATTCCAGCCGGATCATACTATGAAAGAAACAAAACCAGAAACTACAACACTACAACCGATGAAAGGATTGCAGCAGCTGAAGCGAATTTGTCAAACTCTATCCGGGGATCTGTTCAAACCGAAATGGCCAACACCATTCAAACATCTATCAAATCCATGATAGATGAGGATGTGCAAACCTCCGTCAAATCTTTGATCGCAAAATCCGTTCAAGCCGCAACCGCTCCTCTGATAGATATGCTGCAGGCCATGGCCATTCAAATTGGGGAGTTGTCTAAACTCCAAGTGAGCAAAACTCAAGAGCAAATCGATTCTGACGCCGAAACCGCTAAGAGGCTACAAGACGAAGAAAGGGAAAGGGAACGGTCAAGGAAGGAACTTGAAGACAAAGATCATGAGCTTGCCCAGAAGTGTAATGAGGAAGAACAGGCAGTTGTTCTGGAACCCAATCCGGCTCAACCGTCACACGCAATCAAGACAAGAAACAAGAACAAGAGGAAGGCGGTTACAGAGGTAATAAAGCGGGCAGAACAAAGCAGCCAAAGAGTGATAGTACCGGTCGGACTGAACGTACAGCCCCTTGATGAAGAAGAAGAAGATGAAGAAGAGAACATCGAAGAACTAAACCAGCGTAAAAGGAGGACAATTGAAAGCTCAACCGCAAATCCAAGCTCCAGACCAACTGCTGCTCAACCGTCTCGTCAACCAAAACTAGTCTGTGCCGGTTTTGGATTCGGTAAAAGAACTCCCGGCATCTCAAGTGTGTGGGCCGGATTTCAGATTGCCGCTGAAAGACGCGACAGGGAGTGGAAGGCAAGGGAAGAGGAAAAAAGAAAGCGACTAGAGAAAGAACTTCAAAAGGGGGGACCATCCAAGCCTTAGCTTACTCTTCCTTCCTTAAGCACAATTTATGTTTAATTTTGTTTCAGAACATAGTCGTTTTATCATGCTTTTGAATTTATCAGTCTTTACATACCTTTTGAAAAACTCAAACACATGTTTTTGAAAATTTTCTTCAACTAGAAAATAATCAAAAAGGGAGAAATTGCTAAACAAGTTTTTCAAACCAGCCATACATTACAAGTTTTGAATACTTATTTTAAATAATAAAAAAGGGAGAAATTGATAAGAAAAACTAAAAAAGTTAATTTTCAAACCAGCCATACATTACAAGTTTTGAATATTTATTTTAAATAATCAAAAAGGGAAAAATTGATAAGAAAAATTAAGAAAGTTAATTTTCAAACCGGCCATACATTACAAGTTTTGAATATTTATTCTAAATAATCAAAAAGGGAGAAATTGATAAGAAAAATTAAGTAAAGTTAATTTTTTGGAACCGGCTAGAAAAACTAAACAGTTGTTAACTTCTATGTGCAAGAATAGATCAAAACCGTATGAACCGGCTGGAGCCTCATCTACCGGCTATTGAAATACTTCAAAGAAAATCAGTTCCAAGTGATCAAGTCAAAGATTAGAGGAACCGGTTTCAAAACTATCAAGAGACCGGCTAGCAAAGACAAAGTCCACATTCCAGACGGATCATACTATGAAAGAGACAAAACCGGAAACTACAATCTGCAAGAGTGATGTAACATGACGAAATAGACGTGTCTCGAAGAAATAAAAGAAGATAAGATCCGATCGGAAGCATGCGAGGAAAGCAATGATGATTTACTGATCCGATGTTGACAACCGGAGGTGCATGCCTGACACGTGTTCGAATCTGAAAACCGGTTACGTCATCCTACACTCAGAGGTGTCTGCATTATTGCCAAGTGTTGAGGAAGGTGAAACGTGCAAGTAACCTCCCTGCACCGGGGTGATAATGATCAACCAATCCCACGGAGAGAGAAGAAAATGACCGTTGGGATCTCATCTACTATAAAAGGAAGATGAATCAACTTCATTAAATGCAAGAAACAGAAGTAGAATTACGAATCACATCCTTCTGAGAAAAGCGATAAGTTACAAAAATCTTAGAGAGATAAACTTTTACGATCCAAAACCGGTGTGTCATAAACCGGAAGCTTTCTGTATCTTGTTGTGTTGAGTTATTGTATTACATCAAGAGTGAGTTGGTGTAACCGGCGAGTAGTGAGTTGGGCTCGACCGGCAGTGTTGTTATAACTTTGAAAGTTAGTGGAGATCCTTCTCATAACCTGAGAAGAAGGGGTGACGTAGGAGGGTTTGCTCCGAACATCCATAAAAAATCTTGTCTCGTGTCACTTCTTTTGTTTCATTACTTACTCAATTAACCTAACCTCAAACCAAATTAATCGTACTCCGTAAACCGGTCCACTCATATCTCTAAAACCGACTCCTTCTAAACATCATCTAAGTCGCATACGTTGCTTCAGACTGAAACAGACATTTCCGCCCTTGAACCCGGTTCAAGAGTCTGTGAAAGTTTGTGTAGTGCTGAGAACGGTTATAGTTTCTAAAAGGACTATCACCAAAGAGTGTTGTGTGTTGTAAGAGGCCACCCTTTCTAAAACCGGAAAAACCCCGGTCCTCCAAGGGCGTCCCCGATCCTAACAAAAATACCGATCAACTTTCCTTATGGGTTTCTTTAATCTGCACAAGGTTAACTTAGGTAAATTCTTATTAATTGTTAATTAATACTAATAAATAATTACCTATTTTTACTTAACAGGTGCCATAAATAAAGTGTCATAAAGGTACAATCTTAACAGATCTCATGATGTTCTTACTTTCTTAAAAATGAAGAAGGTTGAGCTTTCTTTTCTTTTTAAATTTTATGAAACTAAGTCTTAATCTAATTTCAATTTTTATTTTGTTATTATTTTTGAAAATAAGATCGAGTTTCTTAGATCTATGACCGAGCTTCGTAGACCTTGGACCGAGAATCCTAAACACTAGGACCGAGTTTTTTGGACCTAGGACCGAGCATCCTAAATCCTATGACCGAGTTTCCTAGACCTAGGACAGAGAGTCCCAACCCTTGGACTGAGTTTCCAATCCAAGGAATGACCATCTGAAACCCTAGGACCGAGAGTCCCAACTCTAGGACCAAGCTTCCTAGACATTGGATCGAGGCTCCTAGACCTTGTTTGGTCATAAAGCTTGTTTGGTTCCACTTTTCAAAATCCAAAATTATTTTTGTAATTTTGGGACTCCAAATTATTTTCTAAAAATCTTTAAAAATTAAAAAATAAATTAAAAATATTTTTGGGATGTTTCCACAAAATATTTTGACAAGGACTCATTTGGTGTTTATTTTAAACCCTAATGCATTTAAAATGACTGATATTCAGGTATTTTCACCGTAGTTATCATCCGCAACAAGTACCATCATTCAAATATTATTGTTTCAATATTTTTATAACCTAGAAGCATGACTTGATTGGAATAATAATTAGTTAAAACATAAAACGTTATGCAACCGATTTTCAAAAAACCAAGTTTATAAAATAGAGACCATTTTCGAATGGTTACGGAGGACAGAATGAAAGCCTTTTCCCGAGTATCACCAAACTTTGAACTATAATGAAATTCTAGTGCAAAATACGTTTGTACACGTACACCTTTTTTTATTGATTTTTCCAAAATCAAATGGAGACTCCGTCTTCAAATAAATAATCTTTCTCAAATTAATTATGTTTAATTAGTTCAAATCGGGTTTCATAAAAGATTAAATTATCATTTGATTATAACAAATCCCCAGATTATTAAAATTTGAATAAAATTAATTATTTTTACATAATTAATTTAAAGTTGTCAAGTATTTTCAAAATCTTTTAAAAAAATGTGTTATTTTAAAGAGATACATGGAACGCAAACCAAGGTTGAAACCATCGAAGCTTGAGCCACTCTAGGACTACATTGCCATCTGTCCCATGACGCGAGCTAAGCTTCGAGATTTTTGGGGGTTACAGATGGTAATTTTCTTAGTACCTAATATTTATATGGGTTGAGAAACTTGAAATTCAATAACTTTTTTAATGTCAAATTTAGAGACGAAGAGAATAATAATATTCCATCTTTTTTTAAGCCATGAATTGATAATCATTCATTATTTAAGTTGATCGAACCAAAAACAATATTTTCTTATTAGAATCTAGAATATCCTTCTAAATCTCTAAGAGTTGAGTTTTATAAAACTACCCTTAAGCGATATCTTAGATTGTGTATTTCTATATGACGACATCTTGAAAATCATAATGATTAAATTAGACAAAATTACATTAAAATGTGGGTATATCAATTTATGTTGTGGAAGTAACCGAGATCTAAATTTGGAATGTAACAACATCGATTTTAATACTTTTGGTTTAAAAACTTCACATGGTTGGAGTACTCCCCTTCGAATGATGTTGTATTTTATTTTTCATGTTATCTCTTTCAATTACATATATCCAAACAATCGTAGATTCCAACTTCAATAGTAAATGTATGCACACTCAACTTTTATTAGTGTGGAATCGGTTGGAGAATTTATCGACATTCTTGAAGACCTTTATACACGTTAATATTTTTGTATATTTGACCTAAGATCTTTATTTTTCTCACTTCATTAATTTATTTTTCAAATTTAATAATTTGTTTCGTTGCGTTTAAACAATTTTTATTTTTAATATTCTATGGAATATTTTATAAAAAAAAACAAGTTGTGTTACATTGGTTTTTCTGAAAAAATTAATTTAGTCCCGGAAGAAAGAAAGATTTCCTGAAGGTGAAAACAAGCTAGAAGTTGAATGAGTAAGTGAAATAAAACTCAACCAAAGTCTACCCATCTTATAGTCAAAACTTCCACCTTAAATATGTTTGGTTGAATTAGAATTTTAAATCATTTTTTTGTTTAATTACTCTAAATAAATAATTGGAATAATAAGTTATAATAAGTTTGATAAATTATGCATATAAAATTTTAAAATTAATATTAAATGATTTTTACAAACAAACATAAGAACAATTTTAGTTCCAATGATACAAATTCAATCATATCCAATTAGTCTAATATGTAATTTTATTGATTATATTACCATCAATTAAGACATGTGAATAATGTTTTTAATAATTATTTCATGAATAATTGAGATTTATTTTGATTAATTTTTTACACATTTTTGGAAACTTATGCGCAAATATAATATTTTATGTTGAATTAAAGGCCCTTTACTTTTTTTTTGGAAAAATGACTTAACGTCATTTGATTAAAATCCCCAAAAACGAAAAATAACCCACGAGTTTAAAGATCATTCTAGACAGACCTAGAATGATTTTGAAGTCGTATCATTCTGAATAAAAGTAAAAACTTGAATGAACTATCTAATTACAATGTTTTCTTTTCTAATGATTTCAGTAAATGGTAAATTCCAATTTCTATTGATATTCCAATTATGCTTCGTACTTGGAACTTTTCTCCACATTCCCGCATGTGTGCCACAATTCGAGACTATGTCTCTCCATAATTCATTAACACTTCTGTGGGTTCTTCCATAGACTCTCGCATTACGTTCTTCCAAATATTGTAAACTACTGCTCCAAAGCCGCATTTGAATACGTTTGTTCCCTTTGGCTTTTAGTAGTACTGTTTCTTTGATTTATTTCCATTCCTTCAGGAAACTTATCAGCTCCAGGCTTTTAGAGAATCTGTCCCAAATTCTAATGCTATACTACAGCTCCCAAACAGGTGATCAATGGTTTCTTCACTTTCGTTGCATAAACGACAGCTCATGTCCAGGATGCTCATATACTTGCTGATACGGTCACGAGTGCTGAGTCTTTCCCAAAAGGCAAACCATAAGATGAACTGGTGTCGAGGAATGATATTGGTTGCTGCTGACCATATGAGAGGAGCCCATTTTACATTTTGCAATTTTTCTCGAATTACCTTCTATATTCTCTTTGAGACCAACTTTCCATTATCTTCTGCATTCCATTCATGAACGTCGGGTCTGTCTCAGAGTTATATGTTACTGATATGATCCAGTATCCTCTATCCTTCTGGATTAGTAGTTAAAAATTAAAGGCTCTTTATTTTAATTGATAATGAAATAATTAGTAGTTAAAAATTAATTTTCCCCACTAAATATATGTTTACAATTTTATTTAGACGTTAATTATTATATTTTTTGAAGCTACAATAATTGGTACTGGTTGGGAAGGTGCTAAATACTATAGTGAAAGCATTTTAATAGTACAAGTTTTTGGATCTCTCAAATTTTACAATCTATAACTAACATTATAATGGGAATTCCTCGTTTAATCAACTAACATTGTATTAATTTTCAATAAATTTCATTTCACAGCATGCAATCATTATTTGAATTATAATAACTAGACTAAGATAACTATAGTTTATAATTGTAATAGAAAATAATTCAGTAAAAATCTGTTAGAAAAATTAGAATGATAATTAATAAGTAATTAACTATCTAAAGAACTTAATTAAATTCAATTCTATGTGCAGGTACATACTTTTAATCTGACCGGTCAAAACTATTTTCCTAAAACAGCACAAACCGAAACTTCTTATTTATCTTCTCGTATGTCCGACTCGGCTAAAATTCAAAACCAGTCAAGTTATCAACCAATATGTGTTCGGTCAGATCAAATCCTAAGGCAACATACGTTTTACAGTTTAAATCAAAACAAAATAAAAGATATGGATAAATTGGCAGTTGACGTGTTGAAACAAACATATATTCTTTGGGAATGTGTAGTGGAAGGTCGTCAAAGGTTCAGGCTGTGTCACTTGTCTTCTGAAACAAGTCTATTGATTAGACTGTAGGCAGATATGTGTTCGGTCAGATCAAATCCTAAGGCAACATACGTTTTACAGTTTAAATCAAAACAAAATAAAAGATATGGATATATTGGTAGTTGACGTGTTGAAACAAACATATATTCTTTGGGAATATGTAGAGGAAGGTTGTCAAAGGTTCAGGTTGCTTCACTTGTCTTCTGAAAACAAGTCTATTGATTAGACTGTAGGCAGTTGTCAGATGAACAGTTACCTGATTTAGTATAAATCCAGAAGCAACCTCCAAGGAGCAGGCAGCTGTCAAATGTACAATTGCCACATGTACAAATACAAAACGTACAGGCACGTCATCATACCTTGGGAAGCTTCCACCGCATTAAATGCATTACTGATCCTTTTTATCAACCATCTTAGAGAGAGAAATATGACCGTTGTGATATTTCCATCATAAAAGGAAGCTAAAAAGCTGAAGAAAAACTCTCTCTTTCGTCTGGATTTTGGCTCCTTGCGCGATCCTTTCACTCTTGAGAACATACCTTGAGAAATCTTCAAAGTTATTAAGTGATAAAAACAAACTATTAAGTTCTGGGTATTTACATATTTGTAAAAGTCTATTACAATACTGTGTGAGTGTTGTAAAGTGAACAACGAGCAGTAAATAAAACTTGATCGTGTGTTGTATTGTGTGGTTGAATATTCCTTAGTGAATATCATTTTCGTTGTTTGAGAAGAAGGAGTGACGTAGGAGTTTCATTTCCGAACATCCATATAAAATTTGTCTTGTGTTCTTTACTCATTTCCGGTCATTTAACTAACCGAACCGATTTTCCCTTATTCTAACCGACCCTTCTCCATTCTTATTTCTATATGATCCATGTGTGTTGCTTCAGGGTGAAACAAACATAACCGCCCTTGAACTCGGTTCAACAGTTTGTGACAGTTTGTGTGGTGTTAAGACCGGTGTTAATTCATAACCGAATTAGCGCCAACCGTTGTATGTCTGTAAAGAGGTTTCTTTTAGTCGGACCTCGGTCCTCTATCGGTGATCCCGATCCTAACAAGTGGTATTAGAGTAGTTAATCTTAACATCGAAGCAAACAAAAGCTGGCAAACATAACTCACAATGAGAAGCCCCTATGCTGGAAAGTGAGGAGTTTGCTGACTGGAAGATTCAGATGTATCTACATCTGATTACCATGGATGATGAAATGATGTTCATCCTTAAAGAAGGTCCGATAAAGATCATGAAATAGAGAGATGAATGGACAACTGAAGATAAAAGAAAGAACAACCTAGACAACCATTGCATTAGACATATTTTCAAATATCTAGACAGAAACACTTTCGGGAAAGTCAGAGATTGCAAGACTGCAAAGGAAGCCTGGGAAATGGTGATTTAACTCCATGAGGGAAACGAAAGAACTAAGAAAATAAGATATTGGTGGCAACTCGGAAGTTTGAAAATATCAAAATGAGGCTAGGAGAAACTATGAAAGAATTTAGTGATCGGTTGACTAGTGTGGTGAATGAGTTGTCTACACTTGGAATGAAGTATGACAGCAAGGAAACTATTGTTAAGGCATTAAGATATCTACCTAGTACTTGGGACATAAAGACTATGCTAATGCGAGAATCCTATAGTCTCGGGAAAATGAAACTGCATGATGTGTTTGAAGACTTGAAGACATACGAATTCGAAATAAGATCTCGTATCGAAGATGAAGCCTCAATGTTAATCGCAACTAGATCTCTAGTGACATCGGTGGAACCAGCAACCCCTGTACCAGCAGCTTCTATACCGGTCAAAATCGTAGATTAGTGAGGAAGTGATGGCCATGTTTGGAAGAGAATTCGAAAAATTCATGAAAAAGAATCAACCATCAAACAACTACAACTACAACTACGGTGATAAATCTAACGTTAGATGTTTTAATCGTAATGTTTTAGGTCATTACAAGTCGGAATGCAGAAGACCAAGACGAGACGATTGGAAACCGGTTAACAATAACCAGAGGAGTAATCATCAGCAAATCGGTGAAGGGAAGGAGATTCAGAAGGCATTGATAGCCGACGATGGTGGGAGCTTGTGGGCTCATACCGACTCGAATACCAATGAAGAAGGAATCACCTGTCTCATGCCTTAGGAGGAAGAGGTATTTGATTTCTCTTGTGAAGAGTTTACTAAAGAAGATTTGGTTAATGCACTCAATGACATGGTTGTTGAGTTCAAGAACCTGTCTGCTCTTGTACCTACTCGGCCGAACTTCCACATTGGCAAACCGAGTAACTTCCAAACCTGTGAGTCGAGTGGAACCAAGACCGATGAACCAATTGAACTATCCTATAAGAATGAGAAGCTCAAGGATACAATTCTATCGTTAACTGAAGAAAATTAAAGATCAAAATATGTCATGGATGCTTGGAAGAAGTCTAGTGAAGCCGTAAGCCAGATGTCAACCTACCAAAGACATCCCAAATGCAAGTTTGGTCTTGGATATAAAGGTTGTAAATCGGCTAACCGGAAAGCTTCCAACGGATTGAATCTCAACAAGAACAAGCTTCCATTCATAAGCTATGTTAAGAGCAGTTCAACCGATAATGAGGCAGATCATGATTCAAAACTAGCCAAAGAAATTAAATATATGAGTCCAACCGACACGACAAAATGACTTCATCCTGAGAGAAGGAAAGCCAACCGGCCGGTGAGAAAAAACCCGATAAACATTCATATAGAACAATTAACATTCATCACCACGACACAATAAGGTACAAGAAGGCAGACAGAGAGATGTCAAGCCAAGTACCGGTAAAATTATTAAAACTACTACTAGGAAAGTCATCCGATTAATTAAAGTGTGGATTCCTAAGGGACTAATCAACCATGGACCCAAGTAAATGTGGGTACCAAATATGTGTAAATATATTTTTTTTTGCAGATTAAGAAGAACAAGCGGCTGAGAAATTCGGAATGGTATCTGGACAGCAATTGCTCCTGACACATGACCGGAAACAACAACTTGTTGACCGGTATTGTTCAGGAAGCCGATGCAATGATCATTTTTGGCGATAACTCTAAAGGTAGAGTCGTGGGCAAGGGTAAGATTGTCCATGTCAACTTAACTATAAATAATTTACTTCTTATTGAAAACTTGCATTTTAATTTGCTAAGTATTAGTCAAATGTGCGATGTGTGATATACAGTTGAATTTCACAAACATGCATTCTTAGTTAATAATTCTCAGGGTAGCATTTTAATAGCTAGAAATAGGTTAGGAAAAATTTTCAAAGTGGACTGGAAAACTAAATCTGAAAACCCGGTTTGCATGATAGTTAAGAATGATCTAAAGTGGCTTTGGCATAAACGGATAAATCATTTGAACTTCAAAACCATAAATTATATATGTTCTAAAGATTTAGTTCAAATATTTCCTAACATAAAGTTTGCAAAATATAAAGTTTGTTCTGCAAGTCAAATGGGGAAACAAATAAAATCAACTTTCAAAAGTAAAGGGAAATATCAATCTAACCGATGTTTAGAATTGCTTCACATGGACGTATTCAGACTGGTTAGGGTCACAAGCCTAGGCGGGGTATGCATTACACTATGGTAGTTATTGATGATTACTATAGATATACTTGGGTGATATTTTTGGTTTCTAAAAATGAAGCTACTCCAAATTTGATTAAACTGCTTAGAAGATTGCAAAATGAGAAATCAATAAGCATAAATAAGATTTGAAGTCATAGAGGAGCCAAATTTACAAATAGTACATTAATTGCATTTCTTCAAGAATATGGTATTAAGCACGAGTTGTCTAGTGCTAGTTCTCCTCAACAAAACGGACTGGCTGAGAAAAGAAACTGAACTCTCAAGGAAGTCGCTAGGTCCATGATAGCTGATTCGGGTATTGCTCCAAAGTTTTGGGCCGAGGCTATTAATATTGCATGTCATACACAAAACCGATCTATGATTAACAAACGGCTAAACAAAACACTATTTAAAGTATACCATGACAAAGTTCCTAACATCCGATATCTTATGATCTTTGGTTGTAAGTGTTACATTCACATCAACGATAAAAGTTATTTGACCACTTTTAATGCTAAATCCGATGTTGGTAGAATGTTGCGTTATTCGGCAGTTAGTAAAGCATATAAAATGTATAATACTAGGACTTTAACTGTTGAAGAATCTTCGCATGTTGTTTTTGATGAATCGGTTGGAAGCAGTACCGCATCATCCCTTGATCTACACAACAAGTTGGAAAAATTGAATATTCAATTTAATGATGAAGATGAGGTTTCGGTTTTTAGAAGGTTTGTCTATGACCAAGCGGTTAATGTTGAGACTCAGTCAGATAAAGCTGCTTCACAGAAGGAAATTGACACCTTAGTGTCCACTAAGGAAATCAGTCGGTTTGACTTTAATCAGCCTACCGATATGTCTAACCTTGATTAGATAATCGGTCATTTGGAAGACATTACCGAACCGAACCTTAAATGGAATAAAGATCATCCTCCTGAGCTTATAATATGTAACCCTCATCACCCACAAAAACTAGGTATCAACTTTTGGAAGAATTTGAAAATTCTGCTTTCATATCACAAATTGAGCCAATAAAGATGATGAAGCATTGTTAGATCCTGATTGGATCTTAGCAATGCAAGAGGACTGAATCAGTTTGAGAGAAATAAAGTTTGACATCTAGTTCCAAGACCGAAACATCAATCGGTTATAAGAACAAGTTGGGTGTTCAGAAATAAACTCAATGAAAACGGTTTTGTTACGAGGAACAAGGCCAGATTAGTGGCTCAAGGATATGAACAGGAAAAAGGGCATTGATTTTGAAGAATCATTTGCTCATGTGGCCAGACTTGAAGCTATTAGAATATTTCTTTCTTTTGCTGCTTTCAAAAATTTTAAAGTTTTCAAATGGATGTTAAGAGTGCATTTTTAAACGATGAGTTAAGTGAAGAGGTTTATGTTGAACAACCTCTAGGTTTTAATAATCCAGAGTTTATTAGCCATGTATATCGGCAAGATAAAACTATTTACGGTTTAAAACAAGCTTCTAGAGGTTGGTATGATGATACTTTAACAAAATTCTTGTTCAATCATGATTTCACCATAGGTTCAGTAGATAAAAACTTATTTAAATTTAAGAAAAAGGGACATATCTTACTTGTTCAAATTTACGTGGATGACATAATTTTCGGTTCAACCAATTCTAAGCTATGTGACAAGTTTTTGAAAATGATGACCGATAAATTTGAAATGAATATGATGGGGGAGTTGAGATTCTTTCTAGGGCTCCAGATTCGGCAGATCGAGGGAGGAACATTCATTAATCAGTCCAAATATACAACAAAATTGCTAAAGAAGTTTGAAATGGATAACTTCTCTACAGCCGCCACTCCAATGAGCTCATCCACTAAGTTAGACAAAGATGAGGACGATCAAGAAGTAGATATTACGACTTACCGTGGGATTATCGGTTCACTATTATACCTGATAGCTAGTCGACCAGACATCTTGTTTGCGGTTGGAGTATGCGAAAGATGCAAGGCTAATCCTAAACAATCTGATTATACTGCTGCCAAAAGAATCTTAAAATATTTAAAGGGAACTCAAGATGTGAGACTATAGTATCTAAAGGATTCCAGTTTCAATATAACGAGTTATTTTGACGCAGACTACGCATGTTGTATAATAGACGGAAGAGTACCAGTGGTACATGCCAATTCCTGGGTGACCAGCTTGTTACCTGGTACAACAAGAAACAGACTTCGGTTGCTACTTCAACCGCAGAGGTGGAGTATCTTGCGACGGAAGTTGTTGTGCTCAACCTTTCTGTATCCAACAACAACTGAGGGATTTTGGAATAATTGCTGAGGAATCTCCGATCTTATGTGACAATACCAGTGCGATAGCTATTACATACAATCTAGTGTTGCACTCAAGAACAAAGCATATTGACATCATGAATCATTTCATCCGGGAGCATGTGCAGTAGAAGTACAAATATGTCTCGACCGAACAACATGTAGCTGACATCTTCTCAAAGCCACTATAGGAAGCTATGTTCTCTTTCTTTAGAAACATTTTAGGACTTGCTGATAGCAGTCAATTTATGTCTTAAATGTTTCTGCATGTTTTTACAAACATTTTTTTTGATAAATTGGGGCATGGTCTCAAAGAGAAGCTCATGCTTCTAAAAGCATGCTCTTGGAATTTTTGGAAAACTGATCGGATATCTTTCAAAAGGTCTGCATTCTATTTAAAAACTCGTCAGAGTTTTATCCGTTATGTGCATGAAAATCAATGGGATAAAAGGTCAAGTATGTTAAATCGGACAATTGTCTCCGATTGAGATTGATTAAATCACTTTACCAAATTATCTGTACACAAATCAAGCGGTTTAAGTGATTCGGATAAAATAGATGGAATTATTTTCTAAACTGAATAACTATCGCCTAACTAGTAGTATTTCTTTAGAATGAAATAATCTATCTCGAAAAACCAACCGATTATTTACATCTTAATTTCAGTGAGTTTAGTTTCCAGTCAACATGGGACAGCTGGACATTGTTTGTCATGCATGCTTGAAAATGATCCTGTGAAAAATGAAAGAGTCTAAATCTCAAACAACGCGAAGACACGTGTCTATCACTGTTAAAAGAAAGACTAACACTCCACCAAAAACAGTATGTCTTGAAAATATAATAAATATATTCTTTTCATCATTACTTCTCTTGAAAATAACACCCATATCTAACTATAAGTGAAATACAACTAGATATGCTAACCAATCTCTAACTATTTAAGTATCACATCCCTTCTCACTTTCAATCACACTTTCTATCAAACATAAGAAGAGCATCAAGCAAAAATGTCTCTTTCTTGCAAATAAAATTCTTCTTGTCGACTTCGAATCGGTTTCTCAACCTGAAGATGTTGAAATTCAATGTCTATTTCGATCTCTTGAAAGCTCTAGTCTACGAAAATTCTTGGAGGACCGATACGTCATTGACTACAATGTAGTAAATGAAATTTTCAGCATCGCTAAGGTCATTCAGGAGGATATTATCCTCGCTGAAGTCCACGACAAAACCTTCCTTTTTAGTGAGATAGATCTTGCACTAAGTTGCGCTCTACCCACTGAGGGTTTCACTAATCTAACATTCTCTCCAATGGTCATCAATGAGATGCGCCATCATTTTCTACTTCTTTGACTCCGATCGACACCTAGAGAGCCAAAAATTCCCTTCAAAATGAGTTCCAGATTTTGAGTGAAATCCTGGGCAAGAATGTTCTTGCTAAGGCAAACACTCAACATTACACCCAAAAAAATTTGAAATGATGATTTCCATCACCGAAGGCACTTCGGTAAATTGGTCCCGGATCATATTTAACAACCTGAACGAGATGATCATCACCAACAAAGGACAAAATGGATATGCTCCCCAGCTATGCGGAATGTTGTTTGACATCAACGTCTATCTCGGCCGAATTGCCACCCTCTACCCGAATCAGCTGCTGACAAAGGAAAGGATTCAAGCATACCTTCACCGGCTAGACAAAGTAAAATCCAGAAAAACCCCAGCTATTGGTCCATCCCACTATTAGTTCTAGGATTCATCTGCTTTAAAATGTGTATCTCAAATTCATACTGATTATTTTGATGGATTTTCGGTTATGTAAGTTATCGGTATTAATGGAATCCGTTCTTAAAATTTTGGTCTAATTATTAAATACTTAATTTCTAACCGGCATACTCTCAGGGAGAAGCTACCGCTTCTCTCATTCTAAACTGAACATTTCAAAAATAAAAGTTGTTTTTCAAACAATGCCTACTCTTAAATGCTTTTCAAGAATCTTGACTGGTCAATGTAGGAAGGTTAGTCTACATTACACTTTCCCAAGATACCTCTTTGAAAAAGGAATATTTTGTCCAACTCTCAAAAAACATTCATTTTTGGAATATTGACAAGATATGTCATAACTGATAAATCCTTTCAATAAATGAAAACATTAAATGCCATCGAAACTATTCCCCTATTTAAAGAACCTTTCATCACAAATACAAATCACAACATCTTTGGTCTCTCTCTAGACTAAAAATCTTTTTTCTCAAATTCTCAAGATTAATTCAAACCTTTGAACATCCCTAATCATCGACTTCGATTCTGTTTTATCCTCTAGAACAAGAGAAATCATTTTTGGTCCTCTTGTCGACTCCGGTCTGCGGAATTTCTTGGAAGGATCCGAATTCATTCTAGATTCGGAAGTAACCGAATTTTTCAATCGAGCCGCTGTAACGGATGATGGAAGAATTATCGTTTTTATACGAGATATATTTTTCCTGATCTTTGAAGAATCATTTGCTGAATTCTTCGACTTGCCATCTGAAAGTTTTTCGGATTTTCCTTCTCCACTCATATCTGTACATGAGGATATTTCATACATATTCTCTAACACTTCCAATCTGGTCGACTGTCACGGATTCAAATCCAACCTTGCCCCTTATTTTCAAATCTTCCACGATATCATTTAACGCTCCATCTTGGGACATTCGTCGAATCAGTTTTACACTCGGCAGGTTTATGAAATGATGATTTCAATAGCCTACAACACGCTCATCAATTGGGCTTCACTCATCTTCAACAACTTGAAGAAGTTGATCCAATGCTCTAGAAGAAGGATCGGCTGTGTGCCTCAGATTAGTCAGTTTCTTCGCTCTATCATTCCAAACCTTGGACCAGGAACCCCGGTTAGTCCGGCCAACATTTTGACCGACGAATTGGTGGAAAGTTGGATCTAGAGATTAGAATCTAGGCCTTAAGATTTTAATAATGTATTTAGCCAGTTTTAATGTACAGCCGATCATCTTGATATACGACCGGTTGTTATATCTTACGGGACTATACTTACATTCTCAAAATAAACCACTTAACTTAAATAAATGTGCATCATTTTAAATCGGTTCATTTCATTTTACCGCTTAAAACTTACTGTCAAACAACTTTACCGCTTATTTTTTACAACCCACCCTTACAGCCTGTTTTTACCGCCAAAAAGTTACCGTAGTAACTTTTAGAGGGAAAGTTGACGCCTTTTTCTGAAAAGGTGTGACGGTTCGGTGACATAACCGCCACATCCATCACATATATAAAGAGACTTTATATATTATTTTATTCACAACGCTTTATCTCTCTTGAAAACTTTCTGCTCTTACATCATATCTCTCCATTCTTCTAAGTTCACTTTTTGTCAATATCGTTCAGGCTGATTTCGAGGAGATCAAAAATAATGGAACGGAGAAAGTTCAAAGAATGATGGATTCGGTCAAGAACTCGGGGTTAGAGTTCTTACTTGGAGGCCCATTCGTCATTTATCAGGAGGAGAATAAGGTGTTCTTCAAGAATGCAACACTCAAGAAGAAAGTTATCTATACGATGATGGGATGTCAAAAATATTTAGTTGTCGGAGGAAATTTTCACAAAGGCTCTTCGCCTTCCAACAGAGGGGCGAGATTTTTCAAACGAACTATCAGAGGAGGCGGCTTTGGAGATTCAGAAGATGATCTCCAACTCTGATGAACCGGTGGAGTTTACTGACAAGAAAAGTTCCTTGAAGTTCGAATATCGGTTTCTCTGTGACATCGTCTCCAAATCCCTTTGATGAAAAGGAGGAAATTTCGACAACCTAACTCGATTTGAATTCGAGATGATGACCGGAATCATCCACGGTTATAAAATAAACTGGGCCGATGTCCTGTATGAAATCCTATGTGAAATGGTGACTGGGAAGAAGGATCGGTCTCTAGGGTATGTGATGCAGATCGACAAGATTTTGCTCCATCTTTAGATTCCAACCGACCCAGGTACTGTTTTTCCTAAGAACAAAATTTTAAATTTTGTAAGTATTGGGAAGAGCTTGATTAGATCCGAGAAGACTAAATCACTAAGAGAAAAAAACGAACGAGAAAGAACCGAAGGCTAAGAAACCAAAGGTGAAAGAAACCAAGGAAACGACTGAGAAAGGTAAGACGCCGGTAACTGAGAAAACGACCGGTGAGTCAATCAACAGCGAGAAAACACATATTGTTACATCTCGCAGACCAGTTAACCACGAAGCTACTCATGTCCCCACTCCGGTTGATGATCAGATATACACCGAACCTGTTCAAAATCCGGAAATTCCTCCAACTCGTCCTAAGTCTTCAGCCAGCGTTACCGACCGATCCAAATCTAAAGAAGCTCTCATTCGTAAGGTATGTACCCTTATTTCAGCTCCTACCTTTGTACCTAAAAATTCTGATTTTCAACATGTTGGGCCTGCGGATTTAAATGCACAACAGAGGACTTCAGATGTTATTATTGACGTTGTGAACGATGTCAATCGGTTTGCTAAAATTGATGTGACAAATAAAGTTATTGAAACCGGACATATTGCTAACCGGGCAAGTGCTACTGAACAGGCCGATGAGACGGTTGAACATGATGAAGAAAATTTGGGTGAACAATCCCCGGTGCATGAGAGTGCCCATACCGGGGAAGGTCCAACCGGTCCAATTGATGAAGAAATTATATCAACCGGATCCGATCAAAATCCGACTCATGAGGAGACGGTTAATAATACAACCATTTAGGATTATGAAATTTCGGACTCTCAAATGGTCGATGATAGGGCTGATGAAATTGTGGATGGTGTTCTCAAGATGGTTGAGGAAAGAGCTTATGAGTTCTCCTATTCCTTCTATGAATGGGGGAAACTAAGAACTGAAGTATTATTCAAAGATATGCTCCCGAATTATTCCGAGAATGAAAAGTGGTCGAATCTGGTGACTTTGGATTAAACATT
The DNA here is from genome assembly GCF_907164915.1 of Impatiens glandulifera. Lineage (NCBI taxonomy): Eukaryota > Viridiplantae > Streptophyta > Magnoliopsida > Ericales > Balsaminaceae > Impatiens > Impatiens glandulifera. The sequence goes on along the minus strand of NC_061869.1, from coordinate 17,574,113 downwards.
CATTGATCTCGCCAAGACATCATCCATACCGATTGCTATGACGAGGGGAAAAGTTGGTCGAAACCAACGCAAAACTAAAGATGCTAACGTCGACAATGGACGACGTTCATCAAAAATATATGGACAAAGGTGGAATAGCCAGGGTAGATAAAAGTGTGATGAAAACACTAAAAACGGTTGAAGAGAAACTTCAAGCCAATATCTAGAAGATGGAAGAAGAAACAGAGAGATGCTGAAATGCTTAACCTTACTCCAGTTGAAGAGGCTGACCGACACAGAAAACATCCTGAACAGACAACTTTCGAGGTCGGTCAATCATCCAGACCGACAAGGGATCATAATGAAGAAAGTCAACCGGAATCTCCATCGGCGTCTCTGGAAAAAGAAAATGGTGCAACGACTTCTCCATCCACCGAAGAAGTACAAGGCAAGGATACAACTAATATATCTTCCAAGGCCAAGTCTTCATCAGGTAAGTCTTATAACCGAAATAAATCTATAGAAAACAATCCTCCAAGACAGACTAACACAACTTTATCTCTGTGGGTTCATTCTCCGCCTCCAGTGCAAAATCAAGCTGTTGTTCCATTTTTGGATGAAATGAAGGTTTTCATTTAGAAAATAGTTCAAGACTCCATGACCTTGTGGCAGGAACCCTTGGAAGCTAGGGCCCTTTCCACCGAATCCAAAATCGAACACGTTTAGATGGTTACCTATCAAATTCTTGAAACGGTGCAAGACATGTCAGTACAAATAGATGAGTTTGGAAGGATCAAAATTGTTGTCAATGAAGATAAAATACGAAAAGATGAGGAAACGGCCAGGCAGATTCAAGCCGAAGAAGAAGACAGGGACCGGCTAGCCAAGGAAACTGAAATTACTGATGCAGAGTTAGCCTGGAGAATTCAAGCAGAAGAAGATAATCCTACAGAGGTTAAATAAGAAAATGCTGATACGGCTAGAAATATTCAACATGAAGAAAAAAAAGACATCCACTCCAATTTCTAAAAAGGCAAGGGCTCAAGCGAACAAAAGAAAAAGAGAACAAGTAGCAGCAGTTTTAGCTCGTGCTAAACAGACAAATATTAAGACGGCTGTGAATCCAGTCGGTGGTTCAAATAATCCAATTGCTGACGGAGAAGAGGAAGATCATTCACCTCTAAATCCAAGAAAACGTCGGCCTAGTGCTCCAACGTCATCAATCCGAGCAGAACCAATTAACTCAAGTGCCTAGTCAGATCAAAGAACTAGAGCAGATTCGGTTGAAAACTTTGTGCAGAGTTAGAGAACTCCATCATTTCAGGCTCTTGCTCGACCTATTAGACCCCAACGGTCGACAGGATTATCAAGCCAACCGGCTAGCAGTTCCTGAGATCCTACTGCTCCAGGAAAGGATTTCTTATACAGCTAGTTCACCGACACAATATACCCAACGAATAAAGAGGGCCAATAAATACTTAAACATATATGCTTTGGGAATGTGCAGAGGAAGGTCGTCAAAGGTTCAAACTGCGTCACTTGTCTTCTGAAACAAGTCTACTGATTAGACTGCACGCAGCTTTTAGATGAATAGTTACCTGATTTGGTATAAATCCAGAAGCAACCTCCAAGGAGCATGCAGCTGTGAAATGTACAGTTTCCATGTGTACAAATACAAAATGTACAAGTTACCTAATTTGAGCCGGCTCGACATCATACCTTGGGAAGCTTCCACCGCATTAAATGCATTGCTGATACTTTTGACCAACCATCTTAGAAAGAGAAATATGACCGTTGTCATATTTCCACCATAAAAGAAAGCTAAAAAACTGAAGAAACGCTCTCTCTTCCGTCTGGATTATGGCTCCTTGCGCGATCCTTTCACTCTTGAGAACATACCTTGAGAAATCTACAAAGCTATTGTGTGATAAGAACAAATTGTTAAGTTCTGGGTAATTACATATTTGTAAAAGTATATTACAATACTGTGTGAGTGTTGTAAAGTCAACATCGAGCAGTAAATAAGACTCGATCGTGTGTTGTATTGTGTGGTTGAATATTCTTTAGTGAATATCCTTCTCGTTGTTTGAGAAATAGGGGTGACGTAGAAGTTTCATATTCGAACATCTATAAAACCTTTGTCTTTTGTTCTTTACTCATTTCTGGTCATTTATCTAACCGAATCGATTTCCCCTTATTCTAACTGACCCTTCTCCATTCTTATTGCTATCTGATCCGTGTGTGTTGTTTCAGGCTGAAACAAACATTTCCGCCCTTGAACTCGGTTCAAGAGTTTGTGACAGTCTGTGTGGTGTTAAGACCGATGTTAATTCCTAACCGGATTAGCGCTAACCATTGTGTGTGTAAAGAGGTTTCCTTTAGCCGGACCCTGGTTCTCTATCAGCGATCCCGATCCTAACAAAAACATCTACACAAACTTTGAAGTTCAAGGAGTGAACAAATCTAATTTGCTACAACAAATTATTTATTTGGTTAAAAATCAAAAACCAATCATGTTTTTGTTAGAAAAAGTTGCTCAAAAACATTTTCTATAAAACAATCTAAAAATCAATCCACTTTTTATATATAAAAAAAAGTTCAATCTAATTAAATCTTTCACATCAAATGAAAATAAAATTAATTACATTCTTTATTTTGACAATTCATAAAAATAAACTCATCAGTCACATTTCACATCATTTTTAAAGTTTAAGGTTTTCCTAAGAGCTTAAATGACTTAAAACTTAGACTACTTTGAATAAAAAAACTATTTCCTAATAGTAATAGTACTAATAAAATCATAATTTGAGGAAAAATAATTTGATCAATAGCAATTCATAACTTGATTTTACTGACTCCTCTTGTGCTCTTATGAATATATACATTTTTGTTCCTTAACATTATTCTATTCACAATTTTCGTTTTTTTTCTTTTAGGAGAATTTTTTTTTTTGCTTATGTTGTCATTGAAGATGTTATAATTTCTCGTAGCCATAGTTGCCATAGTGTATGATAATTTCTAAAAAAACTGTTATTCTGGTTATTGCCATTAGAGCCAGGGCAGACCCTATAATAATGTCAACTAGTGGTTTCCCTCTCACACGGACACTCAAAATAAAAACAAAACAATAACAAAGTTTAATCCGTAAGTCCCTAGATGTATTAATATATTATTTTATTTTAGTTTTGAGAAAATGGTTTTACACTAATCAAAAACTAGACCAATCCTAATTTTGATGGTAAGATAACAAACAAAAGATCCACAAATTTTTGAATGGTGACAGTTAAAGCACGTTATAAAAACAAATATTCAACTATGTTATTTTTATTAAAAATAATACATATATTTACATAAAATATAACTACTGAATTAAAAATATAAGAACAAATTTATGTGTTTCATGTAGAACAACCAAATCTTGAAGACAGCTAGTTGGATTGATCATCTACTAGACACAACTCAAGAGATTGTAGTGTTATTAATACAGTGAAAAATAAAGTTATTCTCAACTTTGACCCAAAATGTTGGTTTTTTTAATGCCTCGAAATCACTGGATACTTTATTTTTAATTAATTTTTTTTAATTTTAAATATTCTTTTTATTCTCGAATTAGTTTTAAAAAATAAATTTTCATATATTTTAAGTAAATCGGGAATTGACTTTTTAAATTATAGAGTCACCACATATTTTTAGAAAAATAGGAAAAATGTTTCACGTTATTAAACGTATTTAGAAATTATGTTTTGGTTCGGATCTTTGTTATTTATACTCGGGAAAAGACTATCGTTTTTCACCTACGTGCCTGTCAGAATAGCGATATTTACTTTAAATTTATTGTTGTACAATTTTTGTTTGAATTGTATTTAAATCCTTAACTATTGAAAGTATTAAAATTCAATAATTTAATTATATTTGTAGATATAATTTGATCAAATTTTGTACCTGAAAAATAACTAACTAACCAAATTAGTATTAGTTTTTAATGAAATAATATTTTATTATAATTTAAATTTATTTTTAAAAATAATTTTAAAATAAATTAGTTAAACTTTAATTTAAATAAAAGTAATTTTTATAATGAAAAATAATAAGTTAGTTTTTAATAATAATATTTTTAATTTTTAAAAGTAATTTATAAATCTTTATAAAGAAATTTTTATAAAAAAATTATTTTTGATATTTTCTTTCTTATTTATTGTGTTTTTGTTTTAGAAATCATTTAAAAGATTTGTGTAAAGCCTCGAAAAGACTAAAAGCAATTAATTTGTAAAATGTCTGAAGCAAACAAGCCTAAAAAGAGTATTTAATTTGGACTGATCACCGAATTATGCACTGTTTAAAAACCTTAATTAACACATGCCAACTGATCTGCTTCTTCTTCAGCAAGACAAATATGTCTTATTTTCAAAATCACAAACAAAACCAACTATTCGGTTAAACTTAGTACTACTGAAACAAGCAAAGCAAGGTCCGAACCCGGGAGATGTGGGCCGAGTTTGGTCGAAGCAGAAAATTATATTCAATCTTTAGATCTCAAATTTATTTTTGTTTAGTTTTTTTTATTAAAGCTTCTATTCTCAAAACGAATTGAATATAAAACTTTAAATTTTCATTTAGAATTTTTCTAGATTTTCATAGGATTTGTTATACATCAACTTCCCAGACCCTCATCGGACCTTTGTCAGAAAATCCGAAGCTTCGTCAAACAAACGGATTTGGCGTAATTCAAATCAAATTCTAATCATTTAGAAATTTTTTTAAATGTTTCTAAGATCATTTCCTAATATTTGAATCATAAAATAACAAAGTCAAGAAATCCACATTATTTATATTTAAATTTATTTAAAGAATGCAAGGTAATTGGAATATGGATAGATGAAAACAAATTTGAATCACCTTATTCGAATATTTACAAAAATTATATGTTTAGGAAGTTATGCTTCAATTAATGGTATTTTTTTTAAGGGATCTTTTTCACATCCGTTTTCTTCTTCTTCTTCGGAATGACTTTGTAATCCACAAGAATCGCTCCCCCCCGCAGCTTAGCACTGACGGGTGACGCATGGAAATACGGGAAAATTTTTTAGGGTGAATCAAGGTTCGATGTGTTTCAACATTTGTTTACATGCCAAATATATTTGTTTTCTGTTCCTAGATCTACTCATGCCACTGGATTAAATACTACCGGTCATGTGCAACCGATATTGCTAATGCTGGTTTTGGCAAGGCCAGTCTTGATACTGATAGTGGTCCTATTATTGTTGGTGATACTAATGTCGGTCTTAACTCCACCGGTCCAAATTCTGATCTTAAAATAGGTCCTGATGTAACTACCGGTCATGGATCCAAAGGTTCTGGCATTCAAAGATCTTTGGGACGTGTAATTCTTGGCCCTTAGGAAGCAAGCAAACCTAGTACTGATCCTCACAGTTCCAGGAATGCAAGCAAGAACCGAAGAAACAATGTCATCAGAATTCGAAACGATCCGATCCTTGGACTTAAAGCCACCTTTCGAGATTGTGACCAGGAGAATCATGGACTAAAAAACATTGAAAATCTTGCAAATAATAAGTAAACACTTGAGAATGATGTAGGGAATCTAAGATTTTGCGAAATCAAGAAATCAAATGTAGAAGAAGATCAATTGGTCTTGAATAAGTCAATGAAGTGAGTCTTAATTCTGAAATGGGGCAAATTAAAATCGATAACAGACATGAATTCAATAGTGAAAAGGTTCAAAGTCAGAAGAGACCTACTATAAAAGAATAGGCTGAAAATCGAAGACAAAGCAGAAAAATTCTGGATCTAGATTTTAGTTACTCTATCACGGGAGAGTATGAGATCTATGAGATACACTACCCACCAAGAGAAAAAAACATTACATATAATCAAAGTGTTGCCATTAAAGATAGTGAGGCAAGTGATGCTTATAACTTCTCTGAGGATGAGGTCCAAGATAGCATAGAAAGTCAGGAAGCCAACACTTATATCCATTCATAAATATAGTGACATGGAACATAAGGGGTTTCAATGACCCTCCGAAATGAAAAGAAATCAGGAGGACCATTGAGAATCAAGAGATCACTATTATGGGTATTCTTGAGACAAAAGTAAAAAGCTAGAACGTTGACAAGGTTAGCAAGATGTGTATTGATAGTAGCTGGGAAATTATTCATAATTCAAATTAAAAACGAGCAGAATCTGGGTTATCTGGGATAAAAAAGTTGTTGAGGTCACGACTCACTTTTCTAATGATCAAACAATCTTAGTTGAGGTCAAAGACAATATCACCGGAATTGGATTTCATCTTGCTATTGTGTACGGTAGCAACTCAAGCACTAACAGAAAACATCTCTGGAATTTTCTTAGGAACTAGATTGGTAGTGATAAATCTTGGGTTGTCTTTGGTGACTATAATGCAACAAGAAATAAAATTGTCGTAGTCCAGAATCTAAAATCACTCAGGATATGATTGACTTTAAGGACTGCATCAGACATTTGGGTTGTATTGAGCCTACTAATTTTGGGAACTTCCTCAGCTGGTCTTCTACAAGGGGAGATGAACACATAAGGAAAAGTAGGATTGACAAATGTCTGTTCAATGAGAATTGGATCAACAAATTTCCGAGAAACAAAACTTTATGTTCTGAATTCTGGAATTAATGATCATTGCCCGATTAAATTGTTATGAGAAAAGGAGGAGATTTTCAAGAAGCCCTTCAAATTGTTCAACTTTTGGATGGAAAGCGACAAATTCAATGATATTCTTCAAGTGAATGGTCTACAGATGTCAGGGGTTCCAATATTTACAATGTTTCTGAAAAGCTAAGATCCTAAAGAATCAACTCCAAAGCTTTGACAAGAAAAAATTCAGCAAAATCTCCAGTAGAGTTCTGGTTACAAGTGAAAGAACTGGAAGAGGTTCAGAAAAAATTATTAAGGGATGATAGTGATGAACAACTCAATGAGGAGGAGAGGAATGCACTCGAAAACTTCAGGAAGCTGACTCTACTTGAAGATAACTTCATTAGGTTGAAGTCAAGACAGAGTTGGCTTTCGTTAGGTGATAAAAATACAGTTTTCTTCTACAGGAAATAAAAGGCTAGAAACATGAGAAACAACGTGTACAGGCTGAAGAATGATGATGGCGAATATGTTCATGGTCAGAAGGTTGTACAAGATTTGGCTATCGAGTTTTATATGCAGCTAACTGGTACAAGAAAGCAACATCAAAGTCACCTAAATACCTTATATCAGATTATCGATAAAAAATTTTCTGCAGAGGATAGTCGCGAGTTAATAAGGGTTGTCATGAGGGCTGAGGTTAAAGAAGTTCTGTTCAGTATTGATGGGAATAAAAGATCGGGTCCGGATGGTTTCAATGCGAAGTTTTTCAAAGACAATTGGTCGGTTATGGGTAAAGATATTACTGATGGGGTTTTAGAGTTTTTCAAGAACAAGAAGATGTTAAAGCAATAGAATATAACGGTCCTGACCTTGATCCCCAAAACTGCGGTGGCCGGAAAATTACAAGATTTCAAACCAATTTCATGTTGCAATGTGGTTTACAAAATCATTTCAAAAATGATTTCTAAACGCTTTAAAATTTTCATAGGCAAAATAATAAATCTTAATCAATATGCATTTATCCCTAGTAGGACTATCTCTCATAATATTCTTTTCATGCAGAGTCTTTTAAAAAGCTACGGGAAAAAGAAAATATCCCCGAGAGTGGCTTTCAAAATAGATATCAAGAAAGCTTTCGACTCTATTAGATGGGAAGTCATTCGGGATTTTCTGGTTGTTTCTGTTTTTCTTATGATTTGTATTGATAGGATTATGCAATGCATGTATTCATCTTGGTTTGTTGTTAACGTCAATAGAGTCCATAGAGGCTACTTCAAGGGTGAAAATGGGGTACGACAAGGGGACCCCCTCTCTTCTTACCTTTTCGTAGCTATCATAGCAATCTTTAAGAGCATCTTCGCGATATTCACAAAAAATATTCCATATATCTTTCACCCTTTCTGTGAGGTAGAGGAGGTAACCCATTTATACTTTACTGACGATTTGTTCATTCTAGCGCACGTAGACGTTGATTTCATTAAAACTATTAGGGCTACACTAACGTTTTTTATGAGGTTACAGGTCTTACTATTAATGAAAGCAAAAGTGTGGCATTTTATGGAGGACTGAAAGAAGAAACAAAGTAAGACATATTCAACATCATGGGAATTTCGGAAGACAATTTTCACGTAAAGTACTTGGGGATTCCGATAACCGCGAAATAGATCGAGATCTCACACTATAAGTCGCTGATTGAAAAGGTAAAAAAATGATATTTAGTTAGGTGGCGAAGAAACTTTCTTATGTAGGGAGGATCGAGCTTATCAAAATTGTAGTCATGGGCATAATTGGATACTAGGCGTTGCAGATGGTCATTCTGAAGAAGGTAATTAAGAGCTAGACACAATAATGAGGAACTTCATCTGGGGCAGTAGCGGGAGAAAAGGAAAGAAAATTAAATAGACTTCTCTCTATAAGCCGAAAGAGGAGGGAAGCACTGGCCTTAAGAACTAAGTCGAGTGGAACCAGGCTTTAACCTTCAAGCATCTGTGGACATTGGAATGCAACCAGGAATCAATATGGATCAAATGGGTACACACGCGATTTATGAAATAGGAAACCAGTATCTGGATGTGTGAAATGAATGAAGGTATGAGTTGGTCACTAAAGAAAATTCTTAAACTGAGAAGTGATATTGCAAATCTTTACGACATTCGGCTAGGGGACAGGCAATGCACTATGTTCTGGCACGATCACTGGTTTGAAAACAAGGCAATAATTCACAAAGAGGAGTTAAAAAATACATGTATTAGAAGGGACTGCACAATGGCGAAAATCAGAGACGTAAAAGATGGGGACTGCGACTCACTTTTGAGAAGAAATCAAGAAGGAAAAATGATACTATATCACATCAGTAACATACAACTCCGAGACAAACATGACGTTCATGAATGGAATGCAGAAGATAATGGGAATCTAGTCTCAAAGAGAATATGGGAGGTCATCCGAGAAAAAACGTAGAAAATAGAATGGGCTCCTCTCGTATGGTCAACCAAGATCATTCCTCGACCTTAGTTCATCCTATGGCTTGCCTTCTGGGAAAGACTTAGCACTCATGACCGTATCAGAAAGTATATGAGCATCTGGGACGTGAGTTGTCTTCTATGTAACGGAAGTGAAGAAACCATTGATCACCTATTTGGGAGCTGCAGTATAACATTGAAAATTTGGGACAAATTCTCTAAAAACCTGGACCTGATTAGTTTCTCGAAGGAATGGAAAGAAATCAAAAAAGCAACACTACTCAAAGCCAAAGGAAACAGATTCGCAACAAACGTATTCAAGTGCGGCTTTGGAGGAGTAGTTTACAATAATTGGTAGGAACGTAATGCGAGAGTCTATGGAAAAATCCGTAGAAGTGTTGATGAATTAGGGAGAGACATAGTCTCGGATTGTTGCACACTTGTGGGAACATGGAGAAAAGTTTCAAGTACGGAGCAGAATTGGAATATCAGTAGTAATTGGAATTTATCGTTTACTAAAATTATTAGAAATGAAAACATTGTACTCAGATGATTCATTTACATTTTTGCTTTTATTCAGAATGATACGACTTCAGAATCATTCTAGGTCTGTCAAGAATGAACTCTTAAACTCGTGTTTTTTTTTCAATTTTTAGGAAGTTTTAATGAAATGACGCTAAGCAATTTTTCACAAAAAAAAATATCTTTGTTTTAAAATAAAATATTATATTAAAAGGTTTTAAGAATACTTGAGAGCTTATGAAATTAATCATGTAAAAATTATTAGTTTTGTTCAATTTGAATAATTTGGGAATCAAATAATTAATTTAAAAGATTATTCATTTGAAATCAGAGTCGCCAAAAAATTATTTTAGAAAAATCAATAAAAGAGTTTGGGTGTATAAACGTACTTTTTAACAAAGTTTCAATAAGGGATTCGACTTTTAGTTACGCCCAGGAAAGGGCTTTCGTGTTATGTCTTATGTTCCCGTCAAAGAATGGTTTTGTTTTAAAAAAAGTAAGTCTGGCTATTAAAATATTATTTATAACATTTATTTCCTATAATTTTATTTATAAAACAATGATAGGTTTAAATTACGTAAATAATTGTACAAAATTATTTAAAAAGGCGTTCTCCGATTGCGTTGATATAAAACTAAGAAAAACCTAAAACATTGCAGAAAATTGTTAAAATTTAAAAATAACTTTCAAACGGAGCCTTAGTCAAAATATTATTTTAGGAAATATCCCAAAAATATTTAAAATATCATTTTTTGACCTTTCAAGATTATTTGAAAATGTATTGGGGGTTCTAAAATTACAAAAATAATTTTGGAGTTTGATAAATGGAACCAAACATGCTTATATGGCCGGAGTTCTATTGTTAAAGTTCGGTTTTGGTGATCTAGGCTCGGTCTAGATCAGGATGGTTTGGAATAGGGCTCAAGAGCATGGGTCAAGAGATTGGAGGGATCTGTCTTGTGTTAAAGAGGCTCAGTCTCGAACTCGGACTCCTCGGTCGAGAGATAGGAGGGCTCAGTCCTAGGTCTTTGAGGCTGAGTCCCATGTCTAGGTTTTCTCGGTCGTGACCTAGGAAGCTCGGTCCTAAGTCAGACAAACCTTGGTCAGATTCATTGGTCCTTGATCAAGAACACAAGTCTTGAGTCTCGTTCCTAACTCAAGAACATAGGTCCTCGATCTCGGTCTTGACTCAACAACATCGGTCATTGCACTCGATCTAGACCGAAGATTCTTGGTCCGCTTTCTTGTTCCCGATCCTACAAGACACGGTCTTCGGGGAACGAGTATTCTTGATTTGGTCAAGAAATGCAGAAGCCATAACTTTTGATACAAATCATGGAATCATGTTCTATAATCTATAGATTATTCATATGATTATGGAAAACAAAAGCCCTAACCCTAATCATGATCATTCGATATTTACAAATATCAATTTTCAAAAACCATTTTAAGTCAAAACATAAGATCTTTTGAATTAGGCCATTTCAAGATCTAATTTTTGTTCCATTTGCTTTAAAGGATGAACAGAGTTAAATATAACTAAAACAAGAACATCATAACAACTTTGTGACAATTTTTGAAGATGAAATCAAAATCCATTTTTTTCAAAAACTCAATTTGATCAAACATGACGGGATGATGTTACAGTGATCTGGAAATCATTCTAACATCTTTACAAACATATTTAACAACTATTTGAATCAAAAACTCAAGATTAAAGCTCAAGAACTTGAATTTTTAAAAATATAGATTTTCAATTCAAATTTTCATTTTATTTTAATTTGATTGAATCTCTTTCAATAGAAAACTCATACAACATTTAGGGAATGATTCTAAACTAACTCACATAATTAAACCCTAGAACATATCAAACCGATCAAACTTGATAAAAACCAATTTTTAATCAGAAATCTAAATTCAAAGGATTTGAATGTTAACAAACAGTTGGAGAACACTCCTATATAGGTTTTATACAAAATGACCTTCACAATTCAGCTGAGGAATATCCATAAGAGGAGTTGTATAGATTATCATTTTTTCTTTTTGTGATCTGGTAAAGTGTCTTTCGTAACTAGGTAAAATATTGACCGGTTGTGTTGAAGGGAGCTTTGGTTTTAGAATGAGAAAATTTCCTTCGCAATTGGATTAAAATCGCCGACTTTAGGGGACTTATTATCATTTATGGTGTGTTTCTACATAATCTTTTTCCCTATTGGTTTATGAAGTGACCTTCACAGATGGTTGAAATATCAACCAAGCGTTTCGTTATATTCCGTCACAAGGAATAGATGGATGTTATGGTGCCTCGTTTTCTACAGCGTGGGAGCTTTGAAAAAAGCTGATGAGTAATTGATTATCCCATCTCTTTCTCAACTAACATCTTGAGAACATCAAGAAACCTCGATCTTATCCATGGCATGGTGGCTTGGATTCAAAGTGTATTCGAGATTGTGCTTTGAGCATTCCTGTACTTGTAAAGATATCTCACTTAATGAGTCGAGTCCATTTTTCTCATATGTTAAGATATTGATGATAAATTCAATCTCATGCAGACGATTATCCAAACTATTAACTTTCTAGGAAGGGTGGTTGGGATGTGAGGTCCTGTTAGGTATATTTTTGGTTGCTTTTGCCATAGGCCTCAATATTTCGAATGTTCAATTATTCTTGGTCTAATCACAAAGAGAGTTTTGACTTTATGGCTTGGGGATTTATTTTTAACTTTCGAGGGTATATATGGAGGAATCATTACGTTTTGCTCTTGAGATAGTCAGCGGGACAACCTCCCGAGTGAGCACAAACAGTGATTTCAACACCTCAACCTACACGGGAGTAATTATTTTTGTTGGCTTCCAAGGTATATCTGTAGAAATCAATACGTTTTTCTCTTGAGATAGTCATTGTGAAGACCGCCCGAGTGAGCATAAACTACAATTTCGACATCTCAACCTACACATCAGTGTTTATTATATTATATTTTTTTATACCTTGAGTTTAGTTCATTTTTTCCCTTATACAAAAGAAAATGAGACATCCTTTCTTTTATTGTGACTTTGGCTCATCTTTTGAAGGGTTTATTCACGTTTTTTTTCAAAAGTCCTTTCATGGAGGGTAAATTTTCTAGATAATCGTGTAGTACAAAATGAGCGTATTAGGGATATCCATCGATTAAAGTTTTCTGGAAATTCATAATCATATTTGAGAGATCAATCACCACTTGATTAACAAAGATGATCTTGTCTTTTTTCCCCTACTTATTCCTAAAATCCTTGTCACTGGTTGGTGAAAAGAACCAATGTTCCCATTGTCTTTTGATTTAAGTGAGACAAAACTAGGAATTCTCGATTCCTTTTTTATTTATTTAATGTTGAGATATGACCTATAAATAGGTTTCCTACGTATCTTCCTTTTGTCCTTGGTGTATTTTTTATTTTCTTTGGAAGAATCAGGTCTCACATAGTTCTTCTAGGGAATGAAGGTAACGTAGTTGTAGAAAGTTAGATGTCGATTAGTTCACTCAAATTTGGGGATTTAATTTCTGGGAATTAGGACGTGGCTATAAAATAAAAAATTAGAGGTCGATTAGTTCATTCGAAGTTGGAGAATGATTTTTGTTTAATCTTAGTAAGACTGGATTGTGAGCTGTATAGTCCTAATAAGGCTGAATTGTGAGTCATATAGTCCTGATAAGACTGAATTATGAGTCGTATAGTCCTGGTAAGGCTAGAATGTGAGCTGTATAGTCCTAGTAAAGCTGGATTGTGAGTCGTACAGTCTTGGTAAAGCTGGATTGTGAGGCGTATAGTCCTAGTAAGGCTGGATTGGGAGCTGTATAGTCCTAGTAAGGCTTAATTGTGAGTTGTATAGTCCTGGTAAGGCTGAATTGTGAGCCATATAGTCCTAGTAAGTTTGGATTATGAGTCGTCTAATCCTAGTAAGACTAGATTAAGAGTAGTATAGTCTGATAAGGTTGGATTGTGAGCCATATAGTCCTGGTAAGGATGAATTGTGAGTCGTATAGTCCTAGTAAGGATGAATTCTGAGCCGTATAGTCCTACACGTATTGATATTAAACATAATATCGTTTCATTGCGTTTAGATTGCTTGGAGCAATAAATTCTTCGCCTTCTATTATAGATAAGTGGACTTCACCTCCCGAGAGGATTTTCATGATTAGGAAGGGTCCTTCCCATTGTGGTTGGAACTTACCCTTAGGGTCCAACATTTTTTGGGTTCATTTAAGAACCATGTCACCTTCCTTTAGATTCCTAGGTTTGACCTTTCTACTAAAGGTATTGGCCATTTATTGTTGGTAAGCCTAGTTTTACATAACGCATTTAACTTGTGTTCTTCCATTCACATCAATTGATCATATCGAGATTTGCCCTAGTCTTCTTGAATGACATGAGACTCCAAAAGGACTCTCAACGTAGTGATTTCAATCTCGATAAGTTTTAAGATATCCATGTCGTATACTATAGAATATGATGTTTCATTTGTCGATGCTTGAGCAGTCGTACGATATCCCCATAAAGAAAATGGTAACTTTTCATTCTAGTCCTTGTATGTGTTGGTCATAGGTTTGATGATCCTAATCATATTTTTGTTAGTTGATTTGACCACGCCATTATTTTGGGGTCGATAAGGCGATGATTTGTGGTGCTCAATTTTACTTCTTTGAGCAAGGACAAAATCTTTTCCTAGAAATATCTTCTATTATCTGAAATAATGGCATGTAGTAATTTGTTTCTTGCTATGATATTGACACGGATGACCTTTTCTACTTGAGTAGACTTCAAAATCTGATAAGATGTTGCTTCGACCCATTTAGAAAAATAGTCGATAGCTACGAGTATGAACTCGTGTCCATTTGACGTATGGGGATATATTTTCCCGATGACATCAATACCCCATGTAGAAAATGGCCATAGTGATGTCATACGTGATTGTAAAAATACTGGAGTAAGTTTTAGGTCAGTTTAAAACTAGCATTATTGACAACTTCTTACATAGATGACACATTCTTGTATTTTCTTGGAATGAGCTAGTCCATTCATATGTGGACCACATACTCATGCGTGCACTTCTTCTATGATCCGTCAAGCTTCGGGATCATCGATGCAGAGCATGCTATGACCATCAAAAGATCATATACAAAGCTTATTAGATATCCAAGCATAATTAAAAGAATACTAGCGATGGACTCTTCGTTCCTTATCTCGGAAATAGGACGAATATTCTCCATATTCGATGTATTTTTGGAGAATGTCAAACAATGGTTTGTTGGGCACTTGAATGGAGGCTATCACTCCGATGTCAAGATCGGGTTTTTGTTTTTGTCGATATTTAGAGGTATGACCTTAATTCCAACAGGGATTCTGGTCATGGCTGTTAGCGTAGTTAAAGCATCGACAACGCATTTTTATGAACAAAGGGATCATGTGGATCATGTTGTGTAAGATCATGGTTGCTTCTCTTTGGTAAGTAGCCCCGACATTTTTATGACCAAAGGGCATTCCTCTGAAATAAAACGTGCATACCTCTATAATGAAGGTGGTATTTTCTTTGTCTTCTTCTGTGATTAGGATCATGTTTTATCTTAAAAAACATCCATTAAAGATAAAAGTTGATTGTTGGCGACATTATCGACTATAATGTCGATATGAGGTAAAGTAAAGTTATCCTTAGAGTTGACTTTATTCAGGTCACGATAGTCTACACATACGCGCATTCTTCAATCCTTCTTTAGGATATGACCCGCATTGGTTATCAATGTGCGATAGTCTACAATTTTAAGGAATCCCACTTCCAATTTCTTTGGGACTTCTTTTTTAATTTTGGCCACAACCTTAGTTTTCATCCGTCTTAACTTTTGTTTGACGGGTCTATCCTCTGTATAGATGGGAATATGATGTCAAACAATGTCGGGATCTACGCTATACATATACTTATATGACCAGGAGAATACATCTTTATTGGTCTTTAAGAGTTCTATCATTTCATGACATTTGTTGTCACTCAGACTTGTCCAATCAACACAATTTGAGGATCGTCTTGCGTATTGAGGTTTATCTTGAGTGTTGTTCAGTAGCGGAAACAATCTTATCTTTATGGTCCAAAAAGTTAAATCAAAAGAAAACATCATCATCTAAATAGTATTCAAAGTTGTATATTTGTATTTTATTGAACGTTTTATTATAACTAGAAGAGGATATCCAATCAGGATTGTCCTTACAAACTTCCTTATTGATTACAACATCATACACTTTTTCATAGTGACAAAGGGAGGCGTTGTTACTATACCCTATCAGGTTGATTATAGGAGCTTCATCAGCTACTGGTAGATTTATGAAATCGTTTTTATAAGAACTTTCATCATTTGAACCCTCTTCTGTCATAAAATGATAATTTCTGACTAGTTTATCTAGGGTTTCATACCATTAAACGGTTATTTTCCTAATAATATTAACAAATGAATTAGGATTAAAAGAAAATTTTAAAATATTTCAAAACATGGTGAGCGGGTCTACAACATTTGATTGAAAAATGGCTCAGGGAAATAAAAACATAGTGTGGTTTCCCATTCTTATATAAACTGACCGTGTAGGGTTGGAGGGATAGGTATACATTTCTTGGATATTTTAACTTTTATGAAATCTTCACCAACTATTGGGGTATATTCGGTGCTGAAATTATTCGAGTCGTAATAAGACCAAGAGAAAGAAGACATGGCTGAAACATTGGGTCCTAGACCCATTCCTGGAAAATATTTTATTTTCTGCATGAGACGCATGTATATTATACTGTATGAGGTGAAGTCGGGAATACAATATGAATCCTAGTTTTTCCTAAATATAGGACAAATTTTAAACCCACTCAATTCGATCCCCTAATTGCTAGCTTGAGTTGAACCAACGTGGCCACGACATACTTATAGCCTTCTATTGTGGTGGTTTTTCTATTGCCCATAAACCATATTTTCTGAAGTAGGGTGTAGGCAAGATCCTTAGCCTGATAAAACCAATGTTTTTCCAAGATTACGTTGTATGATAGTCACATATTTATTATGTAAAATTCTACCTCAAAAGGTGTATTGGCTACGTAATTCGTGGTTCGGAAGCTACCCATAATTTCTTGACGAGAATTGTCAAAGTCTTAGCACGCAGGTCTGATGGAATAATCTTCTCAGAGGGGATGCCGATTACTTGAAGGGTCTTCCATGGACATATGTATAGTGTTGAACCAATGTCGATTAAAGTCATGTGAATGATTTTATCAACCATTTGTACAGAAATGTAAATTACCTTAACATGGGTTTCGTTAGTATTAGGTAACTCTTTGTCCTCAAAATCTATCATGTTGATATGTGAGGTTTCTGAGATAATTCCAAAAAACTATTCAAGTGTCATATTAGCTAGTATGCTTACCTTGGACAGCTCATTCAACATAGCATGCCTAGGTTCTATAAAGTACATCAAGATTTCCCATATGGATATATTGGCATTTGTCTTCGTCTTCCTTAGTTGAGTAAGAAGACTATCACACAAGTTTTCGGTTCTGAGTTCATTTTCCTTTCTTGGAACATTTAATGGTCCAGAAAGATAAGCCATATTGGTTGGATCTGTTTTCATAAAGTTGGGTTGAAAGTCAGTTCTGTTTCTAGTTGTGGAGACTTTGTGTCTTTCGTCTCTTGGAGAACTAGTGTTGGGATTGTCAAGGATTCACCACATTTGAGATACCTCCAATGGAGGTGGAATTCTTAGATTCTCCTTTTTCGTCCATGGATTGACCATATTAACTTCAAGATTTTTAATAGGTTCGTTTATAGTGATAATGTTCAATTAGTGATCGGGTAACAAGTTTTTCGCGATCTCGGATTTGGAGATGATATTTTGGTCGATTAGGTCTTGAGACTAATACTTAAGGGTACTACAATTATTAGTAGAGTGACATTTCATCTGATGGTAGGCACACCATGGCTCTTTCAAACTTTCAAATGAATTCTTTACCTTCTCTTTGACTTACAGGCTTGATGAGATTTCTTTTTTGGAGGAGAGAAAGAGCTCGACTCAGGGTCATACCCATATCATCAAAAGTTCTAGGTGGTCTTAGGACATTTGGTATTAGAGGTTTGGGTTCCGACAGGGGTTTACTAGGACATGGCTTTGGCGAGGGCGAAGTCTGCCAAGCAGCGATTACTTGATGAACATCTGTTGTCTTTCCTTTGAGGTTGTGTAGGAATAGCGTATTGTTTTATGGTTTTATTTTCTTTTCTTTCCTTTTCAAAGGTTTCGTCGAGGTTATTACAAGTTTTGAGGAGTTTCTTTATGTTTTGGAAAGTCTTAACATCGAATCCAACATAATATCGACCGTTAACGTTATCCAAAATCATATCGATTTACCTTTTTTCACTAAGAAACAAATCGATTTCTTCATTAACAAATTTCCATCTTTTAATAAAAACCAAAAACTTCTTCTTTTCACCTTGTTTCACGTTCTTGAGCTTCTTCTCAAGTTGTTCTAAGATGAGATGCATGCTTAACCATTCTATAAAGGACAAAGTGAGTTCATCAATGATTTGAAGGTATGATATCTTCTCTTGGTGATATCAAAACAAAGCTGCATCATCTAAGTATTGAGAAAAAATATGAAGGATCGTTGGTTTTCCAAGAAACAAAGAGGCTGTAGCCGTTGTGTATACCTGGAAGAAATCGATTGGGTCGCTTTTACTTACATATTTTGATAATGATGGAAGTTTTATGTCAAATGGGATGACTTCTCGTTCTATAGTTTTCATAACATTCTGTTAGGAGTTTTAATTATGGCCGAGCCTTTCAAGTTCTTTAATTCAAGAAACGGGTTCTTGATGATGAAATTCAACACTCTAGCGCAGCGGACATAGAATTAGAGGAGAATTCGAGGTTAGGGAGAGAAGAGCCGAAGGGGAGGAGAGAAATACCACTAGATCACACCTAGCGGTCCAAGAAGGGGGAGGAGGGCCGAGAGATAACTTAAACACCAAGTTCCAAAATATTCAATTCATGGCCCCAAAAAGTGGGGTGGGCATCACCATTTAAAGAGGCTGAAGTACCCAAGAGTCGGTTACAAATTTGTTATAACAACTTACAAAATAACAGAATTCGGTTTTAAAGAAAATAAGAGAAGATAAAAGATGAATTGTTAAACGGAACATTGAGATGGCCCAATTGTTTCATAGGACCGAGGAGGGTGCACTTTCTTATTCGAGGATCGTAACATCATCTCCCCCATCAGAAGTTCGTCGACCCCGACGAAGAGAGTGTTGTCTTGTCTGCCTCCTTGCAGCTAGCATCTCTGGGCATTGAATACTTATAACTTCTGCATCTTCCCAAGTTTGGTCTTCTGTTTGGGCCCCATCCCAATTGATTAGCATCTGTTTTTTCATTTTTCCTTGCACCATTATATCTTGTTCACCAACAATTTTTCCGGTCCTGTTTGGTTGTGTGCTAAGTTGGGGAATATTTTCAACAGCAGCAGGGGTACCTTTGAATGACTTTAATTGTGAGACATGGAAAACATTATGCATTCTGTTGTCGGCCCCGAGTTCCAACTTGTAAGCAACTTCCCCAATCCTTTCCAACACTTCAAATGGCCCAAAATACTTTGGTGAGAGCTTGTGGAATAACTTCTGGACAGAACGTTGTCTATATGGCTGTAATTTCACCAATGCCCAGCTACCCACTTGCAACGTGACATCTTTCCTCTTCTTGTCCTGCTGCTGCTTCATACGATTCTGGGCTCTTTTCAAATGGAATTTTATGAGTTGGAGTGAGGCTTCCCTGGCCGTTAGCGATACATCCACCTCTTCCACTCTCGAGTCACCTGCTACATACGGTGTGTGGACCGGGGGCGGATATCCATATATGACTTCAAAAGGAGTTGTTTGTATTGCTGTATGAAAATTAGTATTATACCACCATTCAGCCAAATGCAACCAGCGTACCCAATCTTTCGGTGTTTGGCCAGCCATGCAGCGTAGATAAGTGACCAAGCATTTGTTGACTATCTCGGTCTGGCCATCCGTCTGGGGGTGATAGGCTGAAGATAAAGCTTGTTTTACTCCTTGTATACTTAAAAATTCTTGCCAAAAGGTGCTTAAGAACACTTTGCCCCGATCACTAATGATGGTTGTTGGCATTCCGTGGAGCTTGGAAACATTATCCACAAATAAAGTGAGTAAGAAAAGGGGTGTTGCAGACTCATAAAGTGGGCCATCTTCGATAGTCTGTCAACTACCACAAATATAACACTTTTACCTTTTGACTTAGGCAAGCTTTCAATGAAATCCATGGAGACCGATTCCCAGAATCAATTGGGAATTGCTAAGGGCTGAAGCAGACCCCTATATGCTGAGTTATCAGATTTATTTTTTTGGCAAACTTCACATGTTCGGACAAATTCCCTAATGTCTTTAAGCATTCCTGGCCAATAGTAAACAAGTTGCATTTTTTCTGGGTGACCAGAGTCCCCGAATGCCCCCCTTCTGCTCCCAAGTGCATGGCTGCAATTAAGGTAATTCTAAGGTCATTATTCTTCCCCACCACCAGCCGGTCCCTTTTCCTCAATAACCCGTGGTCGTATGAGCAATCTGGGTGAGAATCAATATTAGCCAGAATTTCACGAATAACTTTGGTTAAGTTGGGATCTTCTTCATAGCTTTCCTGAATCTGTTTTTGGACAGTAGTGTGATAGACTGAAATTCCTGCACATTGAACACCTGCTACGCACCTAGACAAAGTATCTGCCACCAAGTTTTCTTTTCCCTTTTTATATTGAACAACAAAGTCATATCCCACCAATTTATAGAGCCATTTCTCTTGAGCCGGGGTTTGAACTCTTTGTTCCAGCAAGTATTTAAGGGCTTCATGATCGGTTTTTACAATAAATTGCTTGTACCTAAGGTAAGATCGCCACTTCTCTACCACAAAGGTTAAGGCCATGAGTTCTTTTTCATATGTGGATGATGGTAACTTTTCTGGTTCAATCCCCTTGCTTATGAATGAAATTGGTCGACCTTCTTGCATTAGAACTGCCCCTATACCAATTCCGCTTGCATCGGTCTCTACTACAAAGGGAATATCGAAATTTGGAAGCGCCAGGACCGGAGGGGAAAGCATACGATGCTTCAACAATAGAAATGCATCTTCAGCTTCTTTATTCCATTCAAACTGACCCTTTTTCAACAGGGTCGTGAGTGGTCGTGCTATGGAGCCGTAGCCTTTTATAAATCTTCTATAGTATCCGGTCAGACCAAGGAACCCTTTCAATTGCTTAGGAGATTTTGAAACTGGCCATGTGCTCATTGCTTCTAACTTTGCTGGATCTGTGGCTACACCATTCTCATCAAGGATATGGCCAAGATAGGCAATTTGCTTGCACCCAAAATTACATTTCCCCTTGTTAAGGAATAATTCGTTATGTTGCAATATTGAAAGTACCTTATGTAGGTGTTGGATATGCTCCTTCCAGCTCGGGCTGTATACTAGGATATCATCAAAAAATACTAGCACAAACTTCCTTAGAAATGGTTTCAGGGTCGCGTTCATTAAGCTTTGGAAGGAGGACGGTGCATTGGTTAGGCCGAAGGGCATCACCAAAAATTCATATAGGCCTTCGTGAGTACGGAATGCTGTTTTGTGGCAGTCACCTGGGTGCATCCTTATCTGGTGGAATCCTGAGCGCAAATCGAGCTTGGAAAAAAACCTGGACCCATGCAATTCTTCCATTAACTCTTCAATGACCGGGATAGGAAACGTATCCTTAATGGTTGCTGAGTTGAGCCGCCTATAATCAATACACATTCTCCATGATAAGTCTTTCTTTCGGACCAACACCACAGGGGCGGCAAAAGAGATGTGGCTTCTTCTTATGACTCCCCTGTCTAGCATATCGTTGACCAAATGTTCAATTTCTGTCTTCTGCAGGGCAGGATATCGGTAGGGACGCATGCATACAGCTTCCGTGCCTTCCTTTAATGGGATACGGTGATCTTGTTCCCTGGCGGGTGGTAAGTTCTCAGGTTGCTGGAATATTGGGCTGAAATCATCTAGCATTTGCTGAAGGTCTTCAGGAATATCATCTGGTGGCCTTGTAGAGAGCGAGAAAAATTGTGCTTCGTTTTCACTTCTTATTTGGATCATGGCAGCAACATTGCCTTTCTTTAATAACTTCTCTAGGTGATCACCCTTCATTAAATTGATTTGTGTATGGGATATGCCTTGCAAGACCGTGGTTAACCCTTCCCTTTCAAAAGAGAGTGTTAATTTTTTAAAGTCCCATTTTGAAGGGCCTAGAGTAATCAGCCATTCGATTCCCAGCACAATATCATACCCTGTCATTGTTAATACCTTCATATTTGCTTGATAAAACATGCCTTCCATAGACCATTTCAGATCTTGGCAGAAACTAGAGCATAGAATGTTAGAGCCGTCTGCCACTCGGACCGAGAGCACTTGGGTGGGAAGTATGTCATGGCTAATGTTCTTCATTATCCTGCTATTAATGAAATTATGAGTGCTGCCTGTATCAATTAAGATCACGACCGGTAGGTTCCCAATTTTGCCAAGAATCTGGAGTGTTTGAAAGGTTTTAGAACCCGTCAATGCATGTAAGGATATGGCTAATTCTTCCACTACGTCAGGCTACAAAAGAGAATCATCAAGATCTACCTCCGGAGCAGGTTCTTGGTCGGGTTCTTGATTTTCTTGATTGGCCGAGACCATGAATAACTTTGATTTACACCTGTGATTTGGTTGCCATTTTTCGTCGCAAGTGTAGCATAGGCCTTTCCTTCTCTTTTCATCCATTGAAGTTGGATCTAATTGCTTAACATGGCCCTGATTTGCACTCGAAGAAGGCCCATATGAAGAGCTCGACTTGATGTATGGGGCTCTGTTCGTGCTTTGCCAACTTGGTTTGACGATGATCGGATTGGGCAGTAGTGGTGGCTCGGCGCTGTACAAATTCCCATTGCTCATTAAAGACCGGTACGTTGCTTCTTGGACTTTAGCCATGGCCATGGCTTCATTTAAAGAATCTGGGAATCGAAGCCTGATGTAGTTTGCAATTTCTTCCCTTAGACCGGACAAATAACAATCTATGACGTACTCCATTGGCATGTTGTAGAGTTTATGAGAGATCGACATATATTGCAGATTATAATCTTGAACCGACCCAACCTGTTTCAGATTCATCAACTGTCTCATTGGAGTGTCGTGTATAGAGGGTCCAAATTGCGTCATAAGATCTCTCTTGAACACGTCCCAAGATAGGGCCTCCATATGATCACGATTCTGTAGATAAGATCCATACCACATTCTTGCTTCAACAGAAAAGTGAATGGGTGCAATTTCTAGTTTCGTGGCATCCCTAGTTTTGTCCACCCTGAAAAATTGCTCGGCAGATATTAGCCAGCCCTCGACATCGGACCCATCAAACCGAGGAAAATCGACCTTGGTTAGCCGAGTAGGAGGAGCATAGTGTTGATCGCGGTTCTGGCCAGGGTGCGGGGGGCTAAATGGTGAAGGACCGTGGCAAGAATTATCATCATAGGGTCTGTGGCGGGGTTCTTGCACGTTTCCAGATGCCCCGCTCTCAAGGGCCGCCATTCTTTCTTCACCCACATCAAATCTACGGTCTATGGCAGCTTGCATTGCTGCTGTTTGTTGAGACAAGTTTTCAATCAGGGCCTTGAGCGCATCCATTTCCGATTGCTGGCGAGTTTCTATCATGTTGAGAATCGGCCAACTCTGATACCAAGATGTTAGGATTTTTAATTATGGCCGAGCCTTTCAAGTTCTTTAATTCAAGAAACGGGTTCTTGATGATGGAATTCAACACTCTAGCGCAGCGGACATAGAATTAGAGGAGAATTCGAGGTTAGGGAGAGAAGAGCCGAAGGGGAGGAGAGAAATACCACTAGATCACACCTAGCGGTCCAAGAAGGAGGAGGAGGGCCGAGAGATAACTTAAACACCAAGTTCCAAAATATTCAATTCATGGCCCCAAAAAGTGGGGTGCGCATCACCATTTAAAGAGGCTGAAGTACCCAAGAGTCGGTTACAAATTTGTTATAACAACTTACAAAATAACAGAATTCGGTTTTAAAGAAAATAAGAGAAGATAAAAGATGAATTGTTAAACGGAACATAGAGCTGGCCCAATTATTTCATAAGACCGAGGAGGGTGCACTTTGTTATTCGAGGATCGTAACACATTCTTCCAATCATGGTGCTCATTAATGCTACTTTTGGTTAGTGAATTCAGTTGAGCTATCTAGATTTGTTGGTGTTCAGTTGATCCATTTGTACCTTATATTATGTTGAAGAAATATTTGTAGGATTATCACCTTCTTGGGATTTATTGGGGTCAACACTGGCATTTCCCGAATTGGTTTTAACTGACCTGTTATCCCCATCTTCATCGTATAGAGAGGCCTCTTCTGCGTTGCGACGGGTTTGAAGGTTAAAACTAGTTGGCGTGAATACAAACGAAATAGATGGTTGTGATTGTCGTGACAAAGATGGTTATTCCTGAAATTGAATAGTAGGTTCGGTCATCAGATTGGTCAATATTGCCAATTGTTCCGTTACTTGTTGAAGAATAGCCTTCATTTCAGAAAACTCAATTAGAGAGACTATTTCTTGAACGATTATTGGAGTTCCTCCGCTATTTTTTGGCGCAAAAAATGTCTAGTTTTTTGGTCTCTTTTTCGTGTGGGTGTACTATTCAAAGTGACTATCGGATTGCAATTGCGAAGGGAAAGAAGATAAGGATTTGCAGATGTAACAAAGTATAAATGTAAATGCATATGCTTATAAGATGAATATTAGAGAATGAACATCTCAAATCAAAACAATCATAGATTGGTATATAAACATATTTGCGCCATTTGTTACAGATAGACTATTTGTTAATATCTTACAAATAGAGTCTAAAAGGTGTTGGGATTGGGTGCAACAATAGAGACTAGGGTCTACTTATGTTGAACGCTTACGATAAATGATTCGATAATCCTGTGAGGGATTAGTATCTGTATCTATTCTTCGCAAATCTTCACAAACTCTAGAAATGGATTCAAGTCGGAACTGTTTGTTTAGAGTTGAAGCTTTAGACAACCGAATGTAAATGGTAGGAAGTAAAGAACACAAGG
Organism: Impatiens glandulifera; assembly: GCF_907164915.1. Lineage (NCBI taxonomy): Eukaryota > Viridiplantae > Streptophyta > Magnoliopsida > Ericales > Balsaminaceae > Impatiens > Impatiens glandulifera. Next base: position 17,549,333 of record NC_061869.1, on the reverse strand, counting down.
AGTCTTATGGATGTTTGGAGATAAAATTCCTACGTCACCCCTTCTTCCACAACTGGAAGGATATCCACTAAAACTTTTAATCACATACAACTCACTGAGCTAGTTAACTATATGTTTAACAGAACAACCTCTGTTCAACTTAAAGTGTGTATTATAGTATAATCACAACTATACAGTAATTGATTTTCTCTCTTAAGCTTGAAATATGTAGGGAATCAGTAAGAACAAGAGCAATTCGTAATAGCTTGTGTATGACAATCAATTGTGTGAGCAATGAAGTAAATAATTCAGTGATTCTTCCGTTGTCCTTGAGCATCTATTTATAGTTAAAGGACAACGACGGTCGAATGTTCTTTGTGGATACGTGGAAAGTGTCTATTGGACGTCCGCTTATGTACAAGAGTATCGCAGACTTTGAGCGTTTGGATCATGGCCGTACCGATCAGGTAGTGCGTCGAATATCCTCTGATATTTTCTTGTACTGGAAATGCAATTGAGAGATTCTCACGTACGTAGCATTCATTCATTTGATGGAGTTCACTAGCGTGTTAGACGGCTGAGAATAGGAGCAACAGACAGCTAGGTGAACGTGGTTAGACGTATGCTTTCTTCAAATGGCTGCAAAGCAAGGAATTAGACGTACTTCTTTAGACCGCGTCTAAAGGAGTTAGACGTCTTTGTCTAACTGCGCATTCCTTTACACAGCGTCTAAAGGAGTTAGACGACCTGGTCTGACTATTATATTTTTTTTCAAACGTTGGAAATGGTTTAAAACTAATTTAAAACTAAGTGCATAATTCTTTTATTAAGTTTTATCAATTAAGTACTGTTTAAATATAATTCTTAAGTTTATTTTACTAATCATTTTGAGTGATGTTTGTTTATTACTCGATATTGATATAACTCTTTAGATATTGTTATTATTTGTCTATTATTATTATATATGTTCTAATTCTACTTCTTCACTTATTTTTGAATATTATGATTATGAGGGTTATCATTTTAACCATAATATTTGAGTTGTTATATTGGGATCTTAACTAGTAAAATTCTAAAATAAAATATTGAAAAACTGAGAATGTAACTTTATTTTTTAAATATATCTTAAGTTAAATCAATCATAAGTTGATGTTTTAAAACTAATGTTTCATATTTTAATCTTATTTTCTTGTAAAATAAAACTACGAAAAATGGTTATTGTTAGGAATGTGCAAAAAAAAGACTTGAAAATCAATAACCAAACAAAACTGAAACAAAACTGATAGTTTACCAGTTTTATGTTTCCGGTTTATCGGTTAATTAATTTTTTACCAGTTAAAAAGTTTGATTTACGGCTGAACTATTTTTTTTACTTATTTAACCGATAACAGATAATAATTCTAATTATATATTTTATTTTATAATTTATATTAGTTATTTTATAAATATTAGATATATTATAAATAATTTTAATAATTTATATAATTATATTAGTTTTTAAAATTTTAAATTATAATTGGTATAAAATTATATTTTATAAATTTTTTAATTTATATAACTATTAATTTTAAAATGGAGACTCTTAAAATATATTATATTATTACAATTATATAATATATTATAATATATTTTTAAATATATCAATTAAATATAATGTATTATATTATAACAATAATATAATATATTGTAATATAGAAAAAAAAAATATATATATATATATAATACAACAGTACAAACAGAAATTTTGAAAAATTTCATGTAGTAAATTGAATACTTAATTTAAAAATTCAATTACTAGTTTCAGGTTAAACCCAGTTAATCGATCGGAACCAGTAGAACAAGAAATAGTAAAAGCGATATAATTACCGGTCGGTTAATTCGATTTGTAAAATAAGAGGTAAAATCGGACTTAACCAGAACCAAATAACTAGTTAACCGACTTGTTGAACACCCTTAGTTAATAATTATTGTAGTAATATCTTTTAAAAAATTCTCAAATATATTTTCTTAAATTAATACAATCCATAAGTTAATGTTTGAAATTCAATAAATTAATGCTTTACAACTAATGATTCTTAATTTTCTTTTGAAAAATTTAAAAAAAGAAAAAGAAAAGGGTTATTGCAGAAATCATAAAAAACTATAAAAAAAAAAAGAAATGGGTTAACTGAAAAACTATAAAAAAAAAATGTATAAGGCGGTATTAATCACATAACATCTCTTATTTTGTTTCCTTTGAAAACCATAAAACTCTCTTGTTTAAAATATTTAATAATTTTTTATTATTTCATTATATTTAAATAAATTTTAATTATTAAAATTTAGTAATATTTTTATTAAGTTTTATTATATATATGAATGAATTATTATTATAATATTAATGTTTATTTTTTATAATTGATTTAAACAATTTTTAAATTATTAATTTTATTTATTTAGATTTTTTATTAAAATAAAAAATAAAAAAATGTGTCAACTTCTTTATTATTAAACTCTCTATTCACTCACTATTATTATATATATGGACGGACCCAGAAATATAGATAGGGTGGACTTACAAAATAAAATGGGTTAATTTTTTTTTTGGGTGAAGTTAAATAAAATAAAGAGAAAATTATAGATTAATGAATGGATGAACGTGAGTTTAGCTTTTTTTTTCAATATGGAGGTTGTCGAGGTTGTGATGGGAGCTCAACCATTTATTTTTTTCAATATTCACTTTTTTATGATGGGTTATTTAATATATGAAAAAAAAATATTGTTTGAAAAAATATTAGGAAAGATTTATTTGAGTTTTGAATTGTGTAAATTATTATAATATATAATATTTTATGAGAAATGTCAATATTATATAATATTAATAAGTGTAGTTTAAATATAACGATAAAAATAATACAAAAATATGAGTGTTTACCTTATCAAAAAAAAATCTAAAACACAATGAGATTAACCATTTGAAAATTTAATGTAACATAAAATTTATAGTTAACGAGCTTAGAAATCTTCACAATATCAATGAGTTCACCGACTGTCTCTACCGGTTTTTAAGAAAAAATCTCTCATATCTTTTTAATAATAACGTTGTGAGGAAACATATCTTTTATTTTTTTTAATAATCAACTGTTGTTTTATTAATTTATATTAAATAACATATTTTTCTATAATTATATATATTAAACAACAATTTGTTGTTTCTGGTGCTATAAAGAACATAAACACACAAAAAAATCCAATCTGGTGTGAAATTATTTTTTGTGTATTTCTTTTTTGTGTTTAACGCTCTATATATTTTATTTATTAGAAACCGAAATTTATGGAAATATACCGCAATGACTAACTCTTAAGATATTAGGAATTTGTAACTTAGCTAAAAGAGAAGAAAAACATATTCTTGTCAGATCTTTCTTGTGAAAGGAGTGCAAACTATTTTTGAGGTTTATATAGGACTTGTCTAGTGTGATAAATTTTATACATCATATATTAGTGATTCTTCCAAGTTACATATTATTTATTTTTTATTTTTTTTGAGTTTGACACAGATATGTTTTTTTTTTCAAGTCCAACCTATGATAACATGTATGAATTCAATAAAAACATATACAAAAAAACTCCTTCAATAAAACAAAATTGATAATGTTATTTTTTTTATTTTATTTTAATAATCAACTGTTATTTTATTAATTTATATTAAATAACTTATATTTTTCTATAATTATATCTATTAAACAACAATTTGTTGTTTCTGGTGCTAGAAATAACATAAACACACAAAAAAAACAATATGGTGTGAAATATTTTTTTGTGTTTAACGTTCTATATATTTTATTTATTAGAAACCAGAATGTAAGGAAATATACCGCAATGACTAATTCTTAAGAAATTATGAATTTGAGACTTGGCTAAATGAGGAGAAAAACATATTCTTCTCGGATCTTTCCTGTGAAAGGAGTGCAAACTATTTTTGAGGTTTGTATAGGAGTTGAACAAACAGAGGCTGTAGACCATATTTTAGGAGGAGATTGTGGTTGGACCTAGGTCAACACATAATTGAATATTAAACAGTAAACAAATCTATATTCTCTTTATATTTCCTTGTTGATAGGAAGTAGAACTTGTTCTTACAAATTTATGGGATCATTAATTAGTAGTTCATTCTTAAAGTTTTCTAAATCTATGATTCTTATAAGAGATAAGTTGTTACACTTCTCTTTAGTTAATCTTGTGAATATTCATGTCATGATTTAGGTTTATAATGATATATGCTATAGATTATGAAATAATGAAATATTTTATTGATATTCATTGTAACTTTATTCAAATTTATTATCCCAATTGCATAGAGAGGCTATAATTCTCCCATATTATATATTTAGTTTCCTCCAGTTTGGGGTACGTTTTCGTTTTTAACTTTGCAGTAGCATGAAAAAATCGACATTTTCCATCCGTTGCTCCATCTTTCTTACAAGCTTCAATGCATCGGTTTAGAGTACGGAAAAACACATGCTTTTGAAATTTTTACTTTTTACCTATTTGAAAGGATAATATTCATAATCATGTTCCCCTGTCAAGAAATTTTAAACTATAATTAATTTTAACAGGTCAAAAAATACAAAAAAAAATAAAACAAGGAGAAATGATTGGAGATCCAAAATAGCTACAAGCAACACATAGTTGGAGAAGTAAGAAGACACCCAACAACAAGGACAACTCTTTTCTCATTCTTAATTTTGTTTGTTATTGTTAACTATTTGTTTACTTCTATCTTGAGAGATGAAGCAGGATAACCTCTTTAATTTATAGTAATAGGAGGGTTTTAGGTTATTATTGGGGAGGGGGCATAAATGAAGTCTCATAAGGTGCAATCTTAACTGATCTCAAGAAATTCAAACTTTCTTTAAAAAGAAGATGGATGAGGTTTCTTTTCTTTTTAAATTTTAGGATCTAAGTCTTAATATAATTTCAATCAAAGTTTTTTTTTTTGTAATTAGTTATCGAACTCGGAGACAACATTCTCTTAATATGGTTGAAATCTCTTAATATGATATATTTCTCATCCTTTCTTATTCCAGATTTAAATTTTTATGATAAATCTCTAAGTTCTATTTTTTTTTAATATGGAGGTTGCGAAGGACGTGATGGGAGCTCAATCATTTTTTTTTTCAATATTCACTTTTTTTGAGTTTTGAATTGAGTAAATTATTATATTATATATTATTTTTTTGAGAAATGTAAATATTATATAATATTAATAAGAATATTTTAAATTTAACGATAAAAACAATACAAAAAAAATAAGTGTTTACCTTATCATTAAAAACAACTAAAAGACAATGAGATTAACCATTATGAGATAAAATAAAACATAAAATTTGTAGTTAACAAGCTCAGAAATCCTCACAATAGCAATGAGTTCACCGACCGCCTCTATCGGTTTTTATGAAAAAATCTCTCATATCTTTTTAATAATAACATTTTGAGTAAACACAATGGTTAACCGCGGTAAATGGACATCATACGGTTCCTTTCGAGTTAACTAATCCACCATAAAATAATGGGATAAGGGAACATCGACTCTATCCAACCGAGTTGGAGATTTCTATCCAAACATCTCAAAAAACAAATTTTCACTCATGCATCTAAAATATCAATCATATTTCGAAGTAGGTTTCAATTCACGGACACTCTTTAGCAATATAAAAATAAGTGAGGTTTATTTATCACTTTTTCTTAACACATTATACAACAACTAACCATGGATGTACAATATTTTCATTAATCTATCATCCATCAAGATCCCTCCATTCATAAATAAACGGAGCTTAGGGATGTGAGTGCTTTATCCCACCCTATCTCATCCATAATATTTTTTAACAGTAGAAAATTTAGATTTTTAAGTCATTGTTTGAGAGAAAGATAAAGAAAGAGATGTTATAGATCATATCTTAGTGATTCTTCCAAGTTACATGTTATTTATTTTTTGATTTTTTTGGAATTTGACTCAAATATGTTTTTTTTTTAAAGTCCAACCTATGATGACATGTATGAATTCAATAATAACATATATTAAAAATCCTTCTTCAATAAAACAAAATAAATAATGTAATTTTCTTTTATTTAATTTTTATAATCAACTGTTATTTTATGAATTTATATTAAATAACATATGTTTTTCTATAATTATATTTATTAAACAACAATTTGTTATTTCTGGAGCTAGAATGAACATAAACACGTAAAAAAAACCAATATGGTGTGAAATATTTTTTTGTGTTTAACGTTCTATATATTTTATTTATTAGAAACCAGAATGTAAGGAAATATACCGCAATGACTAATTCTTAAGAAATTATGAATTTGCGACTTGGCTAAATGAGGAGAAAAACATATTCTTCTCGGATATTTCTGTGAAAGGAGTGCAAACTATTTTTGAGGTTTGTATAGGAGTTGAACAAACAGAGGCTGTAGCCCATATTTTAGGAGGAGATTGTGGTTGGACCTAGGTCAACACATAATTGAAATATTAAACAGTAAACAAATCTATATTTCTCTTTTATATTTCCTTGTTGATAGGAAGTAGAACTTGTTCTTACAAATTTATGGGATCATTAATTAGTAGTTCATTCTTAAAGTTTTCTAAATCTATGATTCTTATAAGAGTTAAGTTGTTACACTTCTCTTTACTTAATCTTGTGAATATTCTTGTCATGATTTAGGTTTATAATGATATATGCTATAGATTATGAAATAATGAAATATTTTATTGATATTCATTGTAACTTTATTCAAATTTATTATCCCAATTGCATAGAGCTATAATTCTCCCATATTATATATTTAGTTTCCTCCAGTTTGGGGTACGTTTTCGTTTTTAACTTTGCAGTAGCATGAAAAAACTCGACATTTTCCATCCGTTGCTCCATCTTTCTTACAAGCTTCAATGCATCGGTTTAGAGTACGGAAATAACACATGCTTTTGAAATTTTTGCTTTTTACCCATTTGAAAGGATAATATTCATAATCATGTTCCCCTGCCAAGAAATTTTAAACTATAATTAATTTTAACAGGTCAAAAAAAAAATAGACAAGGAGATAAGATTGGAGATCGAAAATAGCTACAAGCAACACATAGTTGGAGAAGTAAGAAGACACCCAACAACAAGGACAACTCTTTTCTCATTCTTAATTTTGTTTGTTATTGATAACTATTTGTTTACTTCTATCTTGAGAGATGAAGCACAATAACCTCTTTAATTTATAGTAATATGAGGGTGTTTAGGTTATTATTGGGGAGGGGGCATAAATGAAGTCTCATAAGGTGCAATCTTAACGGATCTCAAAAATTCAAACTTTCTTTAAAAAGAAGATGGATGAGGTTTCTTTTCTTTTAAAATTTTAGAATCTAAGTCTTAATATAATTTCAATCAAAGTTTTTTTTTGTAATTAGTGATCGAACTCGGAGACTACATTCTCTTAATATGGTTGAAATCTCTTAATAGGATATATTTCTCATCCTTTCTTATTCCAGATTTGAATTTTTATGATAAATCTCTAATTTCTGTTTTTTAATATGGAGGTTTCCAAGGCTGTGATGGGAGCTTAATAATTTATTTTTTTTCAATATTCACTATTTTATTGTGGGTTTGATATTTGAAAAAAAAAATTGTTTGAAAAAAAAATTAAAATATTTGAGTTTTGAATTGGGTAAATTATTATATTATATATTTTTTTTTTGAGAAATGTCAATATTATATAATATTAATAAGAATATTTTAAATGTAACGATAAAAACAATAAAAAACAAGTGTTTACCTTATCATTAAAAGCAACTAAAACACAATTAGATTAACCATTTGGAGATAAAATGTAACATAAAATTTATAGTTAACGAGCTCAGAAATTCTCACAATATCGATGAGTTCACCGACCGCCTCTATCGGTTTTCAGAAAAGATCTCTCATATCTTTTTAATAATAACATTTTGAGTAAACACAACGGTCAACCGCGATAAATGGACATCATATGGTTCCTTTCGAGTTAACTAATCCACCATAAAATAATGGGGATAAGGGAACATCGACTCTATCCAACCGAGTTCGAGATTTCTACCCAAATATCTCAAAAAACAAATTTTCACTCATACATATAAAATGTCAATCATATTTCAAAGTAGGTTTCAATTCACGGACACTCTTTAGCAATATAAAAATAAGTGAGGTTTATTTATCACTTTTTCTTAACACATTATACAACAACTAACCATGGATGTACAATATTTTCATTAATCTATCATCCATCAAGATCCCTCCATTCATATATAAAAGGAGCTTAGGGATGTGAGTGCTTTATCCCACCCTATCTCATCCATAATATTTTTTATCAGTACCAAATTTAGATTTTTAAGTCATTGTTTGAGAGAAAGATAAAGAAAGAGATGTTATACATATATTAATTAATATTTTTGATGAGACATTGTTTGATTATGATTTTTGGATTTTGGTTATATTTTAGATTTATTTGATAAGATCATTTTAGTGTTTTTATAATTTATGTGTATTTTTTATTTTTCAGGTTTCTTTATTTTCTTTAAGTTCAAATTATATTTTATAATAAATAATTATAATTTTAAAATAATTAACATTAAGGGAGCATATTCCAATCATTAAAAAACCATAATATTATTATTATTTACCTACCTATCGTCTACCAATTCTTGATAAATGTTATAGATCATATCTTAGTGATTCTTCCAAGTTACATATTATTTATTTTTTAATTTTTTTGGAGTTTGACTTAAATATGTTTTTTTTTAAAGTCCAACCTATGATGACAGGTATGAATTCAATAATAACTTATATAAAAGAAATCCTTCTTCAATAAAACAAAATAAATAATGTAATTTTCTTTTATTTAATTTTTATAATCAACTGTTATTTTATTAATTTATATTAAATAACATATGTTTTTCTATAATTATATCTATTAAATAACAATTTGTTGTTTCTGGAGCTAGAAAGAACATAAACACACAAAAAAAACCAATATGGTGTGAAATATTTTTTTGTGTTTAACGTTCTATATATTTTATTTATTAGAAACCAGAATGTAAGGAAATATACCGCAATGACTAATTCTTAAGAAATTATGAATTTGCGACTTGGCTAAATGAGGAGAAAAACATATTCTTCTCGGATATTTCCTGTGAAAGGAGTGCAAACTATTTTTGAGGTTTGTATAGGAGTTGAACAAACAGAGGCTGTAGCCCATATTTTAGGAGGAGATTGTGGTTGGACCTAGGTCAACACATAATTAAAATATTAAACAGTAAACAAATCTATATTTCTCTTTTATATTTCCTTGTTGATAGGAAGTAGAACTTGTTCTTACAAATTTATGGGATCATTAATTAGTAGTTCATTCTTAAAGTTTTCTAAATCTATGATTCTTATAAGAGATAAGTTGTTACACTTCTCTTTAGTTAGTCTTGTGAATATTCATGTCATGATTTAGGTTTATAATGATATATGCTATAGATTATGAAATAATGAAATATTTTATTGATATTCATTATAACTTTATTCAAATTTATTATCCCAATTGCATAGAGCTATAATTCTCCCATATTATATATTTAGTTTCCTCCAGTTTGGGGTACGTTTTCATTTTTAACTTTGCAGTAGCATGAAAAAACTCGACATTTTCCATCCGTTGCTCCATCTTTCTTACAAGCTTCAATGCATCGGTTTAGAGTACGGAAATAACACATGCTTTTGAAATTTTTGCTTTTTACCCATTTAAAAGGATAATATTCATAATCATGTTCCCCTGCCAAGAAATTATAAACTATAATTAATTTTAACAGGTCAAAAAAAATAGACAAGGAGTTAAGATTGGAGATCGAAAATAGCTACAAGCAACACATAGTTGGAGAAGTAAGAAGACACCCAACAACAAGGATAACTCTTTTCTCATTCTTAATTTTGTTTATTATTGATAACTATTTGTTTACTTCTATCTTGAGAGATGAAGCACAATAACCTCTTTAATTTATAGTAATATGAGGGCGTTTAGGTTATTATTGGGGAGGGGGCATAAATGAAGTCTAATAAGGTGCAATCTTAACAGATCTAAAAAAATTCAAACTTTTTTTAAAAAGAAGATGGATGAGGTTTCTTTTCTTTTTAAATTTTAGGATCTAAGTCTTAATATAATTTCAATCAAAGTTTTTTTTTTGTAATTAGTGATCGAACTCGGAGACTACATTCTCTTAATATGGTTGAAATCTCTTAATATGATATATTTCTCATCCTTTCTTATTCCAGATTTGAATTTTTATGATAAATCTCTAATTTCTGTTTTTTTAATATGGAGGTTTCCAAGGCTGTGATGGGAGCTTAATCATTTATTTTTTTTCAATATTCACTATTTTATTGTGGGTTTGATATTTGAAAAAAAAAATTGTTTGAAAAAAAAAATTAAAATATTTGAGTTTTGAATTGGGTAAATTATTATATTATATATTATTTTTTAGAGAAATGTCAATATTATATAATATTAATAAGAATATTTTAAATGTAACAATAAAAACAATACAAAAAATAAGTGTTTACCTTATCAATAAAAACAACTAAAACACAATGAGATTAACCATTTGGAGATAAAATGTAACATAAAATTTATAGTTAACGAGCTCAGAAATTCTCACAATATCAATGAGTTCACCGACCGCCTCTATCGGTTTTCAGAAAAGATCTCTCATATCTTTTTAATAATAACATTTTGAGTAAACACAACGGTCAACCGCGGTAAATGGACATCATATGGTTCCTTTCGAGTTAACTAATCCACCATAAAAAAGAGGGGATAAGGGAACATCGACTCTATCCAACCGAGTTCGAGATTTCTATACAAACATCTAAAAAACAAATTTTCACTCATGCATCTAAAATGTCAATCATATTTTAAAGTAAATTTCAAATCACGGACACTCTTTAGCAATATAAAAATAAGTGAGGTTTAGTTATCACTTTTTCTTAACACATTATACAACAACTAACCATGATATACAATATTTTCATTAATCTATCATCCATCAAGATCCCTCCATTCATAAATAGACAGAGCTTAGGGATGTGAGTGCTTTATCCCACCCTATCTCATCCATAATATTTTTTATCAGTACCAAATTTAGATTTTTAAGTCATTGTTTTTGTTTGAGAGAAAGATAAAGAAAGAGATGTTATACATATATTAATTAATATTTTTGATGAGAAATTGTTTGATTATGATTATTTGGATTTTGGTTGTATTTTAGATTTATTTGATAAGATTATTTTAGTGTTTTTATAATTTATGTGTATTTTTTATTTTTCAGGTTTCTTTATTTTCTTTAAGTTCAAATTATATTTTATAATAAATAATTATTATTTTAAAATAATTAACATTAAGGGAGCATATTCCAATCATTAAAAAACAATAATATTATTATTATTTACCTACCTATTGTCTACAATTCTTGATAAATGTTATAGATCATATCTTAGTGATTCTTCCAAGTTACATATTATTTATTTTTTTAATTTTTTTGGAGTTTGACTTAAATATGTTTTTTTTAAAGTCCAACCTATGATGACATGTATGAATTCAATAATAACATATATAAAAAAAATCCTTCTTCAATAAAACAAAATAAATAATGTAATTTTCTTTTATTTAATTTTTATAATCAACTGTTATTTTATTAATTTATATTAAATAACATATGTTTTTCTATAATTATATCTATTAAATAACAATTTGTTGTTTCTGGAGCTAGAAAGAACATAAACACAAAAAAAAACCAATATGGTGTGAAATATTTTTTTGTGTTTAACGTTCTATATATTTTATTTATTAGAAACCAGAATGTAAGGAAATATATCGCAATGAATAATTCTTAAGAAATTATGAAATTGAGACTTGGCTAAATGAGGAGAAAAATATATTCTTCTCGGATCTTTCCGGTGAAAGGAGTGCAAACTATTTTTGAGGTTTGTATAGGACTTGAACAAACAGAAGCTGTAGCCCATATTTTAGGAGGAGATTGTAGTTGTACCTAGGTCAACACATAATTGGAATATTAAACAGTAAACAAATCTATATTTCTCTTTTATATTTCCTTGTTGATAGGAAACAGAACTTATTCTTACAAATTTATGGGATCATTAATTAGTAGTTCATTCTTAAAGTTTTCCAAACCTATGATTCTTATAAGAGATAAGTTGTTACACTTCTCTTTAGTTAATCTTGTGAATATTCATGTCATGATTTAGGTTTATAATGATATATGTAATAGATTATGAAATAATAAAATATTTTATTGATATTCATTGTAACTTTATTCAAATTTATTATCCCAATCGCATAGAGCTATAATTCTCCCATATTATATATTTAGTTTCCTCCAGTTTGGGGTACATTTTCGTTTTTAACTTTGCAGTAGCATGAAAAAAATTGACATTTTCCATCCGTTGCTCCATCTTTCTTACAAGCTTCAATGCATCGGTTTAGAGTACGGGAAAAACACATGCTTTTGAATATTTGCTTTTTACCCGTTTGAAAGGATAATATTCATAATCATGTTCCCCTGCCAAGAAATTTTAAACTATAATTAATTTTAACAGGTCAAAAAATAAAAAAAAAATAAAACAAGAAGAAAAGATTGGAGATCGAAAATAGCTACAAGCAACACATAGTTGGAGAAGTAAGAAGACATCCAACAACAAGGACAACTCTTTTCTCATTCTTAATTTTGTTTGTTATTGATAACTATTTGTTTAATTCTATCTTGAGAGATGAAGCCCAATAACCTCTTTAATTTATAGAAATATGAGGGTGTTTAGGTTATTATTGGGGAGGGGGCATAAATCAAGTCTCATAAGATGCAATCTTAACATATCTCAAAAAATTCAAACTTTCTTTAAAAATAAGATGGATGAGGTTTCTTTTGTTTTTAAATTTTAGGATTTAAGTCTTAATATAATTTCAATCTAAGTTTTTTTTGTAATTAGTGATCGAACTCGGAGACTTCATTATCTTAATATGGTTGAAATATCTTAATATGATATATTTCTCATCCTTTCTTATTTCAGATTTGAATTTTTATCATAAATCTCTATGTTCTATTTTTTTAATAGGGAGGTTTCCAAGGCTTTGATGGGAGCTCAATCATTTTTTTTTTCAATATTCACTTTTATATTGTGGGTTCGATATATGAAAAAAAAAATTGTTTGAAAAAAAAAATTAAAATATTTGAGTTTTGAATTGGGTAAATTATTATATTGTATATAATTTTTTTGAGAAATGTCAATATTATATAATATTAATAAGAATATTTTAAATGTAACGATAAAAAAAATATAAAAAATTAAGTGTTTACCTTATCATTAAAAACAACTAAAACACAATGAGATTAACCATTTGAAGATAAAATGTAACATAAAATTTATAGTTAACGAGCTCAGAAATTCTCACAATATCAATGAGTTCACCGACCACCTCTATCGGTTTTTCAATAAAGATCTCTCATATCTTTTTAATAATAACATTTTGAGTAAACACAACGGTAAACAGCGGTAAAAGAACATCATAAGGTTCCTTTTGAGTTAACTAATCCACCATAAAATAATGGGGATAAGGGAACATCATTCTATCCAACCGAGTTGGAGATTTCTATCCAAAGATCTCAAAAAACAAATTTTCACTCATGCATCTAAAATGTCAATCATATTTCAAAGTAGGTTTCAAATTAGTTATCACATTTTTCTTAACAAATTATACAACAACTGACCATGATGTACAATATTTTCATTAATTTATCATCCATCAAGATCCCTCCATTTATAAATAGACGGAACTTAGGGATATGAATTCTTTATACCACCCTAGCTCATCCATAATATTTTTTATCAGTAAGAAATTTAGATTTTTAAGTCTTGAGAGAAAGATAAAGAAAGAGATGTTATACATATATTAATTAATATTTTTGATGAGACATAGTTTGATTATGATTATTTGGATTTTGGTTATATTTTGGATTTATTTGATAAGATTATTTTAGTGTTTTTATAATTTATGTGTATTTTTTATTTTTCAGGTTTCTTTATTTTCTTTAAGTTCAAATTATATTTTATAATAAATAATTATTTTAAAATAATTAACATTAAGGGAGCATATTCCAATCATTAAAAAACAATAGTATTATTATTATTTACCTACCTATTGTCTACCAATTGTCTAGTGGGATAAATTTTATAGATCATATCTTAGTGATTCTTCAAGTTACATATTATTTATTTTTTGATTTTTTTGGAATTTGACTCAAATATGTTTTTTTTTCAAGTCCAACCTATGATGACATGTATGAATTGAATAAAAACATATACAAAAAAATCATTCTTCAATCAAACAAAATAAACAATGTAATTTTTCTTTTATTTATTTTTTATAATCAACTGTTATTTTATTAATTTATATTAAATAACATATGTTTTTCTATAATTATATTTATTAAACAACAATATGTTATTTCTGGTTCTAGAAAGAACATAAACACACAAAAAAAAACAATATGGTGTGAAATTATTTTTTGTGTATTTTTTTGTGTTTAACGCTTTATATATTTTATTTATTAGAAACCAGAATTTAAGAAAATATAACACAATGACTAATTCTTAAGAAATTATGAATTTGCGACTTGGCTAAAAGAGGAGAAAAACATATTCTTGTCGGAGGCTACTAGCAACAAATAGTTGGAAAAGTAAGAAGACACCCAACAACAAGTACAACTATTTTCCATTCTTAATTTTGTATGTTATTTATAACTATTTTTTTACTTCTATCTTGAGAGATGAAACACAATAACCTCTTTAATTTATAGTAATATGAGGGTGTTTAGGTTATTATTGGGGAGGGACATATATGAAGTCTCATAAGGTGAAGTCTTAATAGATCTCAAGAAATTCAAACTTTCTTTAAAAAAGAAGATGGATGAGGTTTCTTTTCTTTTTTAATTTTAGGATCTAAGTCTCAATATAATTTCAATCTAATTTGTTTTTTTGTAATTAGTGATCGAACTCAGAGACTTCATTCTCTTAATATGGTTGAAATCACTTAATATGATATATTTCTCATCCTTTCTTATTTCAGATTTGAATTTTTATGATAAATCTCTATGTTCTATTTTTTTTCAATATGGATGTTGCGAAGGCTGTGATGGGAGCTCAATCATCTATTTTTTTTCAATATTCACTTTTTTATGATGGGTTATTTGATATTTGAAAAAAAAAATTGTTTGAAAAAAAAATAAAAATATTTGAGTTTTGAATTGGGTAAATTATTGTATTATATATTATTTTTTGAGAAATGTCAATATTAAATAATATTAATAAGAATATTTTAAATTTAAGGTTAAAAACAATACAAAAATATGAGTGTTTAACTTATCATTAAATACAACTGAAACACAATAAGATTAACCATTTGAAAATTAAATGTAACATAAAATTTATAGTTAACGAGCTCAGAAATCCTCACAATATCAATGAGTTCACCGATAGCCTCTATCGGTTTTTAGAAAAGATCTCTCATATATTTTTAATAATAAAATTTTGAGTAAACATAATGGTCAACAGTGGTAAATGGAGATCAGACGGTTCATTTCGAGTCAACTAATCCACAATAAAATAATTGGGATAAGGGCACATCAACTCTATCCAACCGAGCTCGAGATTTATTATCAAAATATTCTGAACTAATAAATTTTCATACAGGCATCTAAAATGTCAATTATATTTCAAAGTAGGTTTCAAATCACGTACACTCTTTAGCAATACAAAAACAAGTGAGGTTTATTTATCACTTTTTCTTAACACATTATACAACGACTAAGCATGATGTACAATATTTTCATAAATTTATTATCCGTCAAGATCCCTCCATTCATAAACAGATTGAGCTTAGGGATGTGAGTACTTTATCTGTTAGGATCTAGGTCGCGGCTGGCGAACCGGGGTCTGGCCGGTTAGCGCGTTTCACTCAAAGTTGGTTATTAATCCGGTTAGAGATTAAAACTGGGGTTTTAATACTACACAAACTGTAACAAACCTTTGAACCGAGTTCAAGTGCGGAAGTGGTTTGTTTCAGGTTGAAGCAGCACACAAGATAGGCAGAGCCGGATTTAGATGAAGTCGGTTTGAAGTATGGTAGGTCGGTTTGGGATTCGGTAAGTTAGTTCAGATAGAATCGGTTAGAGTATAAGGCAGAAGGTAAATAAGAAGACATGTTTTTATGGATGTTCGGAGATAAAACTCCTACGTCACCCCTTCCTTTTGAAACTGTGAGAAGGATATTCACTAATGAATACACAAACACAATCCGATTGAGACTTATTTTCTGCTCGATAACACCCGTACAATTTTAACCGAAATTGTAATCACGCTTCAAATAAATACTTAAGCTCTAAATCTTGTAGAGAGATAAACTTGCAATAAATCTTAGAACTTGTAGTTGGTAGAGCTGGTAACCGCATTTACTCTTCTTCAGCTCCTTTTTTATAGGTGAGATGTGCCAACGGTCACATTTCATTTTCTTGAATCTGATTGGTTGAGAAGAGGTTCAGTGATTCAGACCTGGCGGTCTAGACTTCCGGTGTATAGGTCAAACTGGCTAGGTTTATCTTTTACTTAGTATGGCAACTGTCGGTTGGACAATTGCCTGTACCTGGAGGATTGTGTTAGGATCTAGGTCGGGGCTGGGGGACCGGGGTTGGACCGGTTAACGCGTTTCACTCAAAGGGTGGTGATTAATCTGGTTAGAGATTAACACCGGGGTTTCAATACTACACAAACTGTCACAAACCCTTGAACCAAGTTCAAGCGCGGAAGAGGTTTGTTTCAGGTTGAAGCAGCACACTCACAAGATAGGCAGAACCGGTTTTTGTATAAGGCAGGTTTGGAAATTGATGGGTCGGTTTTTTGTAACTTGGTGATTCGGTTTAGATAGTGTAGAATCGGTCAAAACGGTGTAGGTAGGTTAATACAGGTCGGTTAGAATGTAGAACCAGCAGAAAGTAAATAACAAAACAGGTTTTATGGATGTTCGGAGATAAAACTCCTACGTCACCCCTTCCTCTCGAAACCGCGAGAAGGATATTCACTAAGGAATACAAATACAATCCGATCGAGACTTATTTCCTGCTCGATAACATCCGTACAATTTACACCGAAATTGTAAATACACACTTCAACTTTAGCACTTAGGCCTTTTCTAGAGAGAGAACACAATCTTATCACTTGTAAATTAATTGTTCAATGTGTCCCCTTGAAATCTCTCTTGTGTCTCACATTTACTCTTCTTTAGCTGCTCCTTTTATAGGTGAAATATGCCAAGGGTCATATTTCACTCCGTTGAATTTGATTGGCTGAGCAGAAGTTCAGTGATTCAGACCTGGCGGTCAACATTTCAGACTTGGCGGTCAACCTATCAGAATTGGCCGTCTGTTCTTCCAGTATGTAGGACAAACTGGCTAGGTTTGTCTTTTACTTAATATGGTGACTGTTGGATAGACAGTTGTCTATACTTGGAAGATTTCCTTTCTGATTTATCCTGGAGTGGAAAAATCTTGTAGGACGGTCTTCTGCAGCCTGCAGACTGTCCTCAGACTTGTATGAATATGGCAATGTTCAGTCTGTTCCTTTGGTATCGTTCTCAATAGATACCCGAAGTATCTTCTTATGCTGGTCGGTCATTTAACTTAGCCTGATGACTTCCGGTTATTGACCGGCTGTCTAGTGCTTCTAGCCTTCTTTTGAGCGGTCATGTTTCAGGTCGGTTTGATAACTTGACCGGTTGAGCTTCTTAACCGGTTCATTGGTCTGACCGGTTGGTTTTCTCAAACCGGTTGGGTACTTTGACTGGTCCGGTTCTTTGTTCCTGCATGGAAGGTTTGTTTGTGTTAAGTTCTATGAACCGGTCTAATTTTATCTAACAATTTCTCCCTTTTTGATTATTTTATTTAATATTATCAAAATTATGTAAGATTACAAACGTAAGCCGGTTCTTTATTTGACCGAATTTTTGAAACTAACTTGGGAGAATTTTTCGAAATTTTTTTTATAAGATTTTTAAAAAAATTTTGAGAAAAATTTTGGAAAATTATTATCTTTTATCTTATCAATTTCTCCCTTTTTGATTATTTTATTTAAAATTATCAAAACCATGTAGGAATACAAGTATAGGCCGGTTTCAAAAATAGCTTTATATATATAGAAGTAACCGAAAAAGGGGAAAATATTATATAGACACTGAAATAAACATAGATTAAGAAAAGTGAGCCCCTATTCTGATTCGGAAAACATGAAGTCTTTCATCATAGCATCGGTTGGTTCTTCCTCATCCGGTTGATCCGGTCTTGAAGATGAACCTTCGGCTTGCGGTTGACCGACTGTGCTGATTGGAACCGCATTGAGAACTCGCTGTCTTGTAGATCGCGGCTCGAGATTCTCTTCGTTTTCATCCTCGGATTGTAGAGCTGGGTTCGGTTGAGTTTCAACAATCGTTTCGGTAATCCTTTCTAGCATCCCGGCTACCTGAACCTTCCTTGATGATGATTTCCTTTTCTGTTTTGCTGGAACTGAAAAGGAAGAAGCCGCCTAGAAAATACTCGAGTCCGACTTCGGAAATCCGGTCAATAACTTCCTTTGCCGCAACCGAACCGTTTTGTCGGATCACCTCAAAATCCACTTGAATGATATGTTTGAATAAAGCCAAAGCACGACCCATCTTAGATGATTGAGAGGGTTTGAGAAAATAAGAGAATAACCGCTTTGAGAGAGTTTGAGAGCCTAGAGAGAGAAAGATGTTTCGCGTAAGAGAAAAATGAAATGGCCAAGGACCCTTTTTATATGCGCGGTCTAGAAGCCTAACCGTCCCATCAACTTTTGGCGGGATTTTTCCCTCCCAGCCAAAAGGCGGCAATCAGTGGGCGGGAAGCCAAAAGGCGGTAATCCAAGAGGCGGGAAGCAATGGGCGGGAAGCCAAAAGGCGGCAAACTATGGGCGCCAAATTAGAGGCGGTAATTTTGAGCGGGAGCTCTTTGGGCGGGAAATTTCCCTCCAAAATTTTCGATTTTGATTTTGATGACGTAATCCCCTTTTTGAAACCTTATTATGAATTGGTTTGTGAACCGCAGTGATGCGGTGTTTTGACCTTGACCGGAGAATTCTACGAACACCGGTTTGTCTATCGATTTAACCGGTTATTTAGAAGAATGTCCTGAAATGTTTACAACTTTTGATTAAGCGGTTCTTTTTGATACCGTGCTTAACTGCGAAGACGCGATTTCTCTGATATTGACTGGATATTTCAATGATAACGAAGTTACTTGATAATATTAACCGGTTACTTAGATGGATGTTCTGAATTGTTATTTGGACCCGGTTATTTAGACTGAAATATAGTTTCATTGAATGAAAGTACAGGATAGAAACCGATATATCGATCGGTTTGGAAATACATAAAGGAAGGAATACAAAAGAAATATGGTCTAGGCAGTAACAATCTTAGAGAACTTATCCTCTACCTCATACACATCAAGGATGTTTGTAAGAGATGCTGGTGTACCCGGTTCGAATTCTGGACGGTACTTGGGAATGAGCCGGCTTATATGAGGAGCATAGCCGAGACCTCTTTTGGTCAGCACCATAGTTTTCAGGTTGTTGAAAATGACCGATGACCAGTTTATGGGGGCATAACTCATGATGTAGGTCATCATGTTATACATCTTTTTGGAGTACCGCTGGTTAGGGGATTGACAGATTAACGAGCGATTGATGATTTCAAGTAGGAGTTGGACGTGAAACAAAAGATAGGTCTTTGTCCCGTTGTTCTCCACCGGCCTCCCGGTTCCTGAGAACAGCCAAGAGTAAGACACCGCGGCTCTTCCTTCCTTGGGAGGGAAGTCCGAGAACCCTTCGGTGGGCAGATTGAACATCTGAGCAAATTCGGCTTCATCCAGCCAGAAGGTATGGTCTCTCACCGTGGAAACAATATAGTTTCCTCTGACGCAAGCACTTCTAAAGAAAGTCTTGACATCCTCAAGAAGTATAGGGCCAGATTCTTCGAGAAAGGGTCGAAGACCGGTGTTAATGAGGGATTCAAATAGCATCTCTTTTGTTTCTTGATCACTAATTTCCAAGCAAGAGTCAAAATAAATGCTTAGGAAGTTTGGTAAAGTTCTGCTAGGCATGATTCAAACTTTGCTAGTAGAGAGAGAAGGAGTACAAGAGATTTATGTGTTTAGGATGTGTTGAGTTTATTAGGAGATAGCCCTTTATATAGATTCGGTTTTGGAGGGAAAATATTAACATTGAGTGTCAGTTTTGTCTTATTGGAGAAGAAAATATTTATGTTTCCAAGGTGTGTTGGGAAGAGGTTGCTTTTGACTAATTGCGGAGCTCGAGGTAGGATTTAGTTGAAAAGTAACCAAGTTAGTTGGATAGTAATTATTCAGATGGTTGGGGGTTACCTCATTAATTAAATGTTACTTTTCATTAATGACTAATGCAACAACACACTGAAAAGTAACCGATTGAAACCGAAGATAACTTAGACTAAACCGAAGAAAACATAGATGAAACCGAAATGATCATAAGGAGGTTGAACAAAGATACACCCGGTGCGTGCAGCAAAATGACCGGGTGTAGGAGGGAGTGACTTAATATCCGCTTGAGTTGGTGTGACCATTGTAGTGACGGTTCCTCCTCTTCCACGCCTTCTCAAACCGCTCATAGAACGAGTCGATTATTTCCTTGGTTAGCACTTGAACTTGGTTCATCCCTTCCCCGGGGCATGTTGGAACTCCAAGCTCCAAAAGTAGACCGCTTATTTGAGGAATGAGGCCGATTGTTTGAACGCCAATCATCCAGACTAGGACGTCGAACAGTACCTTCGACCAATTTACCGGTGTGCCAGTAGTTATGGCAGCCATCATGTTGAAGGAAGCGGTGCAGTATGTGTAGGTCACATCCCTTCCCAGGATGCCTCGACCAATTACATCATTGAAAAGCTGGTATTCAGCTTTCAATAGTGACTTAGCACCGTGGTCATCCACTGGATGGCTTGACCGGGCAAAGGCCAAGGAGATCTCGGCTTTTAGTTCAGCCGGTATGTTGAGGTCGGTTAGCCCCTACATTGGTAGGTTAAAGCATCTAGCAAAGTCATTTTCGGTAAAGTCAAACACAATTCCTCCAACCTTTGACTGGATGTGAGTGTCAAAGTGAGGAGTTCCACGAAAAACCCTGGCGTTATAGAAGAACTCCAGGACAGACTCAGAATAGATGACATGTTTGTCATCTAGAAAGTGTTGGAGACCAGTATCTTCAAGTGATTTGATCATCTTGAAGACCTCATAGTGCTCAGTGCTTTGAGCAGAGTTGAAATTCACTTGAAGGATGTTTGGGAACTGAGACATTTTGTCTTAGTGAGAGAAAGAGTTATGCAGCTTGTGATTGTTTTGTTTAAGGTTTGTTCAACTTATATACTAGTGGAGAGAGAAGTCTATTATCCAGGTATCACAAGTGATAATGTCTATTAACCATAGGATAGAGAGTTTTGCATGAAATAGGCATGTCTACAGCCTAGGATGTTGGTCATAGACCTGGACCATGAAAGATATCAGATATTAACGTCTTTTTAGGTGCGACCATTTTACTTTGAAAAGGAAATGTTTCAGGACAGATAAGTTTAAACACAGATAATTATTCCACTTTTGTTTGAAATTCAAATAATCTAAGATAACCTATTTCCGAACCGGTCAGTTATCAATTGTTCGTCCCGATGCGGTTATTTGGTGCATGCACTAAGTAACAGGTCGATTTACTCTTTTTGATAGACCAGGCGGTTCTTCCATAGATATCTTGGAAGATTTGAAATCCGACAGTTTAGGAGGACCACCGGTTTTGTCTATCCGAACCGATTTCCATTTTAAGCATCCTTAGGGATGATTTGACTAATATCGGTTAAACCGAGTGTAAGTCTGAATTGAGAGAACTTAGCTTCCTATAGAGGCTTGGTGAAGATATCAGCTACTTGTTGATCTGTTGATACGTATTCCAGCCGGATATGCTTCAGCATTACATGTTCCCGAATGAAGTGGTGCCTTATGTCAATGTGCTTGGTTCTAGAGTGTAGAACCGGGTTATAGGTGATTGCTATGGCACTTGTGTTATCACAGAAGATCGGAGACTCTTCGGCTGTGACACCGAAGTCCTTCAGTTGTTGTTGGATCCAAAGAAGTTGTAAACAACAGCTTCCGGTCGCCAGGTATTCAGCTTCTGCGGTTGATATGGCAACTGATGTTTGTTTCTTGCTATGCCATGAAACAAGCCGGTCACCTAGGAATTGGCATGTTCCGCTGGTGCTTTTTCTATCAACCTTGCAACCTGCATAGTCTGCATGTGAATAGCTCGTTAGGTTAAAGGATGAATTCTTTGGATACCACAGGCCGACGTCAGGTGCTCCCTTTAGGTATTTCAATATTCGCTTTGCGGCTGTGTAGTGGGATTGTTTTGGATTGGCTTGGAATCTTCCACACACCGACTGCAAATAGAATATCCGGTCTACTTGCTGTCAGGTATAAAAGAGAACTGATGATGCCCCGATAAGCGGTCAGGTCTACAGATTGACCATCATCATCTTTGTACAATTTGACCGATGAGCTCATTGGAGTAGCCGCTAAGGAGCATGTATCCATCCGGAATTTCTTTAACAGTTCCTTAGTGTACTTGGGTTGGCTAATGAAAGTTCCTTCTTCGAGTTGTTTAACCTGAAGACCTAGGAAGAAACTTAATTCTCCCATCATACTCATTTCAAATTTGTTAGTCATCAGGGTTGAAAATTTATCACATAACTTAGGATCGGTTCATCCGAAGATGATATCATCTACATAGATTTGAACAAGTAGGATATGTTCCTTTTTCTCAAATTTAAATAACGTCTTATCCACCGAACCGATGGTGAAATCATGATTTAACAAAAATGTTGTTAGTGTGTCATACCAGGCTCTAGGTGCTTGCTTTAGAGCGTATAAAGCTTTGTTTAACCGGTATACATGATTGGGTAGTTCAGCATTTGTGAAACCGGGTGGTTGTTCAACATATACCTCTTCTCGTAGGTCACCATTCAAAAATGCACTTTTAACATCCATTTGGAAAACCTTAAAGTTTTTGAATGCAGCAAAAGCTAGAAAAATCCTAATAGTTTCGATCCTAGCTACAAGGGCAAATGATTCTTCAAAATCAATGTCTTCTTCCTGTTTGTAACCTTGTGCCACTAACCTGGCTTTGTTCCTCGTGACCAAACCGTCTTCATTGAGTTTATTTCTAAATACCCATCTTGTTCCTATGACCGGTTGATCTTTCGGTCTAGGGACTAGGTACCAAACTTTGTTACTCTCAAATTAGTTTAATTCTTCTTGCATTCCCAAGATCCAATCCGGATGTGACAATGCTTCATCTATTCTCTTCGGCTCAATCTGGGATATAAAGGCGGAATTAAAGTATTCCTCCAGAATTTGACGCCTAGTTCGAACAGGTTCTGAAGGGTTACCTATAATCTGCTCAGGAGGATGTTTAGTATTCCTTTTGAAATTCGGTTCAGGGATGTCTACCAAGTTACCGTCTATTTGACCAAGGCTAGAAATGTCGGTAGGCTGAGCAGGATTGTCAGACCGACCGATTTCCTCGGTTTGGACCGAAGTGTCAGCTTCCTGTCGTGGGACAGCTTCATCCGGCTGGGTTTCATTATTACACATTTGGTCATGGACAAACCGCCTGAAAACCGGAATTTCATCTTCACCATCAGAATGGATATTGTTATTTTCCAGTCTGTTGTGTAGATCAAAGCATGATGTAGTGTTGCTTTCAACCGATTCATCGAAAACAACATGAAGTGATTCCTCCATGGTTAAGGTTCTATTGTTGTACACTCTATATGCCTTACTCACTGCTGAGTAACCTAACATGATCCCAATATCGGTTTTTGCATCGAAAGTAGATAGATAGGTTTTGCCATTTATATGAATGTAGCATTTACACCCGAAAATCTTAAGGTACTTAAGGTTGGGAACCCTGTTTAAATATACCTCATACGGTGTTTTGTTATGAAATTTGTTAATCAGAGACCGGTTTTGTGTATAACATGCAGTGTTGATAGCCTCAGCCAAAAATTTTTGAGCAATGCACGAATCGACTATCATGGACCGTGCGGCTTCCTTGAGAGTTCAGTTTCTTCTCTCGGCCAGGCCATTTTTTTGAGGAGTCCTAGCACTAGACAACTCGTGTCAAATACCGGATTCATCAAGAAATGCGGTTAAAGTGCTGTTGGTAAATTAGTTACCTTTATCACTTCTAATGCTATTAATGCGAGTTGATTTTTCATTTTGCAAACGTTTAAGCAGTGTGATCAAGTTTGATGCGGTTTCACGTTTAGATGTTAGAAATATTACCCATGTGTACCTAGAATAATCATCAATAACTACCATAGTGTAAAGCATACCTCCTAGGCTAATGACCTGAATCGGTCCAAATAAATCCATGTGAAGAAGATCTAAGCATCGGTTAGATTGAATGTTTCCTTTACTCTTAAAGGTTGACATAGTTTGTTTACCCATTTGACATGCTGAACAAACCTTGTCCTTGTTAAATACTATGTCAGGAATACCTTCGACTAACTTTTTACTGCGAATGTAGTTTAAGGTTTTCATGTTCAGATGGTTTAGTCTTTTATGCCACAACCAGGTTTGATCGGTCTTAGCTATCATGCATACAAGATATTCTACTTTGGTTTTTCAGTCTACCTTGTAGATATTTCCTAGCCTATTTCCGGTTAGCAGTATGGTGACTTGAGAGTTCTTAACTAAGCATGCATGTTTAAGAAATTCTACCGTGTATCTAGCATCACACATTTGACTAATGCTTAGTAGGTTAAAACGTAGGTTTTCTACTAAGAGTACATTATCGATTGTTAGGTTACCATGGACAATCTTACCATTGCCCACAGTTCTACCTTTTGAGTTGTCACCGAAAGTGATTAGTGCACCGGTCTCTATTCTGATGTCGGTTAGTAGGTTGTTGTTCCCGGTCATATGCCTGGAGCAACCACTGTCCAAGTATCATTTAGAGTTTCCTAGCCGTTTCTTTAAATTCTGCAAAATGTACATATTTACAACTATTTGGTACCCACATTTACTTGGGTCCACATGCGATTAGTCCCTTGGGCATCCAGACCTTGACAAACCGGACATCTTTCTTTGTTAAGGTCTTGGCCGTCTTTTTGGCACTCGGTTTTAGATACTTCGGTTTTTCTACGAAGGCCTTAAATGAGGGTGTTTTGTGGTTTGACCTATGCGGTTGAGGATTGGTTCTCCTATTTTTGAGCAGGTCGACTTTTCTTTTCTCAAGGTCAAGCCACTTCTCAGAGTCGGTTGGACCTGTTCCTCATTTTCCATGAGGCATGTGAGTTCATCATCACTGTCACTATGAGCCCATAGGCTTCCTCCATCATCGGCTATCAGTGCTTTCTGAACCTCATTTCCTTCACCGGTTTGTTGGTAGTTATTTCGCTTATTTTGGTTGTCCGGTTTCCGGTCATCCCTCCTCGGTTTTCTGCATTCCCACTTGAAATGTCCCAAGCAGTTACAGTTATAGCATCTTACATTGGATTTATCACCATAGTTGTAGTTTGTTGGTTGGCTTCTTTTCATAAATTTCTCAAATTTCTGTGCAAGCATTGCCATGGCATCCTCGGTGAACTGTTCGGAGGTTCTGATCGGTGCAGGTGCAACCGGTTCTGTGGATGTGATCAGTGCTCTGGTTGAGGTTGAAGCCGAGACTTCTTCTTCAGTCCTAGATCTCATTTCAAACTCATATGCCTTAAGATCTTCGAATACATCATGTAGTTTCATCTTGCTTAGGCAGTTTGATTCCCTCATCACCATTGTCTTTATGTCCCACGCACTTGGAATAGATCTTAGTGCTTTCATGATGACCTCCTTGTTGTCATACCTCTTGCCAAGAGTTGCTAGCTCGTCTAACACACCAGTGAACCGGTCATTGTACTCTCTCATTGTTTCTCCCGGTTTCATCTTGATGCTTTCAAACTTCTAAGTAGCTACCATTACCTTGTTTTCTTTGGTTCTTTCATTTCCCTCATAAATCTGAATAACCGTGTCCCATGTTTCCTTGGCGGTTTTGCAGTCTCTGATCTTCCAGTACGTATTTCTGTCCACACTGTTGGAGATCCGGTTTCTAGCATGGTTGTCCAGGTTATTTCTTCTCCTATTTTCAGCTGTCCATTCCTTTCTGTCCTTATCAATGATTATCGGTCCTTCAGCCAGAATGAACTCCATCTCATCATCCAAGGTGATTAAGTGTAGGTGCATGCGTGCCTTCCAGTTGGAAAAATCATCACCTTCTAGCATTGGTGGCCTATCTAAAACATGCTTGCTTGAGTATTGAAACTAACTGCTCTGATACCAATTGTTAGGATCTAGGTCGGGGCTGGGGGACCGGGGTTGGACCGGTTAGCGCGTTTCACTCAAAGGGTGGTGATTAATATGTTAAAGATTAACACCGGGGTTTCAATACTACACAAACTGTCACAAACCCTTGAACCAGGTTCAAGCGCGGAAGAGGTTTGTTTCAGGTTGAAGCAGCACACTCACAAGATAGGCAGAACCGGTTTTTGTATAAGGCAGGTTTGTAAATTGATGGGTCGGTTTTTTTGTAACTTGGTGATTCGGTTTAGATAGTGTAGAATCGGTCAAAACGGTGTAGGTAGGTTAATACATGTCGGTTAGAATGTAGAACCAGCAGAAAGTAAATAACAAGACAGGTTTTATGGATGTTCAAAGATAAAACTCCTACGTCACCCCTTCCTCTCGAAACCGCGAGAAGGATATTCACTAAGGAATACAAATACAATCCGATCGAGACTTATTTCCTGCTCGATAACACCCGTACAATTTACACCGAAATTATAAATACACACTTCAACTTTAGCACTTAGGCCTTTTCTAGAGAGAGAACACAATCTTATCACTTGTAAATTAATTGTTCACTGTGTCCCCTTGAAATCTCTCTTGTGTCTCACATTTACTCTTCTTCAGCTACTCCTTTTATAGGTGAAATATGCCAAGGGTCATATTTCACTCCGTTGAATTTGATTGGCTGAGCAGAAGTTCAGTGATTCAGACCTGGCGGTCAACTTTTCAGACCTGGCGGTCAACCTATCAGAATTGGCAGTCGGTTCTTCCAGTATGTATGACAAACTGGCTAGGTTTGTCTTTTACTCAATATGGTGACTGTTGGTTAGACAGTTGTCTGTACTTGAAAGATTTCTTTTCTGATTTATCCTGAAGTGGAAAGATCTTGTAGGACGGTCTTCTGCAGCCTGCAGATTATCCTCAGAATTGTATGAATATGGCAATGTTCAGTCTGTTCCTTTGATATCGTTCTCAATAGATACCCGAAGTATCTTCTTATGCTGGTCGGTCATTTGACTTAGCCTGATGACTTCCGGTTATTGACCGACTATCTGGTGTTTCCAGCCTTCTTTTGAGCGGTCATGTTTCAGGTCGGTTTTTATTAACTTGACCGGTTGAGCTTCTTAACCGGTTCATTGGTCTGACCGGTTGGTTTTCTCAAACCGGTTGGGTACTTTGACTGGTCCGGTTGTTTGTTCCTACATAGAAGGTTTGTTTGTGTTAAGTTCTGTCAACTGGTCTAATTTTATCTAACAGATTGCGTCTCTGATTTATCTTGGAGTGGAAAGATCCTGTCGGACGATCTTCTGCAGCCTGCAGATTGTCCTCAGACTTGTATGAATATGGTAATACTAGGATCTGTCCTTTGGTATCATCTTTAACAGATACTCAAAGTATCTATTTGCACCGGTCGGTTGTTTAGGTTAACCGAAAGATTTAAGGTTTTTTATGACTTCAGGTTGACCGAATGTCCAACGATTTTGGCCTTCTTATCTGACCGGTCTTGTCTTCTTTATCGGTTAAGTTTATGGTTGGTTGGGTTGCTTGACCGGTTTAGTTACTTAACCGGTTGAGTTACTTGACCAGTTGAATTTTTTAACTGTTCCTGCACAGGAAGTTTGTTTTTGTTAAGTTCTATTTAACCGGTCTAATTTTATCTAACAATTTCTCCGTTTTTGATTATTTTACTTAAAATAATCAAAACCATGTAAGGATTTAAAATGTAGTCCGGTTGTTTTAAAAGTTTATTTGGCCGGATTTTTGGAAATGACATAAAAGAATTTTTCGAAAAAGTTTTGGAAAAATTTTGAGAAATTTTTTTTTATCTTTTATCTTATCAATTTCTCCATTTTTGATTATTTTACTTAAAATACTCAAAACCATGTAAGAATGCAAATATAGGCGGGTTTCCAAAAATACTTTATATATATATATAAATTTATACTAAGGGGAACATAGGTAAAATAAAAGAAAGCCCTTATTTCTTCATTCTGGGCGGCAAGAATTTTTCCAGCTGTTCATTAGTTGTTTTTCCCTTGACCGTTGGAACAGACCTGGAGGAAGATCCTTGAACGCCTGAAGTGCCGGTGAAAGGGGAAGCAGGTGGAGCAAACGATCTGATTGGGGCTACGTCAAGACGTCGCGGTCTTTTGTTTAGCGGTATGGCTTCTTCCTCGAGATCTTCATCTTTATGTGAAACCAGGTTGCTTAGAGGGTCGACAACCGTGTCAGTAACTCTATCCAGTAGTTTTGAAATTTCTTCCCTCTTGGCCGGAGCCTTTATTTTTCTTGTAGCCGGACCGGATGGGGAAGCAACTGCTTTGGACTTCTTGTGAGCCTCGGCGAAATCATTGTATGCTGATTGTTGGTCGATTAGTCGAGCCGCATCTTCATTCTACTGAAACTCCACGGCCGGTGCGATGTTTTCTAACGTTTGCATATGTCCGGCCAGATTTGCATCCACCAGTGCCGTTTCCTTTTGAAGCCGGATTTGCTCGTCCAGGGCATCCTGAATCCTTTGAGCCGCGAGCGCATTTGCCTCCTCAAGTGCCTTATCGGCTGCCAGTTTTGCCGCTATCGACTCCGCTAGTTGTTCGGTGATCGCTTTTAGATCGGCCTCGGTCTTGGCATGCTTTTCTTCAAGCATTACCACTCTCTCAAGTGTAGAACCGGCCTAGGAACCTGATTGAGCTAGATCCCCATCAATCTTTTTCAGCTTTTGATCAATTGTTAATTGGCTTAGTTCCACCATACCGACTTTTTGGCTTGTAAGAGCGAGGTCGGCTTCCAACTTCTAAGTGACGGCCTCCAATGCCTTAGTTCTGTTGGTATTGTCATTGTACAGAAGATCAGTCATGCCGTATCTGTCCTCAACGGAAGTGATCCGTTCGACCGCGGTTTGTAGCTCTTTATTTGTCGACTCAATCATCTCGATGGATCTAGTCGCAGTTTTTTTGATCTTCTTTTGCCACGGCCAAATGGAGGCATTGACAAATTCCTCAATTAGGTCCTTTACATTGTCTTCTATTACCGCTGGTACCGAATCCTCGGTTTAAAGAGAGACTCGTTGATCGGTGGGCGGTGTACCCGTCCTGAGATCGGTGTTGTTGGTAATGGGTTCTTGTTCAGGGAAGACACGCTCATTTTAACCGGATTTGGACCGCCATCATCCTCAGGTGGCGATCTGGAGAAGTGTGATGCCTCCTGATGTTCGGGTTCAGATTCCAACTGTGCCATCTCCTCGGTCAGTTCCTGTTCTTTGACGGCAAGCATGTCCAGCACCAAGAGCTCAAGTTGAGAGTCCTTTGTCCCTGGGATATGTTGTCCTTGAAGACGTTGGATGTGTTTGGTGAGCCTAGTAACCGAGTATGCGGTTCGACCATCTTGCTTCGTCGAAGAGCGGTCAGGACGCTCTGAGCCTTTGTTAGGTTCATTAATTCTGCTTCCATCTCAATTAGTGTTTCGAATTTTCGGTCAACTGGGAGGTCCTGTAGCATGTTGTTGTAGAATATTTCCTGTCGGTTTAGGGCCCCGTGATAGTAGACGTCAGTTGTCGCGTGAGCCTGCTCGTGAATTTCTTTCATAATTCGGTTGACGAGGTCCTCGCCCGTTTGCCGGATGTGGTCATCCGCGGTTTCATTTTCATCATGTTGCCTGCCCAAACCGGCATCAACACTATCAGTTTTGGCCGATTGTTCCTCGACTACCGGCTCTTTCCCTTTGCCAGTCCGATCCCCTCCGGTGTGGTGTGATGCGGTTCAGCCAGAGCTAGATGCCGAATTTTCTGTGTGAATAGTGTCGGACTACGGATTAGCCGATCCGGTCAGTCGCTTATCCTCCTTGCTACCGGATTTTTCTTTAGTCGGAGCTGTTTTTTCTTTCTAGCCTGTCTCTTCTTTCGGCCGCTTGTAGAACCGGAAGCCTTCTTTTTTCTTTGCTTTTCCTCCGGTTTTAGGAATTGATGAGCTTTTACAATTTTGTTAGGGGCGAGGAAAACACCAGGGTCGGTGTTAGCGTTGAAGTGACGCATCAGTTTACCGAATGGGACGACGTATCCCCATGACCGTTTGGATGTCGGATCCACCATCTCACATAAGTTTGTGAAGATCACCTTTGCCCAGTTGATTTTGGTGTCGTTGACTAAACCGACAATCATCTCAATCTTTATCCGGGTGAGGTTATCATAATTGCCTCCTCGCGCTTGAACCGATTTGGTGAAAATCTCGCATAGCGGTCTATATTCTGGTTTAAGTGAGGTTTTCTTACTGGATACCGTGATAGGGACCTCCGTATCCAAAAGATCCCGGCAAGCCGCCTGGAATGTTTCCTCGTCTGTGACCACCGAGAAGTCGCTCCCCTCGGTAGGTAGATGTAGTACTTCAGCAACCGACTCCTTCGTCAGTTTGAACGGTTGTCCGCCTATAGTTGCGGTTATCGTCCCTTCGGTGAGGGCGGCGGTTTCAAAGAACTCGTTGACCGCTTCTTGATACAAGACAAACGGTCCGTTCAAGAAATGTTCGAGACCGGACTCTGAGATCTGGGTTAACACCCGTTTTGCTTCCGCCGAACCATTCGCCCGAATTTTATCGAAGTCGACTTAGACGATGTGGTTGAAGAGTAGAGATTCGCGACCCATTGTAGGTTGAAGAAAACGAAAGATCGAAGGATTGAAGGTTTTGAAAGATATGAAATCTAGAGAGAGAAAGCCGATTCGCGTGAGAATGAAATAAAATGGCTAAGGACCCTATTTATAGTTGCGGGTTGGAAGTTCAACCGCCGCGAACTGTCATGTCAACTTTGGGCGGGAATTTTCCCTCCAAAAGATTTTGGGCGGCAACCGATAGGCGGGAAATTTAAGCGGCCTTTTGATGCGGTTAACCGACGATGAGACGGTTTGTACTTGTAACCGATTATGAAGCGGTTATTTAACCGATGATAAACAACAGAATTACTGGTTAGTCAACGAGGTAGTTAGCATTTTTAGCCGGTTAGTCATTTAGATAGATATTATAATATTGTGATTTTGACTCGGTTTTCTAGCTTAAAAACTCAAATAATCATTCAATGAAAGAGAGCATAATATAGACCGATATACAGATCGGTTTAAGATACACAAGATACAGGATTATAACTTATGTAATAATTATTTTAGAGAGCTTGTCCTCCACACCTTCCTCATTGAGAACATTTGATAAGTACGCTGGTGTACCCGGTCCAAAATTTGGACTATGTGCAAGAACGAGTCGGCTTATGTGGGGGGCGTAGCCGAGACCTTTTTTTGTCTCGACCATAGTCCTCAGGTTATTAAAAATGACCGATGACCAATTTATGGGGTTGTGGATGACGATGTAGGTCATCATATCGAAGACTTTCTTGGAATAGTATTGGTTCGGAGATTGGCAAATGATGGATCGGTTGACGATGTCGTGAAGGAGTTGGATGTGATGGGCAAGGCGGGTTTTCAAACTGTGGTTCTCCACCGGCACTTTGGATCCGGAGAACATTTCCGAATAATCAATTGCTGCACTGCCCACCCGGGTTGGGAAATCGGAAAACCCTTCAGTTGGCAGATTAAACATCCGGGCGAATGCGCTTTCATTCATAAAAATGGTGCGCCTTTTCACCACGGAAACAATGACATCTCCACTCATGGATGCATTGCTGAAGAATTCCATTACTTCTGGAATGAGCATAGGTCCGGATTCTTTGAGAAAATCACGAAGGCGGTGTCGATTAGGGATTCAAAAAGAAGTTCCTTCACCACTTCCAGATCATCAAATTGGAGGACTGAGTCGAAATCAATGCACAGATAGTTTCTTAGTGTTCGGTTCGACATGCTTTCAGATTTTGCCAAGAGAGAGAGAGTTTAAGAAATTCTGATTTCATTGGAGGTATGTTGAATTGATAAGATGGGGTTCCTTATATAGATTTGAGATTGGAGGGAAAATAGGGGTATTTAATGCTGAAATTCAGTTTTGTCTTATTTATGAAGGGAATATTTATGTTTCCAAAACTCCTTGGGAAGGAGTTACTTTTGACCGGTTGCGGAACTCGAGGTGGAGAATCTAGTTAGAAAGTAACTAAGTTTGTGTAATTTCCCATGTAGTTGGAAGTTAAAAGTTACTTTTCATTAATGAAAGGGAAATACAAGAAACCGAAAGAGACATAGTTGAAGCCGAAGGAAACATAGTCCAAACCGAGAATCGTAATGGAGTGGGATAGTGATACAACCGGTGCGTACATCAAAATGACCGGTTGTAGTGAGGAGTGACTTAATGACCGGTGTCGGTTCTTTCTTTTTCAGGCCTTCTCGAACCGCTCATAGAATGAGTCGGCAACTTCCTTGGTTATGACCTGGGCCTGATTCAGTCCTTCACCCGGACAGAGTGGAACCCCAAGTTCCATGAGTAGGCAACTGATCTGAGGGATGAGGCCGGTTTGGCGAATGTTGATCATCTAGATTAGGACATCGAACAACACTCTAGACCAGTTGAACAACACCCTAGACCAGTCATCATATTGAAAGCTGTAGCATAGTAGGTGTTGGTCACATCCTTTCCTAGGATGCTCCGACCGATGATATCATTGAGAAGCTGGTATTCAGCTCTCAATGATGACCTAGCACCTTGGTCCCTGACCAGATGGTTTGACCGAGAGAAGCTTAAGGAAATTTCGGCTTTTAGTCCGGCCGGAACATTCAGATCAGTGATCTCTTGCTTCGGAAGATCGAAGCATCTAGCGAAGTCACTTTCCGAAAAATCAAACAGGTTCCTCCGACCCTTGATTGAATGTGGGTGTTAAAGTGAGGAGTACCTCGGAAAACTCTAGCGTTATAGAAGAACTCTAGGACGGTTTCGGGAAAGATGACATGTTTGTCATCTAGAAAAAGTTTTAGACTGGTGTCTTCAAGTGACTTGAGCATTTTGAAAATTTCATAATGCTCTGTACTTTGAGCAGAATCGAAATCAACTTGAAGGATGCTTGGAAACTGAGACATTTTGTCTTAGTGAGACGATAAGTTGATACTCTTGAATGTTTTGTCTGAGGTTTACCTAACTTATATATTAGTAGAGGGATGATAGTATTATCCAGTGTGTAGCAGGTAATAGTGTTTATTAACCATAGGGTAAAACATATTGCATGAAATAAGCATGTCTACAACCTAGGATGTGAGTCATAGGTCTAGACGGTGAAAGATATCATATCTTCACGTCTTTTGAGGTATGACCATTTTGCTTTGAAAAGGTATCTTTTCTGAATAAAGACATCTAAACACAGATAATTTTTCCATTTTTGTTCGGGAACTGAATAATCTGGAGTACATTATTTCCAAACCGGTCGGTTTTCAGTCATTCGTTCCGATGCGGTTGATTAGTGTAAACACTAAGTAACCGATCGGTTTACTATAACTGATAGACAAAGCGGTTCTTCAATAGGTACCTTGGTTAATTCGGATTCCGACAATTTAGGAAGAACTACCGGTTTTGTCTATTCGAACCGATTTCCCTTTTATACATGTGAAGAGATGAGCTGATTCATATCGGTTAAACCGAGTATGTTTCTGAAGTGAGAAAACTTAGCTTCCTTTAGGGGCTTTGAGAAGATATCGGCTACTTGTTGTTCTGTTGATACGTATTCCAACCGGATATGCTTCAACATGACATGTTCTCGGATGAAGTGATGTCTTTTGTCTATGTGCTTGGTTCTAGAATATAGAACCGGATTGTATGTGATTGCTATAGCACTTGTGTTATCACAGAATATCGGAGACTCTTCGGCTGTGATACCGAAATCCTACAGTTGTTGTTGGATCCACAGGAGTTGTGAATAGCAACTTACGGCTGCTAGATATTCAGCTTCCGCGGTTGACGTGGCAACCGATGTCTGTTTCTTGCTGTGCCATGAAACAAGCCGATCACCTAGGAATTGGCATGTTCCGCTGGTACTTTTTTGTCCACTTTACAACCTGCATAATCTGCATCCGAGTAACTTGTGAGGTTGAAAGATGAGTCCTTTGGATACCATAGACCGACTTCAGGGGTTCCCTTTAGGTATTTCAATATTCGCTTTGCGACTGTGTAGTGAGATTGTTTTGGATTTGCCTGGAATCTTCCACACACACCGACCGCAAATAGTATATCACGTCTACTTGCTGTCAGGTATAGGAGCGAACCGATGATTCCTCGGTAGGCCGTCAGGTCTACTGTCTAACCATCATCATCCTTGTCCAGTTTGATTGATGAGCTCATTGGAGTAGCCGCAGAGGAACATGTGTTCATCCCAAATTTCCTTAGAAGTTCCTTTGTGTATTTGGGTTGGCTTATGAAAGTTCCTTCTTCGAGTTGCTTAACTTGAAGACCTAGGAAGAAGCTTAATTCTCCCATCATACTCATTTCAAATTTGTTAGTCATCAGGGTTGAGAATTTATCACATAGCTTAGGATCGGTTGATCCGAAAATGATGTCATCCACATATATTTGAACAAGTAGGATGTGTTCATTTTTCTCAAATTTAAATAGGGTTTTAACCATCGAGCCTATGGTAAAGTCATGTTTTAACAGAAATGCGGTTAGTGTAGCATATCAGGCTCTAGGAGCTTGCTTTAAACTGTATAGTGCTTTATTTAAGCCGTATACATGATTGGGCATGTCAACATTCTTAAAACCGGGTGGTTGTTCAACATATACTTCCGCACGTAGGTCACCATTTAAAAATGCACTTTTAACATCCATTTGAAAAACCTTAAAATTTTTGAAAGCAGCAAAAGCTAGAAAAATCCTAATAGCTTCAATCCGAGCTACAGGGGCAAATGATTCTTCAAAATCAATGCCTTCTTCCTGTTTGTATCCTTGTGCTACTAATCTGGCTTTGTTCCTCGTGACCAAACCGTCTTCATTGAGTTTGTTTCTAAATACCCATCTTGTTCCTATGACCGGTTGATCTTTCGGTCTAGGGACTAGGTACTAAACTTTATTGCTCTCAAACTAGTTTAACTCTTCTTGCATTCCCAAGATCCAATCCGGATCTAACAATGCTTCATCCACCTTTTTCGGCTCAATCTGGGATATGAAAGCGGAATTAAAGTTTTCCTCCAGAATTTATTGCCTAGTTCGAACAGGTTTTGAAGGGTCACCTATAATTAGCTCAAGAGGATGATTTGTGTTCCTTTTGAGATTCGGTTCAGGAGTGTCTACCAAATCACCATTTTCTTGATCAAGGTTAGACATATCGGTAGGCTGAACAAAAGTGTCAGACCGACCGATTTCCTCGGTTTGAACCGAGGTGTCAGCTTCCTGCTGTATGCCAGCTTGATCTGGTTGGGTTTCATCATTACCCATTTGGTCATGGACAAACCGTCTGAAAACCGGAACCTCATCTTCACTATCAGAATGGATATTGTTGTTTTCCAATCTGTTGTGTAGATCAAAGGATGATGCAGTGTTACTTTTAACCGATTCATCGAAAACGATATGAAGAGATTCCTCCACGGTTAAAGTTCTAGTGTTATACACTCTATATGCTTTACTAATTGCTGAGTAACCAAGCATGAAAAAAAGGAGATAGGTAGTTTTTGCCATTTATGTGAATGTAACATTTACAACCGAAAATTTTAAGATACCTAATGTTGGGAATCCAATCAAAGTATACTTCATATGGTGTTTTGTTGAGAAATTTGTTGATCAAAGACCGATTTTTGCGTGTAACATGCAGTACTGATAGCTTCAGCGCAGAATTTTTGAGCAACGCCCGAATCAGCTATCATGGACCTTGCGGCTTCCTTGAGAGTTTGGTTTCTTCTCTCGGCCAGGCCGTTCTGTTGAGGAGTCCTAGCACTAGACAACTCATGTCTAATACCGGATTCATCAAGAAATGCATTTAATGTAATATTTGTAAATTCGGTTCCTCTATCACTCCTAATGTTATTGATGCGTGTTGATTTTTCATTTTGTAAACGTTTAAGCAATGTATTTAAATTTGATGCGGTTTCACGTTTGGATCCAAAAATATTACCCATTTATACCTAGTATAATCATCAACAACTACCATACTGTAGAGCATACCACCTAGGCTAACGACCCTAATCTGTCCAAATAGGTCCATGTGAAGGAGATCTAAGCATCAGTTATACTAAATGTGTCCTTTACTCTTAAAGGTTGACTTAGTTTGTTTACCCATTTGACATGCTGAACAAACCTTATCCTTATTGAATACAATATCATGAAATCCTTCAACTAGCTTTTTACCGCGGATATAGTTTAAAGTTTTCAGGTTTAAGTGGTTTAACATTTTATGCCACAGCCAGGTTTGATCGGTTTTAGCTACCATACAAACCGGATGTTCTATTTCATTTTTCCAGTCTACCTTGTATATGTTTCCTAGTCTATTTCCGGTTAGTAGTATGTTACCCTGGGAGTTTTTAACTAAGCATGCATGTTTCAGAAATTCTACAGTGTATCCATCATCACACATTTGACTAATTCTTAGCAAATTAAAGTGTAGATTTTCAACTAAAAGTACATTATCAATTATTAAATTACCATGGACAATCTTACCCTTTCCCACAGTTCAACCTCTTGAGTTATCACCGAAGACAATCATTGCACCGGTTTCTATTCTGATGTCGGTTAGAAAGTTTTTGTTTCCAGTCATGTGTCTGGAACAACCGCTGTCCAGGTACCATTCAGAGTTTCCGAGTCGTTTCTTCATGTCCTGCAAAATATACATATTTACAACTATTTGGTACCCACATTTACTTGGGTCCACAGGTGATTAGTCCCTTAGGTATCCAGACTTTAATAAGTCCGACGACTTTCCCGGTTATGGTTTTAACTAGTTTTCCTGCACTCGGTGTGGAGTCTTTCTATTTTCCTAAGAGAACCTTACTCAGAGGTGGCCTTTGGTTTATCTTATGCGGTTTGGCTTTCTTACCTGTGGGCCGGTTGGCTTTCCTTTTCACAGGGTGAAGCCATTTTTCAGAATCAGTTGGACTTACATAGATTAATTCGTCTTCCGGATATGAGGCACTTTGTTCCTCATCGTCGGTTAAGGAACTCTTGACAAAGCTTACAAAGGGAAGGTTATCCTTTGTGAGCCTCATGTTGTTGGAATGGTTCTGGTTGCTGGATCTATAGTTCTTGTATCCGAGACCAAACATGCATTTGGGATGTCTATTATAATTACACATTTTATTCACCATTTCACTGGATCTTTTCCATGCGGCTATTCGATACTGGGTTCGAGCATCTTCCTCCTCGGTCAGCTCTAGAACTGACTCCTTGAGCAGTTCAGTCTCAAAGGGTAGTTCAGGTGCTGCCTTGGTTTCTAAGATTTCGTTAGGTTGAACACTACCGGTGTTAGGTTCGGACATGACTGATTCTATGGGATCGATTCTAAAGTTGAGTTGGGTTGGTATTAGTGTTAATAGGTTCTTATACTCTACTACCATATCATTTAGTGCATTAAATAACTCATCCTTAGTAAATTCTTCACAAGGAGAGTCGAATACATGTTCCTCGTTTGCCATTAGACATGTGAGTTCGTCATCACTGTCACTGTGTGCCCATAGGCTTCCTCCATCATAGGCTATCAGTGCTTTCTGAACTTCACTTCCTTCACCGGTTTGTGGATAGTTATTTCGGTGGTTCTGATCGTCCGGTTTCCGTTCGTCCCGCCTCGGTTTTCTGCATTCCCACCTGAAATGTCCCAAACAGTTGCAGTTATAACATCTAACATTAGATTTATCACCGTAGTTATAGTTGGTGTTGTTTGTCGGTTGGCTTTTCTTCATGAATCTGCCAAACTTCTGTGCAAGCATTACCATGGCATCCTTTGTGAATTGTTCAGGGTTCTGATCGGTGCAGGAGCAACCGGTTCTATGGATGTGACCAATGCTTTTGTGGAAGTTGAAGCAGAAACTTCATCTTCAATCCTAGATCTCATTTCAAACTCATAAGCCTTAAGATCTTCGAATACATCGTGTAGCTTCATCTTGCTTAGACAGTTTGATTCCCTCATCACCATCGTCTTTATATCCCATGCACTTGGAAGAGACCTTAACGCTTTCATGATGATTTACTTGTTGTCATACTTCTTTCCAAGAGTTGATAGCTCATCTATCACATCTGTGAACCGGTCATTGTACTCTCTCATCGTTTCTCCCGGTTTCATCTTAATGTTTTCGAACTTCTAGGTAGCCACCATTATCTTATTTTCTTTGGTTCTTTCGTTTCCCTCATGAATTTGAATCACCATATCCACTATTTCCTTTGCGGTTGTGCAATCTATGACCTTACAAAAGGTGTTCCTGTCCAAACCGTTGATGATGCAGTTTCTGGCATGGTTGTCCAGATTGTTTCTTTTCTTATCATCAGTTGTCCAATCCTTTCTGTCTTTGTCAATCTTTACCGGTCCTTCAGTTAGGATGAACTGCATCTCCTCATCCTTGGTAATTAGGTGCAGATGCATGCGTACCTTCCAGTTGGCAAAGTCGTCACCTTCTAGCATTGGGGGCCTATCAAAAGACATGCTTGCTTGAGTATTGAAACTAACTACTCTGATACCAATTGTTAGGATCTAGGTCACGGCTGGCGGACCGGGGTCTGGCCGGTTAGCGCGTTTCACTCAAAGTTGGTGATTAATCCGGTTAGAGATTAACACCGGGGTTTCAATACTACACAAACTATCACAAACCCTTGAACCGAGTTCAAGTGCGGAAGTGGTTTGTTTCAGGTTGAAGCATCACACAAGATAGGTAGAGTCGGATTTGGATGAAGTCGGTTTGGAGTATTGTAGGTCGGTTTTGGATTCGGTAAGTCAGTTCAGATAGAATCGGTTAGAGTATAAGGCAGAAGGTAAATAACAAGACAGGTTTTTATGGATGTTCGGAGATAAAACTCCTACTTCACCCCTTCCTCTCGAAACCGCGAGAAGGATATTCACTAATGAATACACAAACACAATTCGATCGAGACTTATTTTCTGCTCGATAACACCCTTACAATTTTAACCGAAATTGTAATCACACTTCAAATAAATACTTAAGCTCTAAATCTTGTAGAGAGATAAACTTGCAATAAATCTTAGAACTTGTAGTTGGTAGGGCTGGTAACCGCATTTACTCCTCTTCAGCTCCTTCTTTTATAGGTGAGATGTGCCAACGGTCACATTTCATTTTCTTGAATCTGATTGGTTGAGAAGAGGTTCAGTGATTCAGACCTGGCGGTCTAGACTTCCGGTGTATAGGTCAAAGCGGTTAGGTTTGAATTTTACTTAGTATGGCAACTGTTGGTTGGACAGTTGCCTGTACCTGGAGGATTGCGTCTCTGATTTATCCTATAGTGGAAAGATCTTGTTGGACGATCTTCTGCAGCCTGCAGATTGTCCTCAGACTTGTATGAATATGGTAATACTAGGATCTGTCATTTGGTATCATCTTTAACAGATACTCAAAGTATCTATTTGCACTGGTCGGTTGTTTAGGTTAACCGGAAGACTTCGGTTTGACCGAATGTCCAACGATTTTGGCCTTCTTATCTGACCGGTCTTGTCTTCTTTATCGGTTAAGTTTATGGTCGCTTGGGTTGCTTGACCGGTTGATATACTTAACCGGTTGAGTTACTTAACCGGTTGAATTCTGTAACTATTCCTACACAATAAGTTTGTTTTTGTTAAATTCTATTTAACCGGTCTAATTTTATCTAACATTATCCTACCCTAGCTCATTCATAATATTTTTTATCAGTATGAAATTGAGATTTTTAAGGCATTGTTTGAGAGAAAGATAAAGAAAGAGATGTTATACATATATTAATTAATATTTTTGTTGAAACATAGTTTGATTATGATTATTTGGATTTTGGTTATATTTTGGTAAGTTTGATAAGATTATTTTATTGGTTTTATAATTTATGTGTATTTTTTATTTTTCAGGTTTCTTTATTCTCTTTAAGTTCAAATTATATTATATAATAAATAATTATTAATATAAAATAATTAACATTAAGAGAGATACTCCAATCATTAAAAAACAATAGTATTATTATTATTTACCTATCTATTGTCTACCAAATGTTTAGTGTGATAAATTTTATAGATCATATTTTAGTTATTCTTCCAAGTTACATATTATTTATTTTTTGATTTTTTTGAGTTTGACTCAAATATTTTTTTTTTCAAGTCCAACCTACGATGACATGTATGAATTCAATAAAAACATATATAAAAAAAATCCTTCTTCAATCAAACAAAATAAATAATGTAATTTTTCTTTTATTTATTTTTTATAATCAACTGTTATTTTATTAATTTATATTAAATAATTGGAATATTAAACACATAATTGGAATATTAAACAGTACACAAATCTATATTTCTCTTTTACATTTCCTTGTTCATAGGAAGTACAACGTGTTCTTACAAATTTATGGGATCATTAATTAGTAGTTATTCTTAAAGTTTTCCAAAAATATGATTCTTATAAGAGATAAGTTGTTACACTTCTCTTTAGTTAATCTTGTAAATATTCATGTCATGATTTAGGTTTATAATGATATATACTATAGTTTATGAAATAATGAAATATTTTATTGATATTCATTGTAACTTTATTCCAATTTATTATCCCAATTGCATATAGGCTAAAATTCTCCCATATTAAATATTTAGTTTCCTCCAATTTGGGGTTCGTTTTCGTTTTTGACTTTGCAGTAGCATGAAAAAATCGACATTTTCCATCCATTGCTCCATCTTTCTTACTAGCTTCAACGGTTTAGTGCACGGGTAAAACACATGCTTTTGAAATTTTTGCTTTTTACCCATTTGAAAGAATAATATTCATAATCATGTTCTCTGCCAAGAAATTTTAAACTATATCAAAAAATACAAAAAAAAACAAGAATAAAGAGATTGGAGATCGAAAATAACTATAAGCAACACATAGTTGAAGAAGTAAGAAGACACCCAACAAAAAGGACAATTTTTTTCCCTTCTTTATTATGTATGTTATTTATAACTATTTGTTTACTTCTATGTTGAGAGATAAAGCACACTAACCTATTTAATTTATAGTAATATGATGGTGTTTAGGTTATTATTGAGGATGGGCCATAAATGAAGTCTCATAAGGTGCAATCTTAACAGATTTCAAGAAATTCAAACTTTCTTTAAAAAAGAAGATGGCTGAGGTTTATTTTCTTTTAAAATTTTAGGATCTAAGTCTTAATATAATTGTTTTTTTTGTAATTAGTGATCGAACTCGGAGACTTCATTCTCTTAATAGGGTTGAAATCTCTTAATATAATATAGTTCTCATCCTTTCTTTTTCCAAATTTGAATTTTTATAATAAATCTTTAAGTTCTATTTTTTTTTTAAATATGGAGGTTGCCGAGGGGGTGATGGGAGCTCAATCATTTATTTTTTTCAATATTCACTTTTTTATGATGGGTTATTTGATATTTGAAAAAAAAAATTGTTTCAAAAAAAATAAATAAAATGAAAATATTTGAGTTTTGAATTGGGTAAATGTTGGGTCAAATTATTTTGACTAAGGATCAAATCATTTTGAATAACGAAATTTTGATGATGAGTTTGTGTAAAACTTGAATAAGAAGGAAACTAAGCTGTCTAATTATTTTTGTGTATGTGCATTAAAACGTGTTATGTTAGACTTAGTCTGAATGAGGTTCATTAGACTTACTGGCTATTAGACGCATTGAATTAGACGTGCAGTCTAACAGATACGTAGTTAGACGTGCAGTCTAACAGATTCATAGTTAGATGTGCAGTCTAACAAATACGTAGTTAAATGTGCAGTCTAACAGATACGCAGTTAGACATGCAGTATAACAGATTCGCAGTTATACGTGTAGTCTAACAGATACGCAGTTAGACGTGCATTCTAACAGATACGTAGTTAGACGTGTAGTCTAACAGATACGTAGTTAGACATGCAATCTAACAGATACGCAGTTAGACCTGCAGTCTAACAGATACGTAGTTAGACGTACAATCTAACAGATACACAGTTAGACGTGCAGTCTAATAAATACGCAGTTAGACGTACAGTCTAATAGAGACGCAGTTAGACGTGAAGTCTAATAGAGACGTAGTTAGACGTGTAGTCTAACAGATACGTAGTTAGACGTGTAGTCTAACAGATACGTAGTTAGACGTGCAGTCTAACAGATGAAAGTTAGATGTGCAGTCTAAATCCTTCAAATTAGTCTGAAGGGACACATAGTTAGACGTGTCGTCTAACTCCATTAGACTTGGTGGTCTAATAGATCCTGCTATTAGACGGGGGCGTCTAACTTCATTACACTTGTCAGTCTAATTAGAACACGTCTAATGCCTTGCTTCAGCAGTTGTTTGAAGCTAGCATTCGTCTACCCACGATCAACTAGATGTACGCTACTCTTGCTCCACTTATCCGT
This sequence comes from Impatiens glandulifera, assembly GCF_907164915.1. NCBI lineage: Eukaryota > Viridiplantae > Streptophyta > Magnoliopsida > Ericales > Balsaminaceae > Impatiens > Impatiens glandulifera. The sequence continues at coordinate 17,506,348 of NC_061869.1, read as the reverse complement.
GCAGATTAGTACGACAACTAGTTACATCCAATGAATTAATGCCACGTAAGAAAATATTCTTCTCAATACTTATTTTTTTGTAAGACAATCTTAGAAGAATATTTGGCGCACTACCAGATTGGTACTGCAACGTTCATGGTGCTTAGTCTCTACTGTATTTGTGTACTATAGAGGCTCTCCAATGGGTATTCCCCACGTGTAATTGTAGGAGATTTGACCGTTCGTACTTGTTCTCTATTTAAAGATCTTTAAGGACAACGAACGAGCAGTGCGACATACAAGATGATACACGAACGAAGTACTGAACTTATAATCTCACGAATTGCTTTCTTGTTTTACTGTGTTTGTACATCAAGAGAGAGATAGAATCAAAGTATTGTCTAGCTGAGTGATATTCTTCAATATACTGTAAGTTTAACAGAGTTTGTTCTATTCAACAGCGAGCTAGCTTTGCAACTTTATTTGATTCTAAGAAAAGTATAGTGAATCCTTCCTGTAGTTGGAAGAAAGGGTGACGTAGGAGAGTTTTACTTCGAACATCCATAAACATCTCTTTGTGTCATTTACATTTTGTCATCTTCTCCTTCATTGGTTATTAGCTTCAAACCTAAGCAAACGCTTATGTACTTGAATAATTCAAGAGTTTTCAAAGGTTTGTGAAGAATAAAAAGTGATACAAATCCCTAACAGGATTTCTATCAAACCATTTTAGTACTAAGTTGTCATCAATAGTTAGACCCCTATCTCTATTGGTGTCACCGATACTTTCAATTAGTATCAGAGCTATGTTTCTATTCTTAAGTTTTCACTAAGAAGGTTGACCATAACCAATGATGCCAATGCTACCGCAATCCCCACATTTTCAAGAGTAAACTATATTGTTTGGAAGAATAGAGTTCGTGCTCATCTTTCTTCTCTTCGTGACGACATGTGAAGTGTTATCACAGATGGTCCCATCAAGATTGATAAGGAGAAATCCAAATGGACTAGTGAAGACAAGAGGAGAAATAACCTCAACAACATAGCATTAGACGTTCTGTACAGATTTCTTGATGATAGTATGTTCAACTACATCATCGAGTGTGATACTGCCAAAGAGATCTGGGATAGACTTACCCAACTGTGTGAGGGCAATGAGAAAATATAGGAGAACAAGATCATGGTTGCCATTTAACAGTTCAACAGTTTCAAAATGCGTCCTAGAGAAACGATGAATGTGTTTGACACAAGGTTTAGCCAAGTTGTCTCCACTCTCTTTATTCTCGGCAAGACCTATAGCAACAGGGAGATTACTATCAAGGTCATGCGTGCTCTTCCAACGGAATGGGACATAAAGACGATGGCTATGAGGGAATTCAAATATCTCAACAAGATCTCGCTCTTCGATCTGTTTGTGGATCTCAAGGCCTATGAGTTCGAGTTGAACTCAAGGATTGAAGAAGATCAACCTTCATCTATCATCATTTCCAAAGCCTTGGTGACTGCTGAAGAGTCACCAGTTTCTCCTGATGTGAAGACAGTTGCCCAGCTGCTTAGTAGCGATGCTATGTCTCTCTTCGTGAAGAAGTTTAACGACTTCATGAAGAAGAGAAATTCTAAGTCAAGCTCTTCAAATTCAAATGATAATAAGAAATTAAAATCTAATGTTAAGTGTTATAATTGTGGCATTCTAGGTCATTACCAATTGGAATGTCGGTAGCCGAAGCGTTATGAGAAGAAAATGGACGAAAAAAAGGAGCTGAAGGCCCTTATGGTAGGAGACGAGAAGAACAGATGAAACTATAGTGACTCTTACTTTTCATGTAGCGATAGTGATGAAGACGAGGTTGTTTGATTCATGACAAGAGAAGAAGAAGATACTCAAGAAACTGAGGTATTTGACTTCTCCTCTAAAAAAATTTCAAGAGAACAACTGGTAGCTGCACTTAATGACATGGTCATAGAGTACAGAAAACTAGCAGAATACCTAAATGAAATAACATCTTCATCTAAAATGTCTCAACCTGTTTTTTATCAAACTCAAGAATTAAAAACTTTTGAAAAAGACAAGATCGAGATCTCATCTGAGAATGAGATGCTGAGATGCTCAAAGAACATATTCAAACTCTTTTTTTTAAACAAATAGTTAAATTATGTTGTTAGTGCTTGGACAAGGTCTAGAGAAGCTGTCAAATATTAGATTAGTCTGTCGAAACCTGCTGGATCTAGATCCGGTTTAGGATTTGATGGCGATGACCCAAACCAGTCCTACAAGAAGTCAAACTCAAAAACTTACAAGCTTAAGCAAATAAGTTTTGTCAAAGGGAGTATAACTAACATTGAATCTGATCCAATTCAAGAAGAGTTAGCTTTGAAGAATGAAATAACTTATGTTTCACCGACAATTAGTTGGCTGAAAAATAAGTTAGAAGCAGTCAGCAAGTCTGCTGACTACCTAAAACCAGACTCAAAGTCAAGGAGTTTTAAAAGAAAATCATCTTCAAAAACTAAGGGATCAGTGGCTAGCAGGAAGGTGTCTACTAAGTCAAAATAATACACATTAATTACAATACAAAATGGGAAATCTATCAGAATAACTCAAATATGGATTCCAAAGAGACTGATTGATGGTGGACCCATTTGAATGTGGGTACCAAAGTTTGTAAATATACTTTCTTGTGTAGGTGATACAGGAAAGATGCAAGAAGGAAGCATGGAGCATACTCTTCTGAGTATACATTTTAGGAGATCAACAATGACATTTGCCATTCTAGAGGACTAAGTCTTTTATGTTTCAAAAATATTTTTGATCTTAAGGATCTCAAAACATTTATTTATTCATTTTGTACATGCACAAAATGAGAGGGAAAATTTATTATGAAAATAAAGATACACGCAGACAAAATTCTTTAATCGGTCTATTAGACGAGGTCGTCTAAAAGAAAAAGCATGTATTTAGACGTATTTTTACTTACACTCTACGCATCTAAGTCCATGTGTCTTGGTTAATAACCTGTGCGATTAGACGTTGACGTCTAATAGACGTTTATAAGACAAGATCAATTGGATGCTCACGTCTAACCAAACACACGTTTAATATGTGTTGTTCATGCGTAATTAGACGTCTACGTCTAATAGACGTTAAACGTTTATGAGACATGTAATTAGACGCCTGCATTTAATAGACCCATATGTCTAATAGACGTTTAGATCTCATAGATTGGAGAAGTAAGAAAAATGTCTAACTACGTGGGTATTGAACAAGGACAGTTGTCCCACGTGTTGTGCCATCTAATTTTCCCGTTCAAACATAAAATAGTCATCTGTGAATAACATGAAGACACGTGTCTTTCAAGTTAAGAAAAAATTACTAATATACCCCAAAATTAATGATGACTCTTTGGAAAGGACGTCTAATATTAATTGATGGGTCCTACCCCTAGGAAAAGTGATGGTTAATCCATGCGACTCTTGGAAATCTATATAAATACATTCTGCATGAGATTGAAAAGCTTTTTCTCTCTCAAATCTCTCAAGAACCCTAGATTTCTTCAAACATCTCTCTAAAAACCTTGTTCATCTTGTGTCTGTTCGTATTCCTTCAAAATGGGAAACAAGAGAATCACTCTTGGACATTGTACTTTGCAAGTGGATTTTCCTTCTGTCTATACGTTCGATCAGCAAGATGTGGTCGATATGTTCAGATCTCTAGAATACTCCGGTCTCGGGAAGTATCCCGGCGGGCCGTTCATATTTTATGAGAAGGAAGTCTGGGAGTTTTTCAAATTGGTGACTATGGTTGGAGATTCTATCACATCAACGGTGAATGATACCGTTATTTCCTTCAACGAAGCATCCTATGCGGAGTTCTTCGAACTACCATCGGAGGGCCACACGTTCAACCTAAATCTCCCATCAGAAATCACGGCGGAAATGAAGACTGCTTTCTCAGCCGAAGGTTCAGAAATCAGATTAAACAGGAGCAAGAAGGTTCTTAAACCCCATTTTATCGTGTTAAATGATGTTGTTGCTAAAGTTCTTCAAGGGAGGGCGGGATCGTTTCATCTCTATAGTCAAGACCGTTTTGACTATATGACGGCCATTTCCAAAGTTATTTAGGTCAACTAGGCCTCAACGTTGTTCGTGAACCTGTGCGCGACGATTGATCCCAAGAATAAAGAAAGTGTGAGTTTTGCTGCTCAACTTAGCCGACTGTTAGAACACTTAGGGGTCCCTATAGGGGATTCCGAGCCGATTAACTCTTGTCGGGTGTTTAACGTCTTCATTATTGCCAACACTCTTGTTCGAATGAAGAACTCCAAGGAGTCCTTATCTAGCACATTAAGCCAACAAACAGGTGGAAGATCCGTCACTCGTTCCAAACAACTGGCGGCTTCTATTTTGTCGACATGAGCCAAAAGAACAAGAACCGTGAATGAATTAGAGGTTAGTTCTAATAGTAAGAAAATTTCTTCGAAGAAGGATTCTGGAATAGTTGATTCTAGAGTTAAACAATTTCCCAGAGTTAAGCAAGGTCCCTCCGCACTTGCTGCTATTCCGATGTCTCCCTTGTCTTCTACTACGAGCCAGTTGAGAAAACCAGCAAAGTCCTCAATTTCAAGAGGAGAAAAATCAAAGGCGCCTAGGGCATATACGTCTTCAAAAGTCTCGTCCAAGGTAACCCTTACTCAATCTAAAGCTGAAGTGCCTAAGTTCAATGTTCTTGTGTTAGAACAAGATTTGTTTGTTTCTGTTCCCGTAGTGGAACTTACTATCGGGCCAACTATTGAGCCAGTTGGTCCAAATATTGAAAATATTGACAGGATTCTATCTTTTGTCCGTCAACCTAATTCAGTAGCTGCTAAAGCTACAGTTGTCATCGAAACAGAGTAGGGTGCCGTTCCGACACCTGTTGTTATTGTTATTGAAAAACACTTTTTTTGCCAGTTGAAGAGCCCCCTGTTTCCGAACAAGTCCAAGTTTTGTCTATAGTGATAGGAAAGATAGTCCAGTCTAAAGCACGCCTGGACTCTTTACAAGACCTCTTTCTGCTCAAGAGGTATGAGAGCCACTAGAAAGGTTGTTGGAATAACCATTGGGGAACCAAGTCCTACTCCAAAACAGGTTGAGGTCATTGGAAAAGACAAGGCAATTGCAACCTATTCAAATGAGGAGGTCTTAATGATGGAAGGCCAAAATAAGGGTTGTTGAAAAGATCAAGATCTTCGATACTCGATACTTGGGTCTTAAATAGAATGTCCATTAGGTATGATGAGGTCATCAAGGGAAAAGGCATAAGCAGTCAATGGTTGAAGTTGGTCAACGTTGAAAAGAGAGTCCTAAAATGGGCTAAAACTTCGGAAGTCTATGAAGCTCTAAAGAGAAAAGAGTTGGTTGAAGTAAATTTGAGAGGTTGGGCTCTCTTTCCGATCCTCCAAGCCATAAAAGCCAACTTTAATACTTTGGAAAGGAATGCTGATGTAGAGGAGAAGACTCTGAAATGACTTGATGAAATAATGTAGGACTACATCTCTATATTTCTTAGGTACATTCATGAAGCAGATTGCTCCGGGTTTAGTCCTTTCGGAAGCTCTTCAGATGAAGATGATCTAATGAAATTATCCAATGATTGTGATTTTTCTCTTCCGGAAGAAGAGAAAGTCGCTGCCCTTCTCAATGAACTGGGAAGCCTTTCTGTTGAAGAAAAATGTCTAATAGCTCAACCTAGAATTGAACAGATTGTGTAACCAGTTCAACCCGGTCCTATAATTGAAGAAGAATAAATCAATATGGAACCTGTTCAACCACTTGTAACCCAAGAAAAGGAAGCACTAGAGTCCCTAGTTTTCAAATCAAAGGCATCGCTAGAGAAGGAGGTTGAAGCCAGTCAGCCCAATGAAGCACGTTCTGTGGGGGAACCCTCAAATGACAAGGAATCAGAGAAAAGTTCTTCTTCTGAGGGAGAACAAGAAAATAATGATGCGTCATCAGAAGAGATTCCTCTGTCTCAATGCTTCATTCCTGGGTCACCCAATCCTCGATCAAATCCGGATATCACTGCAGCGAACATTCATGAAGATGATAATATGAGCAGATTTGATGCTGAGCGATTGGAACAAGCTGATTCTTTTGCAAGGCAAATTCAGGTTGTAGAAGATGTTGAAGCAGCTGCTAATAAAGATAAGAACCTCATTTCCCATGGCGTTGATAATGTCAATAGAAGAGGTGGTGGTGTTTCAACCAGCACCAGATCAAAGAGAAAACAAATCGGTGATGAAAGTTGCAGGCCAATCAAAAGTGGTGGAGGTCGCAGCGGTGATCGTGGTGGTGGAAGTGGTGGAAGTGGTCGTGGTGATCGTTCTCTCCCTCCTTTTCGAAACCTTCTGAGCGATGAAGGATTCAGCGGTGAAGGATTCAACTACCCAATCGTGAAAAGGGAAGATCAATAATTTCTCCTCTTCTAAACTTTCTTTTGTTGGTTTTTAAACTTGGCTCTTTGAATATTGGTTTTTGGAACATATTTCTGTAGTTGGCAAACAAGTTTTATTCTTTCTTTAATTGGATAAATGTTCATCTAAGTAATTGTGCAAAGTTTTAACATTATCATCAAAAGGAGGAAATTGTTGGGTCAAATTATTTTGACTAAGGATCAAATCATTTTGACTAACGAAATTTTGATGATGAGTTTGTGTAAAAGTTGAATAAGAAGGAAACTAAGATGTCTAATTGTTTTTGTGCAGGTGCATTAAAACGTGCTAAGTTAGACTTAGTCTAAATGAGGTTCATTAGACTTACTGGCTATTAGACGCATTAAGTTAGACGTGTAGTCTAACATATACGCATTTAGACGTGCAGTCTAATATATACGCAGTTAGACGTGCAGTCTAACATATACGCAGTTAGACGTGCAGTCTAACATATACGCAGTTAGACATGCAGTCGAACATATACGCAGTTAGACGTGCAGTCTAACGGATGCGCAGTTAGACGTGCACTTTAACGGATGCGCAGTTAGACTTGCAGTCTATCGGATGCGCAGTTAGACGTGCAATCTAAAAGATGCGCAGTTAGACGTGCAGTCTAACGGATGCGCAGTTAGACGTGCAGTTTAACGGATGCGCAGTTAGACGTGCAGTCTAACGGATGCGCAGTTAGACGTGCAGTCTAACGGATGCGCAGTTAGACGTGCAGTCTAACAGATGCGCAGTTAGACGTGAAGTCTAACGGATACGCAGGTAGACGTGTAGTCTAACGGATACACAGTTAGACGTGCAGTCTTACGGATACGCAGTTAGATGTGTAGTCTAACAGATACGCAGTTCGACGTGTAGTCTAACAGATACGCAGTTCGACGTGCAGTCTAATAGATACGCGGTTCGACGTACAGTCTAACAGATATGCGGTTCAACGTGCAGTCTAACTGATACGCAGTTCGACGTGCAGTCTAACAGATACGCAGTTCGACGTGCAGTCTAACAGATACGAAGTTCGACGTGCAGTCTAACAGATACGCAGTTCGACGTGCAGTCTAACAGATACGCAGTTCGACGTGCAGTCTAACATATACGCAGTTCGACGTGTAGTCTAACATATATGCAGTTCGACGTACAGTCTAACATATACGCAGTTAGAAGTGCAGTCTAACAGAGACGCAGTTAGACGTGTAGTCTAACAGATGCAAGTTAGACGTGCAGTCTAACACCTTCAGATTAGTCTGAAGGGACACGTAGTTAGATGTGTCATCTAACTCCATTAGACTCGGTGGTCTAAAGGATCCTGCCATTAGACTTAGGGGTCTAACTTCATTAGACTTGTCAGACTAATTTGAGCATGTCTAATGCCTTGCTTCAGCAGTTCCTTGAAGCTAGCATCCGTCTATCCATGATCAACTAGTTGTACGCTACTCCTGCTCCACTTGTCCGTGCATATCATTACGACAGCCAGTTACATCCAACGAATTAATTCCACGTAAGCAAATATTCTTCCCACTACTTATTTTTTTCAGGACAATCCTAGAAGAATATTCGACGCACTAACATATTGGTACAACCACGTTCATGGTGCTCAGTGTCTACTGTACCTGTGTAATATGGAGGCTCTCCAATGGGTATTCGCCACGTGTTATTATAGGAGATTCGACCGTTGGTACTTGTTCTCTATTTATAGATCTTCAAGGACAACGTACGAGCAGTGCGACGTACAAGCTGATACACGAATGAACTACTGAACTTACAATCTCACGAATTGTTTTCTTGTTTTATTATGTTTGTACATAAAGAGAGAGATAGAATAACTGTATTTGATTCTAAGAAAAGTATAGTGAATCTTTCCGATGTTTGAAAGAAGGGGTGACGTAGGAGAGTTTTGCTCCGAACATCCATAAACATCTCTTTATGTCATTTATATTCTGTCAGCTTCTCCTTCATCGGTTCTTAGCTTCTAACCTGAGCAAATATTTCCGCACTTGAATCGTTCAAGAGTTTGCAATGGTTTGTGATGAATAGAAAGTGATACAAATCCTTAACAGGATTTCTATCAAACCGTTTTTGTACTAAGTTGTCATCAATAGTTAGACCCCTGTCTCTATTGGTGCTACCGATCCTTTCAGTAAATTATTATATTATATATTATTGTTTTGAGAAATGTTAATATTATATAATATTAATAAGATTAGTTTAAATATAACGATAAAAACAATACAAAAATATGAGTATTTACCTTATCATTAAAAACAACTGAAACACAATGAGATTAACCATATAGAGATTAAATGTAAAATAAAATTTATAGTTAACAAGCTAGAAATTCTCACCAAATCAATGAGTTCATCGACCACTCTACCGGTCTTTTAGAAAAAGATCTTTCATATCTTTTTAATAATAACATTTAGAGTAAACATAATGGTCAACCGCAGTAAATGGACATCATACGGTTCCTTTGAGTCAACTAATCCACCATTAAATAATCGGGATAAGCAATCGCTACCTAATGAAGCAAACTTCACTAGGTATTTACATTAATCAATCATTCATTTGCACTTGCTTCACTTTTATTTACATTGTTATTAAAAGTGAAATTAAGTTAAATGAAATAATAATTTAAATAAATAGAAAATTTTCTTTTGCACTCTCACTATTTACTTTCTCTCTCATCGAATTTTCAAACCTCAGCACGAATCTTCTCCACTACAATTTTCTCACAAAAATAGCATTTAATGGGGGTGACGTCGAAGGTTCTTTGTGGTCTTTGGGATGATGTTAATGCAACATTGAATCCTTTAAAGTGTGTAGCGATTTGTTGTTGAACATCTGCGATTCCTCTTTTAGAAATCGCTCGTTGAATATTTGTCTTCTTTTTGTAGATCTGGGTAAGTCATATCGATCTGCAAGAGAGTGTTCATCTTTTTTTATTTTTAATCGTCTTCTCAAAGTGTCAAGATGAGGTTGTTTGTAAAATTAGGTAAAACCCTAAACGATTTTCTCGTATTTCTTAACAGTTACAATGTCGGTCTTTTTTAACAACTGTTTCTTAATGTATAGACACGTCTGCAACGTTCGGCACATCGGCACGTCTGACACGTTCGGCATATTGGCACGTTCGACACATATGCACGTTCGACACATCGGGTTCGTCGCCCTACCTCTAGAGCGGTCAAAAGACGTCCTGTTGCACCCGTCCGTTCGTTGCCATGCCTCCTACAAATTGTTGTGGTAGTCTATGTCTTTCCATGGTGTATTTGTAGTCTATTATTTGATGTTGTGTACGTGTTGGTGTAGGTACAAATCTTTAGGGTGCAAGCCTACAGTCCGACTTCCCTTCTTAGAGACGTGGATCTCTCTTTTTGTAGCTAGTCGAGTTCTATTTCAGGTGTTGACGTCTTGGTGCAGGTGTTAGAGCAGTCCCACATTGAATAGGTGCAGGCATAGTTCATCCTTGATATTTGTTGTTTGTTACAGGTTGCAGGTTGTGCAGCTGTTGTGTATTGTGCAGGTCGTAGGCTTTGCATCCCTACTGTTTGTGGTCTGTTGCAGGTGTTGGTTCTTCATCTTCTTGTGGAAGTACCTATTGATGTACTGTTTGAGATTGTGCAGGTGCGGTTGCTGGTTCTTGTGCGGATTGCAGGTCATGCGGCTGTTGGTATTGTGCAAGTTGTGCAGCTGCTGGTATTGTGCAGGCCGCATACTTTTTGATGCAGGTGCAAGTCTACTTATAGTCTAATTTTAGTTGCATTTTGCGGTCGGTTACCTCACTGTGGTTGAAGATTGTAGTCGGAGGTTGTGCGGTTGCTAACATATTGTGCAAGCTGCAAGTTCTTACGGGTGCAGGTGCATATCTTCTAAGTGCAGTTGGTTGTGCAAGTCTGATAGCATGGTCGTACAGGTTTAAAACTATGATCGTCTGTTATTTGCGTTCTTGATTCTGACATGACTGGCTCCCGTTAGTCCAGTGTCCCAATCCAGACAAGTGAAAGCTCCAATGCCCTCTCGGCTAAAGATACCGGACATGACTAGTTTCGTTATAATCCAAGCGATTTTCTGCAATAAGTGCACAATGTTGTTATTGCTACTGTGAACAAAACTTAGTAGCTATTTTCAAATTAATTTGTCTTAGAATTATTATTTCGTTGTGGTTTCTGAAGCTTGTAGTACTATTTTAATATTTTTATGTTGCTAGGGTTTAAAAAATCGAAAGAGAGAAAATGAATAAAAGGAGTGCAACAAACAAAATTTCTTTTTATTTAAATTATTAATTTAGTGAAGTTAGCTTCATTTTTATTAACAATGTAAATAAAAATGAAACAAGCGCAAATGAGTGAAGGTAAATTCACTTTTATTTACAATTTAAAAAGAAATGAAACAAGCGCAAATGAGTGAAGTTTGTTTCACTTTTATTTAAATATAAAAAAATGAAATAAGTGCACATGAATGAAACTTGTTTCATTTCTATTTACAATGTAAACTGAATGAAGCTTGCTTCATTTGATTCCGTAAATAATTAATTTGAAGCTTGTTTCATTTGATTATATAAATAAAAATATTAATTATTTTATATTATATATAATTATATATAAAAACATATTTATTATTTTATTTATGATGTATTTAAATTAATTTGTATTAATTATGTCATACTCTATATAAATATATATATATATATATATATAAATATAAAAATATAAAAAAATACATAATTACTTTGTCACAATTAATCTATATATTTATAAATTTATTTGTGATATATTTAAATTAATTTGTACAAATTATTTTATAATTTATATAATTATATATTTATATGTATATAACAAAATATTTTTAATGTTATTTGTAAGATATTTTAATGAATTTGTTTTAATTATTTTATAATTTATATAATTATATATTAAATAAATATTATATATATATATATAACAACATAATAAAAAAATTATGTTTAAGATATTTAAATAAATTTGTAAAACAAAATATTTTAAAATTTATTTACAAGATATTTAAATTAATTTATTTAAATTATTTTCTATTTTCTATAATTATATATTAAATATATATAAACGTTCATGTAAAATCACTAACACATTAATGTGAAAACATTTATACGTTCATGTAAAAGTATGTTAGATAAATTAGATAATTATTTAATAAGTAACTAATTATCTAAAGAATTTAACCAAATTCATTTTTGTGCAGGATAAAGAAAAACCGGAATGAAAAATTCGGTAAAACCGCAACCAATAGTTTATCCCTTCGGTTCTATAAAGACGGCGCAAATCGGTATTATATTCGGTTATCTATCAAAGAGGCGCAACTGGTAATGGATCGGTTCGGTAATGAAAATCGGCGTTACCGCTCAGCTAGTTGACCAGTATTATATCTTCGGTTTTATAAAGACGACGCAAATCAGTATTATCTGATCGGCTTTATGTTTGGTCATTTATAAGAAGCGGGACCGGTAACAGGATCGGTTCGGTAGTAGAAATCGACTCTACCCTCAGCAAGCTGATCGGTAGACTTATCGGTAGTATGTTATGAAGCGGAACTGATAGATCGATTAGTAGTCTGATCGGTAGTATATTCGGTTTATAAAAGAAGGCACAACCAGTAGTTTTCCCGATAGTCTATTCGGTAATATTCTCGGTTTTTACTCCAAAAAGCAGAACCGGTAGTATCCATTCAACGGTATCTTGACCGGTTATTCACAAAGGGCGAAATTGGTAATCTGATTGGTAGCTTGCCCGGTTAGATCCAAGAAGCGGAACCAGTTTTATGCTAAGACAACTTTATACTAAGCGTAGCCGACAGTTTCCTTTTTAGTACAAATACAGAACAATTTCGGTAATTACAGAGGGGAGCCTTCACATGTCCAGACTGTACTATTACTATTTTTATACAAGTCTAAAGAAACCTTCTTGGGAGCAGAAACCTGTCAAATGAACCCAGACTACCATTTCGGTATAAGTCCGATATAGTCCACTTGGAGCAGTTGTCTATCACATTATCCTAGACAAGTCAAATCATTAGAAGACAAATTTACATGTTGATCCGCACCTCAAAAATCATTAATCAAATTAATGCCATGTTGACTTATTATCAAACAAGATCATAGGATATCCCAAAGCTGTACTATACCGATCCTCAACCAATCAGATTCAAGAAACGAAGTACTATCAAGGAAATATATCCGTTGAAGAAGAAGAATATGACCGTTGTCATATTTCTATTTAAGAGAACAAGGCTCAACCGGATTAACAACCTTTTGTATTCTCTGATGTTTACAACACTACCTGTGGCAAAGATGAAGAACATTTGTTGGATGAAACAAGGAATCCATGGCAAAGGAACAAATACCTAATCAGGATTCCTTGTTCATTGGGTATTTATACAACAATTATTTAATCTAAATATTCAAAACCTTGTAATCGTTGGCCGCTTATATTAAGTTAATTTTGATTCTAACAATTTCTCCCTCTTTGATATTTTAGAATAAATTAACAAAGTTAGTTTATTTTTATGAAAAACGTTTATTGCAATTTCTCCCTTTTTGATTGTTTTAACTTTTAAAATTATCAAAACCAGCATTTTAAAAACAAATTTATCATTAGGCATTCTTGTTTAAATAAACATAATAGATAGAGTTAGTAAAGCATAAACCAGATGTTTCAATCCCAAAAGTACAGAAAGTAAAGACATGGTAAGTAAAAGATAGATAGAAGGGTATGATTTAGTGTCTCCCTCTTTTCATTTATGAAAGCGGTTGTAAGAGATCTTTTTCAACCTATTTGTTCATAAAGTCCTGATTTGTTTGACTGTCAGTGTTAGTTTCAACATTGTGATCAGTCGAGCTCCTGCCACCTCTTCGTATTCTTCGGTTTGACCGAGCATTGTGTGGAACTTCGGGTGGAGGTACTTTTGGTTGAGGCTAAGATATTTCAATTCTACGTCTTCGAATCAACGGTATTTTATCATCTTCTTCCAGTATTTCATCATCTTCCAGTTTTTCATCATTCGGCTTTTCGTTCTCAGGTTTTTTGGACTTCGCTACCTCAGATTTCTTGGACTTCTTCTATTTAATCGCCCTAGACATTTTATCGGTAAGAGATGGAACAGTTATTTCATTGGCATTGAGTTCCTCCTGAAGACGGCGTGCGACCTCTTCATCAGCCTTTTTAGTGGCCTTTGCTTTCGCATCTTCTTCTTCTTTGATACGAAGGGCAGCCTCTTCATGCTCCTTTAGTTTTCAGCACCGACAACACTTTTAGACATAACCAGTTCATAGAGTTGTGATGATATGACTTCAACGACTGAGAGTGTTTTGGTGATGACGGGAGTTATCTGTCCCAGTTCCTGCCTTACCTTTGTAAATTCTTGATTGTGAGACCTTGATGAGGAAGCTCGCTCTCTATTTGATTCAGCTATTTGGGCTTCAATAGATGCTTTCCATGGAGCTAGGATGTTTCAAAGTATCTGCTCAGTATCCAGTCTTGGGATTTCTTCAGAATTGGATCGAGTTGAACCAAAGGTGCGGGATTGAATAGGTAGTACCCCATGAGAACTGATTTAAAGAGACTGTTCTGTACAGGCAGGTCTTTCAATATTGTTATCCCTCGTCTTGTTATTATGATTAGAGGACTTACCCGATAAAGATTTGGTTGGATTCTTAGATTCCTTTCCGGCAAGTGGTGGGTTGGAGTTGGCGGTGTCTTGCCCATCCTCATTTTCCTCTTCATTATATGTTGACTTCAGCGAATCGAATTCTATTTTATCCTCCGAAGTGACTCTAAGTCTTTCGGTTATTTCTTCATACTTCTATTTTCCCAACCCAAGGTAATTTTCTTTAGCGCACGGGCCTTTAACATCATAGCCGTCAAATAATTCTCGTTTCTCAGAGGGAGTCCAGGTAGGCTTAGACGATTGACCCTTTTCAAATGACAGCTTCACAATTTTAACAGTTCGAATTTCACCTTTGATAATAGGCCCTTCTTCAACCGGTGCAGATGTTGGTATTTCTTCAACCGTTATGGGCACTTCAATAACCAGTATAGACACTTCCTCGAATTTATAGATAGTGACAAGGAAGTCCTCCATAACAGCCTTTAGTAATATAATTACAATCTTATCCACTCTTGTCGTAGCCCCACTTAGGTTGAGATCTTCTTCACGTTTTTCAATGATCAGCAGCAACACCTTCCTTCTAGTATTTGCTTCAACAAGTTTGCTTCTCATCAAGGCTTAAGTTACTAATGAAGTGTTTGTCAGGGAAAAGATAATTTGTTCCAAGGACAAAAGGGCAGACCACTTCTTCTCTTCCGGAACCTCAAGAAACACCTCACTAAAACTCGTTTCCAGCCTTGCGTTCGCCCACACATAGAAGAGATCAATAGTTCACTTTCTTTCTCCTCAACCTCCTTAAGAGTAAGATTAACAACTACCTCAACCTCTTCATCATCTTGGTGAGGGGCGGGTATTTCATCGATGTTTGGAATAACTGTTCTGACTGCCTTCTCATTTAAAATCGGAGTATTCACGGTATTGGTTGGGATCTTCTCCTGATTCTCTTCACTTGTATTTGTGTGACCGGTAGCAGCCTTCTCTAGCTGACCGGTTTCTAACATGGTGGACCGATCAGTTTTTGGTGGAGATGACCGATTAGTTTTATCAACGTCTTTTTGATCGGTTTCAACCATCTGACCAGTTTCATCAATAATATTTGTCCGGTCGGTTTCAGTTATCTTACTGATCTCATCAACAACATTTATTCGATCGGTTTCAGTCATCCGATCGCTTTCATTAACAACTTGATTTATAATATCAGATACTACCGGTTGAGTCTCTAAAACCGCAAGCTCAATCAGAAGTACCGAAGCTTCCTTCTGAACAACAGCAGTAGCATTAAAAGGAGGCGGGGTTGGAATGTTTACCTCAAGTTGAAGTTTCTCTTGTCCTGAGGAGATCTCATCGGTTTTCTTCTGTTTTGTCTTAGTTAGGCTACCAGCATTGGCGGTAGACTCGGCGGCAGTCCTAAGTCTTTGAAATGATTGTTCGATCGACTAGTTTAGTGAGCTTAGAACCGGTACCGATGTCTTCGCTAGCGGCTTCTTCGCCAGCCGGGTGTTTGTTAGGTCCTCTGGACATAGATCCTTTAGTCTTTCTTGCTCTAACAAAATATCTCCCTGTGCTAGCAGAGGTTAAGATTTTGTTATGGGGAAGAGGAGCACCTGGACCGGTGGGGACATTCATATGAGTTAGGATCTAGTCGATCTGCATTGCAAAGCCAAGACTCCTGGTGGACTTAGGAGTGACCATTTCGCATAGAATGTCAAGAGAATACGTCATTAGTTAATTCGGTCGCCTCTTACAATAGCGCCCATCATGTCGAACTTTGATCGAGTGAGACTGTTAAAATTTCCCCTTTTGCTTGAAGCGCCTTAGAGGTTATATCGCATAGGACCCGATATTCTCACTTCAGGGACCTCTTCTTCCCGTTGAACTGTACTAGCATATCGGTATCGAAAAATATCATCTGAAGCTTGGATGTTGAGGTGTGAGACATTTCTTTCAATAAATCCCGACCCCTTTTTGGAATTTTTAGAACTTCGGTGAATAAGCTTTCAGAGATAGTGAACTCTACCTTGTTAACTTTAGCCTTGATAGCACCGTCCACTAACTTTGCTGTGTCAAAGAACTCACGAACGGCCTCCGAATAATAGAACGCCGGTCCTTCTAGAAAGTTCCTCAAGCCGGACTCCTCAAACGATTGGATTAGCTTCCACATCTCGACGGATACTCCATGATTGATGCATTCGAAGTTTACCTGAACAATGTGATTAAACGGAGAATTATCTCTTCCCATTTTGCAGTTTAACGAAGAAGATGAATAGTGTATTTCTAGAGAGAAGTTAAAGCTTTAGAGATAATCTAGGGTTTTACAAATAAGATATAATCCTAAAATTCGACATGTCTTCCTTATATATAATATATTGTGCCGGTTAAGTGATTTGTTTCCAAAACAGGTAATGAACCGTCACTTTTTGACGTGTGACCCCACGTCTCCCCCAAAATCGGCAAAAATGGCGCCTTATTTGAAAGTGAGTCTATTCCCAAGGTAAAAATAACCGTTTAAGTTTTAATCAATGATCTTAAGAACATGTATTAACTACATCTTAAATAACTGATTCAAACAAGCCGATTCAAAGACATTTAATGATTTAACCTTTAATTAATATATTTTTTAAAACATATATTAAATGCAAATTTTAGGAAATAACTTCATTAATAAAATGTCGATCTAAGAAGATAACCGGTTTTTAGGACAAAATAACCGGTTTACATTTACTTAGGCTAAAATAACTTAAAAACTTGAAGATCCTAGACTCCATCCCTTCTGATTTCTGCTACCTCTATCATATGAGTCCAACTTTCGACCTTTTGTTTGGTCAAAATGTTGGATGGTCTCACGTATGTTCTTGGTCCGAGATTGTTGTTAATGGAAAGAATGAGGTTGTTGATCTGAGGAATATAACCGATCATTGTTCGAGGAGAGGAAACCATTTTCTTGAGATTCTCGAAAATGATGTAAGACCAGTTGATCGGAGTGCCACAGACTATGGCGATCATCATCAAGAAAATCTTCTTCGTGTAGAGGTGAATATATTCCTTCTAACAACATTTGTGTAGAAGTGCTCACTGCTGTCATAGTCTTACATAGTACAACTACAGCCGCTTCCACAAGCAGATGAAGAACCAGCACCTGCAACGGACCACAAACATCAGGGTTGAACTATGACTACACTAGCAAAGTCTATGGCCTGTAAAATATACAACAGCCGCACAACCTGCAACTGCAGCAAACAACAAACATCATGACTGAACTACACATGCACATATTCAAGGAGAGACTACTCTAGAACCTGCACCAAGACGCCAACACCTAAAACGGAACTCGACCAGCTGCAGCAGGCGAGATCCGCGTCTCTAGGAAGGGAAGTCGGACTATAGAGTTGCACCCCAAAGATCTATATATGCACCTGCATTATACTCTTCATTCTCACAACATATATAATCTTCTTTCTGACCATGAGAAAAATAAATATTTTTTGATTAAGCGATGTAATCTTTTGAATAGGATAAACAGAATCATAACATGTTAAATCTAAAATATAATGTATTACAGTAGTGTTCTCCATGATCTTGAGAGAAACTCGTTATTTGCCAAATATCTAGCTGTATTCTGCAACAAAAGGTGTTAAAAGAAATGAAGCTCAAAATACAATAAGAATAATATGAAAAGAAACAACAATGGACAAAGTTTGTGATATATAAATAATACATATATACAAATTGATGTTTCAGCAATATTTTGGGCACTCAATGCTTTTAAAGCATGTAGTGACAAGAATAAGATCTGTGCTATAAAATAATTGTATTCTATATTCGTGAGAGATTAAATTAAAAAAAGAACATTTGCACCTTCACTAGAAAGCCTGTGCTCTTCACAATACCAGCAGCCGCACGACCTGTAACCCGCACAAGAACCAGCAACCAACACCTACAACAGACCACAAACAGTATGGATGAACTGCAATTGCATCAGCAAAGCCTACAGACTGCACAATACACAACAACTGCACAACCTGCAACCTGCAACAAACAACAAATATCAAGGATGAACTACGTCTGCACCATTTCAACGAGGAACTTCTTTAGCACCTGCACCAAGACGTCAGCACCTGAAACAGAACTCGACAAGGTGCAACATGCGATATCCGTGTCTCTAGGAAGGGCAGTCAGACTGTAGGTCTGCACCCTAAAGATCTGTACATGCACCTGCACAGTACTAAAGAACAGACCGCACATGCACCAGTGCAAGACATAAAATGTCACAACAAACTACAGGAGGCATGGCGACGAACGGACGAGTGCAGCAGGACGTCTTTCGACTATGCTAGAGGATTTTCCCCGATGTGTTGAACGTGCTAGATGTGTTGGTTGTACCGAACGTGCCAGACGTGCCGACAATCTTTACTATGACCACATTTCCTGTAACTGACTATTAAAAACTAAATCGTGTGACCGTGCCAGATATGCCGACGATTTTGATTCCAACGCGATTCTTGTTGAATATGAGAATATGCACATTCTTTAAAATGCGGCCACAAGGGGGTTTGATTGCCCAGTTTGATCATCACTGTAAACTGCTTCATACGGTACAAAAGTCCTATACTGATTAGATGACAAGGTATAAATTATATATAGATCTTAGTCAATAGAAACCCAAATTCAACAATCAAATTTAATAAAGTTTATAGTGTCTTTGGTCTTTTTGGTTTGCATATTTTCACAGAATTGTTGTAACATACCACTAAATGAATATTTTGTTCTGCAAATAATCGAAAACATCCATATAAAATAATTGACCTTAAGGTACTCATACGTGGTTGAATTAGTAGGTACAACTCTATTTTTTCCTCCAGCTTCAACAACCATGTTACACAAGGTCAACATCTCTTTCATCCTTATAGAAACAAGACAAACAAAAAATATTAGGTTACCAATGAACACAATTTGTATACTCAAATCTAGTGAAAATTGTTTGATCAACTTACAATTAGACTTTCAATTGTAGATCCAACGAATTCCATCGCTTTAAATGTTGCTCATGACATAAATATTTCACCAATAATCTGCACAAACATAAACAAAACAAATTTACGAGTTATCCATTAACAACTCCAATGAAAAAAATTAGGTAATTAAAAGATAAGACAGCATTAACCTGTAAAATCAAATCATTTGCCATCAAATATAGCTGCTTGACGCATAAAAAATGAGTAAAACATTATAACACTTAGATCACACTTGTCTATTTAAGCCAACATACCAAAATTCGTTCTATATTGTAACGAATTTGCAGAAAGAATACAAAATCCCGACGGACAATTTGTATGGGAGAAATCGCAGATATCCAACAGTAAATAGTTACTCGCTTCAAGGGATCCAAGAGTCCAGATATATAATTAATAGTTATGAGTAGAATTAATGTTGATGAATAATGAATAATATGAAGTATTTTTGTCGCAATAATTGTTAAAAAAGCCGACATTGTAACTGTTAAGAAATACGAAAAGATCGTTTAGGGTTTTACCTAGTTAACAGACGACTTCATCCGGACACTTTAAGAAGACGATTAAAAACATAAAAGAAGATGAACACTCTCTTGCAGATCTGGTTTACCTAGATCTACAAAAAGAAGACAAAAACTCGACGGGCGATTTCTAACAGAGAAATCGTAGATGTACAACAACAAATCGATACACACTTCAAGGGATCCAGTGTTGCATTAACATCATCCCAAAGACCGCAAAGAACCTTCGACGTCACCCACACCAAATTCCATTTTTGCGAGAAGATTGTAGTGGAGAAGATTCGTGCTAGGGTTTGAAAAATCGATGAGAGAGAAAGTAATAGTGAGAGTGCAACATAAAAATTTCTATTTAATTAAATTATTATTTCAGTGAACTTAACTTCACTTTTAATAACAATGTAAATAAAAGTGAAGCAAGCGCAAATGAATGATTGATTAATGTAAATACCTAGTAGAGTTTGCTTCATTAGGTAGTGCTCGCTTCATTTCTATCAGCGCTGTAAATATTTAGTGAAACAAGCCTCATCAGGTAGCGCTTGTTTCACAGGCTTGTTTCACTCCTTTAAGAGCTGTAAATACCAAGTGAAGCAAACCTCATCAGGTAGCGCTTGTTTCACTCATTTGAGCGATGTAAATACTCAGTGAAGCAAGTCTCACTAGGTACCGCTTATTTCATTTTTTTATTCTTCTGCAGACTTACATGAAGGCATAAATGCTTTTACATGAACATATAAATGTGTTAATAGTTTTACATTAACATTTATATATATTTAATATATAATTATATAAAATATAAAATAATTAAAATAAATTTATTTAAATATCTTACAAATAAATTTTAAAATATTTTGTTTTACAAATTTATTTAAATATATTACATAAATTTTTGAACATTTGTTTATATATATATATATATAATATAATATAATATAATATATAAACATATAAAATATAAAAAAAAATTAAAATAAATTCATTTAAATATCCTACAATTGTAAACTCTTAGTAAAGTTTGATTCATTAGATACCGTTTGTTTCAATCCTATCAGCGCTGCAAATACTTAGTTAAGCAAGTATCATCGAGTAGTGCTTGTTTCACTCCTTTGAGCGCTGTAAATACCTAGTGAAGCAAGATTCACCATGGTAGCACTTGTTTCATTTTTTTTATTTTCTTGCAAATTTACATGAAAGCATAAATATTTTAACATAAACGTATAAATGTTTTCACATAAATGTATTAGTGGTTTACATGAACATTTATATATATTTAATATATAATTATATAAAATATAACATCATTTAAATATTTTTTTTTAATATCTTATAAATAAAATATATATAATATATAATCATATAAAATATAAAATAATTAAAAGTAAAATTCATTTAAATATTTTACAAATGTAAATAACTAGTGAAGTTTGCTTCATTAGATAGTGTTTGTTTCACTACTATCAGCACTGTAAATACTTATTGAAGCAAGTATCATCAGGTAGTTCTTGTTTCACTCATTTAAGCGATGTAAATACTTAGTGAAGCAAGTTTCACCAAGATAGCGCTTGTTTCATTTTTTTTATTCTTTTGCAGACTTACATGTAGGGGTGAGCAAACGGGTAAACCCAACCCGTATTACCCAACCTATATTCAACCCAAATTAAATTTACCCAACCCATAATTCAACCCATATTATTTACTAATATGGGTTGGGTATGGGTTGGGTTGAGTATGGGTTGGGTAACCCAAATTATTTTATTTTTATTTTTTTATTTAACATTTATTTGACTCATTTAACACATTTTTATTCGTTTAACACGTTTTTGACAATTTTAACACGTTTTTGACACGTTTAACACGTTTTTGGCACGTTTAACACATTTTTGACACGTTGAACACGTTTTTCATGTTTTTGGCATGTTTAACACGTTTTTAACACGTTTTTGACACGTTTAACACGTTTTTGACACGTTTGACACGTTTTGACACGTTTTTTTCACGTTTTCGATACATTTAACACATTTTGACACATTTTGGCACGTTTAACACGTTTTAACACGTTTTAACACGTTTTGACACGTTTAACATATTTTTCACATTTTTGACACGTTTAACACGTTTTCCACGTT
The DNA here is from genome assembly GCF_907164915.1 of Impatiens glandulifera. Lineage (NCBI taxonomy): Eukaryota > Viridiplantae > Streptophyta > Magnoliopsida > Ericales > Balsaminaceae > Impatiens > Impatiens glandulifera. The sequence continues at coordinate 17,484,611 of NC_061869.1, read as the reverse complement.
TTTGACACGTTTTAACACGTTTAACACGTTTTCGACACGTTTAACACGTTTTTAACACGTTTTTGACACGTTTCACACGTTTTTCACATTTTTGGCACGTTTAACACGTTTTGACACGTTTAACACGTTTTCCACATTTTGAGACGTTTAACACGTTTTTGACACGTTTTTCACGTTTTCATGTTTTTGGCATGTTTAACACGTTTTTAACACGTTTAACACGTTTTTGACACGTTTGACACGTTTTTGACACGTTTTGACACGTTTAACACGTTTTCAACACGTTTAATACGTTTTTCACATTATTGACATGTTTCACACGTTTTTCACATTTTTGGCACGTTTAACACGTTTTGACACGTTTAACACGTTTTCCACGTTTTGAGACGTTTAACACGTTTTTGACACGTTTTTCACGTTTTTCATGTTTTTGGCATGTTTAACACGTTTTTAACACGTTTAACACGTTTTGACACGTTTTTGACACGTTTTGACACGTTTAACACATTTTCGACACGTTTAATACGTTTTTCACATTATTGACACGTTTCACACGTTTTTCACATTTTTAGCACGTTTAACACGTTTTGACACGTTTAACACGTTTTGACACGTTTTCCACATTTTGAGACGTTTAACATGTTTTTTTACACATTTTTCACGTTTTCGGCACGTTTAATACGTTTTCGACACGTTTAATACGTTTTTCACACATTCAACACGTTTAACACATTTGACACGTTGGACACTATTTTCATGTTTTGACATGTTTAACACGTTTTTAACATGTTTGACACATTTTTCACGATTATGACATATTTAACACATTTTGACACATTTTTCACGTTTTTGGCACGTTTAACACGTTTTGACATGTTTTTCACGTTTTTCACATTATTAACACGTTTAACACGTTTGTAACATGTTTAACACGTTTGTAACATGTTTAACATGTTTTCACACGCTTTTCACGTTTTTGGCACGTTTAACACGTTTTGACACATATTCCACTTTTTTGGCACGTTTAACACGTTTTCCTCATTTTTGGCACATTTTGATACGTTTAACACGTTTTTGACACGTTTAATATGTTTTTCACATTTTTGACACGTTTAATACGTTTTCACACGTTTAATGTCAAACGTGTGAAAAACATATTAAACGTGCCAAAATTCCAAAAACGTGTTAAACGTGTTAAAAATTATCAAAACGTGTTAACGTGCAAAATAATATGCTAAACATGTCAAAAATATGTTAAATGTGTAAAACGTGTTAAAATGTCAAAAACGTGTTAAACGTGCCAAAAACGTGAAAAATATGTTAAACATGTTACAAACGTATTAAACATGTTACAAACATTTAAACGTGTTAAGAATGTGAAAAACATGTTAAACATGTCAAAAACGTATGAAACGTACCAAAATGTGAAAAACGTGTTAATGTGTGAAAAACGTGTCAAATATGTCAAAAACGTGTTTAACATGCCAAAACGTGAAAAACATATTAAATGTGTGAAACACGTGTTAAACGTGTGAAAACGTGTTAAACATATCAAAAACGTGTTAAAATGTTAAAACCATGTTAAACGTGCCAAAAACGTGAAAACCGTGTTAACGTGTTGGTTATGTTAAAAACGTGTTAAACGTGCCAAAAACGTAAAAAAAACGTATTTAATTTGTCAAAAACGCGTTAAACGTATTAAACATGTCAAAAACGTGTTAAACATGACAAAAACGTGTTATTAGTATGAAAACGTGTTAAACATGTCAAAAATTTGCTAAACGTGCCAAAAACATAAAAACGTGTTAAACGTGTGAAAAACATGTTTTAAGTGTGAAAACGTGATAAAAATATTAAAAATGTGTTAAACATATAAAAAAACGTGTTAAAATGTCAAAAACGTGGTAAACGTGCCAAAAATGTGAAAATCGTGTTAAACTTATCAAAAACGTGTTAAATATGTTTAAAACATGTTAAACGTGTCAAAAACGTGAAAATCGTGTTAAACTTATCAAAAACGTGTTAACGTGTTAAATATGTTAAAAACGTGGTAAACGTGCAAAAACGTAAAAAACGTGTTAAACTTGTCAAAAACGTGTTAAACGTATTAAACATGTCAAAAACGTGAAAAACGTGTTATTAGTGTGAAAATGTGTTAAACATGTCAAAAACGTGAAAACATGTCAAAAACGTGAAAATGTGTTAAACGTGTCAAAAACGTGAAAACGTGTCAAAAATGTGAAAACGTGTGAAAAACGTATTAAACGTATGAAAAACGTGTTAAACGTGTGAAAAACGTGTTAAATATTTGAAAAACATGTTATAAGTGAAACGTGTTAAAAATATTAAAAACGTGTTAAATGTGTGCAAAACGTGTTAAACGTATGAAAAATATGTTAAACATGTTAAAAACGTGTTCGACTTAAAGTTGGAAGATGATTAGTTTATATTGGATTAATAATAGAGAATTAAACTAAATTTATATAATTTGGGTAACCCTAACCCAACCCAAATTAAACTCAACCCATACTCAACCCAACCCATACTCAACCCAACCCATATTAACCAACCCTAATTAATATTTTGGGTTTGGGTTAGGTTTGGGTTAGGGTAAACCCATATTATGCTCACCCCTACTTACATGAAAGCATAAATGCTTTTACATGAATGTATAAATGTTTATACATAAATGTGTTAGTTTTACATGAACATTTATATATATTTAATATCTAATTATATAAAATAATTTTTTTAAATATCTTATAAATAAATTTTAAAATATTTTTTTTACAAATTTATTTAAATATATTACTGAAATTTTTGAACATGTTGTTATATATATATATATATATATATATATATATATATATATATATATATATATATATATATATATATATATATATATATATATATATATATATAATAATATAAAATATAAAATAATTAAAATAAAATCATTTAAATATCTTATCAATGTCAATATCTAGTGAAGTTTGTTTCAGTAGATAGCGATTGCTTCCCTCCTATCAGCGCTGCAAATACTTAGTGAAGCAAGCATCATCATGTAGTTCTTATTTCACTTATTTAAGCGTTGTAAATAACTAGTGAAGCAGGTAGCGCTTGTTTTATTTTTTTATTCTTTGCAGACTTACATGAAAGAATAAATGTTTTTACATGAACTTATAAATATTTTTACATGGTTTTACATGAACATTTATATATATATAATATATAATTATATAAAAATAAAATAATTTAAATATTTTTTAAAAATATCTTACAAATAAATTTTAAAATATTTTGTTTTACAAATTTATTTAAATATATTAATGAAATTTTTGAATATATATATATATATATATATTTATATATATATATATATATTTAATATATAATAATATAAAATATAAAATAATTCATTTAAATATCTTACAAATGTAAACACCTAGTAAAATTTGCTTCACTCCTATCAGCGCTGCAAATACTTAGTGAAACAAGCGTCAACAGGTAGTGTTTGTTTCACTCCTTTGAGCACTGTAAATACCTAGTGAAGCAAGTCTCACCAAGTAGCGTTTGTTTCAATTTTTTTATTCTCTTGCAGACTTACATGAAAGCATAAATGCTTTTACATGATCGTATAAATGTTTTTACATAAATGTGTTAGTGGTTTTACATGAACATTTATATATATTTAATATATAATTATATAAAATATAAAATAATTTAAATAATTTAAATAATTTTTTTTAAATATCTTACAAATAAATTTAAATATATTACAGAAATTTTTGATCATGTTGTTTTATATATATATATATATTTAATACATAATTATATAAAATATAAAGTAATTAAAATAAATTCGTTTAAATATCCCACAAATAAATTATAAAATATTTTGTTTTACAAATTTATTTAAATATCTTACACAATTTTTTTTTTAAATGTGCTTATATTTATAATATATAATTATATAAATTATAAAATAATTCATACAAATTAGTTTAAATATATCACAAACAACTTTATAAATATATGGTTATATATACATATATTTATATAATATATAATTATATAGACAATAAACTAATTAATATATTTTATTTTGTATTGTTTTGTAGGTTTTGGTTTTACATGAATGAGTAAGTGGATTTACATGTAATTAAAAGCATTATAAAAGTATTCTATATTTATAATGAGTAGTGGAGTGAAGTGAAACAAGGTTCACTAAATAGCGCTTCCTGATATGAAATATTTCTTTCCTTCCTTTGTGATGTGCTTCTCAAACTTGATTTTACATGAATCAAGTGGTCCCATAATTATATCTGGGTTCGGGTCTCTCTCTCTTCATTTCAACACAAAACTTAATTTAATAATAAAATAATAATGTTGAATTATGATTGGTCCGGAACAGAGGAATAGAAGATTCGGTAGTAGAACATTTGATTTTATTCGTCAATGCCAGGAACGCCACAGATGCATTGGTCAATATTAGAGGTGACCCAGATGTTCTATCATCTCTCTTCTAGATCCAAACTCTCTTCTTTGTTAACTCAAATATTCAAGTCTACTAAATAAATCTCCATCTTGACTTGAATACTTTAAAATGTCTAATATTTATTAGTCTCTTCTTATAAGATTCCAATGATGACTTTATCTGTTAGACACAACAGAACTGTTGAATGTAATTGACCATCTCAGCGGTTGTTCCTACTCCTACGAGTGAAGCTACTATATTCAAAAGTAAGGATGTAACGAGTCAAAAAGTTTGTGAATAACTCGGTCAAAACTCGACATTGATTTGATTGAGCTCGAGTCGAGTAGCTTGATTTTTTAATTGAGCTCCAATATTATATTTTCAGTTTGAGTAGGTCGCGAGTAAATATTATAAAAAATTATATTTATAATATATATATATTATACTTGATAATATATTAAGTGTGAGATATTATTTAGATTAATAAAATATGTAATTTTAGTTAATAAAATTTATTCGAGTTTGAGCTTAATTAACTTGAATCGTAAACGAGCCGAATTCAAGTATAAATTTTTGGTAATGCAAATCGAATTGAGTAGTCGACTCGTTTAGACCCTTTTCAGAACCATCGTAACTTTCAGGTTTGATTGTTGAAATTAATGTCAACTCTACCCTGAACTTATGCTAGATATTTAAATAAACAACAAATTAACTTAATTAGTAGCCTCAAACTAATTTTTATCTTTTTGTTGACTATAAAAGGCCAATGAAGGGTGTACTTGTGTTTTTTTTGTCTCAAGAACTAACATAAACTTGTTAAGCAAAAAAATTGACAATGTGATTAAATAATTGAAAACTCAGCTCAAATAATGAATGAAATAATGAAAATTCAGCTCAAAGTACTCTAACAATAATTGGAATACCTGTAAAAGACCCACACCTCTCTTCCCTCTTTAAGCCTAACTAAGAAATTAAGAAATGTATACAAAAAAATATATATTCATGAATGATGATCTGTTTGGTTATGTGAAAGAAAAGAATGTTTGCTGGTCTATAATACACCACACTATATATCTAGAATAAAAAGAACTGTAATAAATATTCACTCATTTCTTTCTAATAAACATATTTTTTTTTATAAAGATTCAACCAATATTCTACACTAAAAGATGAGTTAATTAATAATTATCTACACCAGGGACCATCAAATGTAACTGGGGAAACAATGGTGGAGTGGAATCTAGCTTACACCAAAATTCTGTAACCTCATTCTTGTAAGAATATAAATTAAATATATAATAACCTCATTCTTGTAAGAATTGGAAATCTGGTTTATCTATTAGTGCTGCAGGAGTTTCTACGTCTGAAAAATCTGTAACTTTTAGTAAGCTGCTGATATCATCAATTGAAAACGGAATGCTGCATAAACAAAATATTGAAAAATAGTTTGATCACGATCTAAAGTTAAACAAATTTTAATACTGTAACACATAATCTTAATTATGATTCAAGAAAAATATTATACAAAATTAAGTTGTGATTATAATTACCTGGCATGGTCATCCAATACATAGGAGCTACTATCATCAGCATTGAAATCTTCACTCACTAGCAACTTCATGCTGGAAATAACCTGTTTGTTTCATTCAAAAGTTTTAATTAAAAAGAAGAGGGAAACCATCAATAACAAATGATTATATATGTCAATATATAGAATGAAATGAAACAAAAATATTTCATTTTTGTTATCAGGATCGCCAATTGTATTTCTTTTCTAAAAATAAATAATATCTATTTAGTAAAGAAAGAAGTGGTTGTATTTTTTATTATCATATCAAACACATAATCACCTTCATCCTAATCAAGTGACTCATATTAGGCAAACCATTTTTGTAAAAATCTATCTTGACTTACCTCAGGGTCTACGGTTGGACTATCGTCATTTTCATCCCAGTATAAGGTACACATTCTGTAAAGCTGTTGTACACTAAGTACCTGAAAATCAATAGATAGATCCAAAGTATAACTGAACATCATCAATCACAGTTCCATTTTTATCATCTCAAACCAGAAAGATACTTACAGGACAGAGGTCATTTGTGATTTCACCATATGTTATTTCAGATTTTTTTACTACGACCTGCAAATGGATGTTTTTAGTAAATGAGTTAAACAAAGAAATAAAGGGGTATAATTCAACAGAGTTCATTTTTTTTGTTTGATAATAACATAATAGAATTTCTAATGTGTCATAAAAACACTTTTCATAATCAATCATCAAGGAGGGACATACCAAAAATCCAACAGCTTGTCTAACATGTTTCAATTCATCCCAGGATGAGCCCACATACTGCAATCAGGAAACATAATCCAATTTATATCTCCATCAAAATAAAAGGAATTGACAGAATAATGAACCAATCAATATATATGAAATTTTATGCTTATCAATCCAATCTAATATTCTTGAAGATAACAATAAATTCATAAATGGATTAGTTGCAAAATCTTAAGTATGGTACATATTGATCTACTATTAATTTGTAGAGAAGAAATATATATAGATGAGAGGAAAAAGGACCTAAGTCAAGGATGAGAATGTTAATTTATATTATATTATGAGATGATAGTAATAACTCGTAATATAAGTTTTTTTTTTTTAAATGACACTCTTTTTCATTTCTCCGAGGAATCACAAAAACTGCAACACATAACCAAATAAACACAAGTTTTGACATGGTATAATTGTGAATAATTAGATTTAATTATCTTAAGTTAGAGGTATTATATCCTATAAACAGATAATCTCTATTATGTAATAATTAGATTTTCTCAAGAGTAAAACTTCTCTTTAGTTTTCTACATGATATAAGAACTTTAGGTTACAAGTTGAGGTAGCTATTGGTGAAGGGCTTCAGACTTTTCTAACTAGTAGCTAGTCTGAGGTAAACGACTGAATGATTGGTAATTGAGTTCAGGACATAGTCATGTTAATTTATTCTCCTAAAGTTGTTTTTCGATTATTCTTATCACTATGAGATTTACATAATAGAGGTTTTCAAATTTCTTCCCCCATTCAAAATAATGTGGCAAAATGAAGCTGCAAGAGAGAAAGTGATCTACTGATGATAAGACACCAAAAACAAGGCATATTGAAGATGAAATCGTTGAGTGACTTGAGTCAGAGCACTAGAGCCAGAGACAAAGATTTAAAGGCTAGAATCAAAGTTTCAAGAGAAACAGGGAAGAAAGTATTAAAGGTGGAGACGAACATTTGAAGGAAAGTCTCAATCAGGGTCACTTCTTTCTCTTCATTTTTAAAGGGTGAGAATGTCTCTTGTTGGGAGGTATTTTAGATCGTCAATGAGATGATCAATTAATAGTTTTCTTCTTTTGTAGGTTATTTTTCTGTTTGTTTTTTGGTTCATGATGATTTTTGGTGATGTATTTTTTATGTTTTTCTTTGGGCATGATTGTAGAATATTTGTTTCTCTCCTTTCAAAGCACAAGAGTAGCTTCTTTGTGCTCTCAATAGTTTTTAAGTAAATATTACAGTACCTTTTTCAAAAAGATAAAGCTACTACTACTATTAATAAAATAGTACCTCCTCTGTTGCTTGTCCACACCATAACTCTAGCTCTGTTAATCCAGCCATCACATATTTTCCATTGCTGGATGTGCAACACTCTCGATTTACAAGAAGGCTACGATTGAACGAATAGAAAAGAGGAATCAATAATCAGCTCAACATTGAATTGTTTTTTTTAATTTCAATTAGAGTTGTGTAGAAAAGAAAAAGGTACCTGTTAAATATCTGCTCATTTATGTGGGAAAAAAGTTGAGTGAAGAGTTTCGCGCAAAGTATTGGCGGTACCTGAAAAACATTAACGTGATAGTTAGCATTCACCAAAAGAAGATTATTATCATTTATTTAATCTGTTATTGGAAATAAGTCCAATTCACTAACATGATTCTCTTGAAATAAACTTAGAAGCCTGTTCAGACATTCAATGATGCTCTGCCAGTGATTAGTAGGTTCTTCATCATTTTCTTTTGTCTTTCGTTCCTGTACACCAGATCATACGTGAGAGACAATCAAATCATATGTTAAAGAAAGAACAACTATGAATCAAATAACTACTTATCCCATCATCAATCAAATCATTCAAATTAACAATCAAAATTCCAAATTAACATTTTAAATATTCAATAAATAAGAACATTTTAATCATTTAACCCAAATAACCTGAAATAATCCACTCCTTCATCAATCTTTCATCAAACAATATCTTTTTCCAAAAAATCGGTTTATTTAAAAATTAAAAAAAAAACAACATTAACAAACTCTAAGTCAGTCTAATGATTGATTTAAGCATCAAGAAATCAGTTTGTTTTTTAAGGTTATTTGGTTTAAGATCTGCAACGATAATGGGCTAATAATATGACCATTTATTTGATCTTGGAAAAAAAGAGGGTAGATTTTTTTATCCAAATTTAGGGATTGAAGAGTGTATCTTTACAAGCATCAGTGATCCCATCAGAACACTCTTTTAACAGGAATGATCAGTGATGGTTACATCAATCAGGAAGCAATAAATCTTTTATTATAAGTCAAAGATATAATGAGGAATGCGCACCTGAATGCACAAGGAAATAAGTGAAGTCATCTCCCTCTTAAAATTGTCTTTAACTATTCCATAAATTGTCTCCACATATGCAGTGAGCTGCTGCTTGAATAGGAGAGCTGGATATTTGGCCTCAACCTGTAAGACTTCTACCCCACGAAATGAAAGATTTGCAGAAGATGGAGATGTCCGAAATCCCTGATAGACTTTTGTATTAAGTAATACTTTCGACATATAAAGTTTCATATTCAATTAAGACAAGATCAAAATTTAATTGCTTAGAGCTATTACTTGGGCCATTCTCCCAAAGAATGATGTTGGTGTTGGTGGTTTTGCAGACGCACTAGCTTTCAAAGTCCTTTGTAGAAAGAACAATAATATAGAGGTATTTGATAGCCAATAAATCATATGGTCATTTTTTTCTTGGTTCTGCAGTACATGTATATATAGGTTAAAGAGTGTGTTGACCTTTTACAGATTACCAAAGCCATCACATTCCAGTTTATATAGATACCTCAAATGCAGAACCAATCACTTGAATAAGACGATCAAACACACTGGTTTTTTCTGCTTCAAAAGATTTCCAGTGAAGAAGACATTTGTATATGGTAAAAGCTGCAACTGGTTTCCCTTGGCTGAATCCAATAGGTTGACTCACACATTTGATGAGAACATCAAGATTCTCCTGATGGAAGAATTATTTTTGTTTGGAGTTAGATTTTGATGAAACATTCACTACCATTCTATGTCTCATGAAGGATATATTCTTATGAAGATTAGTGTTTTTTTAGTACATACATGCTGTTTATCAGCCTGAGAGTTCCTCATTGAGAGAGTGCCAAATTTTCCTGAGGGCGCTGTATTGACTGCTTCCTGCTTGAAAAGGTTTGTCATCAATTATGGAAACTAAGAGGAAATCATAAAAAAAAACAAAAGAAAAAGTGATAAATTGAACTATTCAGTAAATATATGCAGGCAATTTAACTCACAAGATGACCATTTGCTGCAAGCTGCAAAAGCAGGAACACAATAAGAAGAATAACCCTAGAAACTGAGGAAGGTAGAGAAAAGACTCAACAGTTAATTCTAGTAATTATTTCATAACACCTGGCTTGGTTTTGAATCAAGACGTCCAGCCATTTTTCCAGAGGGAGCGTGCATCAGAGCTTGATGCCTCAGAATTTGATCTTCAGTTTCTATGTCAGAAAGTTTTTCTTCAAGCCTGAAGTTCAGTTAACATAATAATAGAGATATCAAAAGCTCCAGAATGTCAATTTCACTAGATAACTGATGAACACTTTGTGTAAATGGCTCATGTAATAACCTCTGTTGATCAGTTTTCAACTGAATGACTCTGGACTCAGCCTCAAGGACCTGCTGCAACCTCTCTTCACTAAGCGTTTCTGTTTCATTAATCTTTTTCTCTAAACTACTGATCAAAACCTACAAAGAAGCCGAAAAATTAAAAGAAAAAAAGAATAATTTTGGGGAATAAATCATCACTGAAGTAGACCTAAATTTGACAGAGCTCAGAGTATAAATGGACGATACAAGGATATGAACATCACATTTCTATATATATGTGTGTTTGTGTGTGTGTGTGGAAGATATCACATCCCTACATAAAACATCAGTGTCAAAAAATGTTGCTAATTTAAGTTCAGAAAAGCATTCTTTGAGAAAAAAGTAAAGTTACTAATTTGCAAGAATCCACCAACTAACTTCACAAATCCAATAATAATCTGGTAAGTTTTTTATGCTTCAATAGAATTTCTTTTTGAAAATATGAATCTCTGTATCATGGACAGGGAGGTAATCAAGTTCCTACCTTGAGCTTCTGATTTTCAGCCATGAGCGAATTTATCATTTTGTTATCACCGACAGGTACATCCTGTACGTGAGATGTTGAAAAAACACAAGAAAAAAGAGATAACGATCCAGTGATGGTAATGGTAAAATTTTGTAAAAAAGATATACAGGGATATCTCTTTCCTAATAAAATACTATCCTCGAGAATGCTACTAAATCTGTTTTAAATAAGAGATACTTCTTCTTACTCAATAAAAAGATGGTTTAAGATAAAATCCTTGTATGAAATGAACATGGCTGAAGCACCTTACCTTAAGCTGCTCATTGTCAGCAATCAGTTTACTTATCATTTCATGCTCAACCTCTGGAACTTCCTGCATTACCGGAGTAACTTCATGTTTTCTTTCCATTCCACCATCATTTTTCTGTAAACTACTAATCAAAGCCTAGAAAGAAGTACAAGATGTTGTAAGATTTTCATTTAGTTAAATCATTACCAAACAGAGGCACAGATGGCTTTGCTTGATGAGCAAATATAACATTTTCTCAAAAAATAAAAGAAAAATTCATATAATAAAAAAATCACAAACTTGGACAATTTTCAAATGAGATTGTAATTGTGATAAAATACTAGTTTTCAAATATGCTCATTGTGTTCCTAAGTTATTGAGCCTTACCTTGAGTTTCTCATTTTCATCCTTAAGTTTAGTTATCATTTCATGATCAATCACTTGACCTTCCTCCATGTCCGGATTTCGCTCAGTGCATCCATATTTCTTTTCTGCTTCCTCTATCCTTTTCTCTAAGCTATGTACCGAAGCCTACAAGGAAACATGAATTTCTTCTCTTTTTTTTTTCTAATAACAAAGATAAGTTTTTTCATGAATTATCACGGAAGTAGACGCAGATCGCAACAAGTATAAAAGTACACATGCACAAGAGATTCATATATGATATCCCTGTATGTGTATAGAACATTATCTTTATGAAATGTGAAGAATTGGAACAGAAACAAGACTGGTGAAGAAGATTCACAGTTTGCATCAAAAGGTGAACAAAATGACTTGGGCCTTGTTTGATCGGGTTTATTTGAATAACCAAATTTCAAATAACCCCATTTGATGTACCTTATAAAAATTTTAAGTTATTTGGGATTATTTGAGTACAAAGACACTAGGGGTATGAATAAAAAAAATTCTAGACATGCCGCTCACGAGCCCAAGAACACGTTTGGTCTTGACTTGGGTGAGGACAAGGAGTTTGAAGATGTTGTGAGAATTGTCGAGAAGAAATGAGAAAAGACAAAAAAAAAAATCACAACATCAAAGAAAGATGTTCAAGCTCCATAGCGACGTTAATTACGAGAGTCGGGGAGTGGTTCAATGAGTCACTTTCCAGAAGATCATGGCTTTGATATTTGTGTTGATCTTAATCTCAACACATGTTCTGTTTAGTTTGTAGCATATTTTTTTTAGTTTGGCTCACTTTGAGTTTTGCATTTCATTGATTGATGGTTGTTTGTAATTTGGTAGTTTCAGACTTTAGTTTATGATCACTCAGTTCATAACTTTGTTTTGTATTGTTTTCACCATCTTTTTTAGTCCATAACTTTCGCAATAAAATGAATTTATCACTCCACAAAATTTTGGATTAATGATATGATGAAATAGAAGGTATTTTAATATTTTGATTAATAATTTGAATGATGTGACGGTAGATTAAATAGTGGGTTATTTAGAAATAATCACAATTAAACCCACATTAAACAAGGCCTTGGACACTATTATTTGTAAATTCTTGATGCAATAAATAACATGAATTTATATTCGCAAATGTAGGGTGGTAGCGTAAACTAACCTTGAGCATCTCATTTTCAGCCTTGAGTTTATTTATCATTTCATTATCACGAACTGAAACTTGCCCTGTGACTGAAACCATCTCAGCATGTTCACCTTTATCTTCTGAATTTTCCATTTTTCTCTCAAAACTATTCACTAAATCCTACAAAGAAACATTAAAATTTTAGGGAAACAAATATTTTGGTTAATAATAATCTCCAGGAAGAAATGATACATGTTAAAATGTAAACTAACATTCAAAGGAGTTACATCTTTGTATAGAACATTATCTATTGACGCATTAACAAAGTTAATGAAGGAAATTACCAATATATTTGAATGTAAAAAAGGTTAATTATCTCATTAATAACTGTCTATAAATTAATAGATAGTTATCTTTAAAATATCCAATTTGGCATTCAACACTTATTTCAGTTTTATCAAACACACCTTGTCTGCAGATGGATCGAGTTTTCTAGGAGCCTCACCTGGAGTTTCTCATTTTCAGCAGTAAGCCTATCTATCATTTCATGATCAATCAATGTTAATTCCTGCATGACTGGAATTTTCTCAGCTGCTATCTTTGCAGACTCTTTAGTTTCTTCAAGTTGATTTCGTGTCTCTTGCAATTCTAATTGCAATGTAGAATTTTCTTTTCTTTTAGCTTCTTCCATTTCGGCCTATGAAAAATGAAGATATATAATTGTGAAATTTTCCTTCTCAATACCATTAGGGGTGGGGGTTAAATGCAGAAAAAAAAAACTCAATCTACATTTCACCCTCTTATAAATCCAGCAGACTCATCTTTATATGCAAGAATGTCATAAAACAATTGGAAACTAGAACATGCACAATCAATATTTTATCTGGTTGTAATTATAACAAAACTTTATTAACTACAATTGGAGAATTATCATTAACAGCTGTTGATTTGTGTCAGATAGTGGTCTCACTTCCTCTTCCGGTTATGGGAGGGCTTTGGTTACCTTTTGGCTCCTGGTGCTGGCTGTAGCCGTGGGAGGTGGGTGGCTGGGGTCCGATCAGATCAACCAAATGAATTAATCTTTTTTGTTAACTATTGATGAAAAATATGTTTTTTTTATTTTTATGTTATTCTGGAAAAATAGTAAGTATATTTTGTTGAAACTGAAAAATAAACTATATATCCATTTGAAGAACCTAAAAGTAACTGAATGTGAAGTTTACCCTCGAGAGTTTCTCTAGCTTAAGTTGCTCATCCAATTCTTCAATTTGTTTCTCCAACATTTCTTTTGCAGCTTTGAGAGCACCGGTCTCCTTAGCTGCCTGTTGACATCACACAGAGGGGAAAACATATAGGATAAGGAAAAAAACTAACAAATTTTGAGTAGTATGATCATCAAAATAGACATATTAAACTTAAGCACTTTCAATACTAATAATATTCTAGAAGAGGGAACTAGTTTTGACTGCAACTGATCAGGGAAAAGAAAAAACATGTTTTTTTTACTTGTTTCATAGAATTACTATTTCAAAACCTCATAGTCATCCCAAAAATGAAAGGCAGATTACGAAAAGGACTCCAAAATTTCACCATTTTAAATTTCTGTAGCTCTTTCTTTGCCATGTCGCATCTCACAGCACATTGAGTAGCAATTGCGGATTCTGTGATCCTCAAATACTGAAGACGTGTTATGCGTTTTCGGCCTTGACTCTGTATCAAATGTCACAATTTAAAATGTACAACAAAAATATCAATGACAAAGTTTATAGATATCAATGGAAAAGGCTATGACATAATATCTACTCAAGATTTGTTTAGTATTATATATATATATTAAGACAACAAACTTGAGAGGAATTTAGAATATAAGCACAAATCATGATTTTATTTTTATTGTATGATTTTTTATTGGGAAAAAACAGGCATCTAAGCAATTCACTCAAACTTCGACATCAAACATGTGGAGATATCAACCTATGTCCATTGAGATCCTTTCCAAGGCCAACCTTTGTCTGTTCAAGAGATGCTTACTCAAAGTGGTTGGGGTGATTTGTCTTCTCAAGAAAGGGTCATTTATGTTTATCTAAGTTATTTTTTCACTTAATTAGTTTCTTCTAGTATTACCTATATATTGATTATACTCTCATTGTAATAATTCATCAATCAAATTATATGAAGAAATCTTCTTTCTCTTCAAAGTTCTACAAAAAAAATATACTAAAGTGACCCTTAAACAGAAAAATCATACACTGTTTAATTACTATGGTGATATGCAGATGTAAGATAATGCTTTTCAGGTATAAGAAAAATTTCAGAATTCCTTGAAAAAATTGGCTTTTATGCATGGAATTGGGAATCAACAAGTTTATTTATTTTTTCTTTGGAAAGGTGTGTAATTGTTTTTAAGATTGAGGACTTAGTCTGCTAATTCACTCAAAAACACTTCAAACTTTGGAATGTTTTATTAATAAAAGGAATTTCCTTTATCCCGAAAAGAAAATAATAATAATAAGGCAACGCAAAAGTTCCAACTTCACCTGAATAACAATAGCAGCTTTTGTTTTCTTTCTGAAACAGAGCTCATTACGAGCAGCCATAGAACGTAAAGCAGCTTGGATAGTGATTGAAGAAGTGGACAACAGAGAATAAGCACTTTTAGAAAGATATGTACGACCATATTTCTGGACTATCACACTGGCAGCATTCCTCCTCATGTGCTCATATTGGCAGCGTGCAATATAACCTGATCTCAGCTCCAGAAAACAATGAAGAGGATTTCAGTTGGAGTTCACTGCGAGGATGAAAGGTCTCATGTTCACAATAAGCAATGTGCTGGATGAATTCATTTATTACCTCTGCAGAAAGCCTGGACTTGTATGGAAGAATTTTGCAAGGCAATGTACCTTTTGCGAGCATAGTATGATTTAACTCTTTTCTGGATGAGGGATGCAGATCTTCCAAGTACCTGTGTCCTTCGAGCATCTAGTTCAGCCATCTGACCCGCTCTGAGAAACACCTTTGTCTTACCTATCTGTAACATATTATTGGCATAATGTAATTTTTTATCCTTCTATTAACAATCTAAAATAACCATGTCTTTGGAACAATAAAAGGATAAAAAATGAATATCAAAGGATAAGAACATTACAAGAATAACTTCTTATTGATAAAATGAATATCAGGAACATCAAAAGGATCATCAATGGGGAAAACATGTGACTTAAATATGGATATTATTGTATCAATATGTATTATCTTCTTTTAACAAGATCTATAATTATTGAACACGATGCCCTTGAGATGTACTCTTGTTACTAGTATGTTTGTTATGGGGATACATTTGACTATATTTGGAATTTTGGACAAAAATGAGATTGCAAAGTAAAAAGAAATAAGAATACAAGTGAGTGGTAACTATAATAGAGATTTTTTTAAAACTATAACAGAGATGGTTAGTCTACAAAGAATAAAAATAACTTCATATGCACAAAGAGAGAAACTATTAAAAATTCCATCCAAGGGTTAGTTAAATAGATAAAGATGCCATGACAATGTTGAAGAAAGTACAAGGTAACAGGTATACCTGATAACCTTGAAGGTCCGCCTTCTCCAGTAGCATCTTTGAAATGGCAACTTCATCAGAACTATCAAAAACATATGTAATGTCAAGAGAAATTTAAAGAGTACATGATTCCAAGAGAAATTAACTTTTAGGGATCAGAATGGACTCCTAACCAATATTCAGAATATTTTTCACTTTCTAATTACCTTTCTTTCAAAAGATTGGGTGCAAGAGTAGAAAAACGAGAGACAAATTCGTTAAATGTTCTTCTAGTTGGATACCCAGCACAACTGATCCTGATTGCCTCCATAACACCCTATAATAAGAAAAATATCATGACACCAATAAACTGAGGATGCTGCATGGTACTGATGATGCAGCACAAGAAACTTATGAACCTACCCCACATCTAAGTTGCTGTAGCACATTGGAGTTCTCAAAGATAAAAGGTTTCAGAAGGTTATTTGGCTTCACACAACGAATATAGTGTGGCTCTGTTGCACCCAGCGTTTCAAGCAAAGATACCAATTGTTGCTATTATGATAACACCAAAGTAAGAACAATCTGTAGCAGTTAATGGAACCAAGTTCAATAGAAAAAAAAGTAGACCTTAAAACGGGTTCCTATTGATGAAAATTTGGATGTTTTAGAGGTATCCTCTGGTAGAGGTGGAAATAAGCTTGAGACAAAAGAGCACGATGAAGCATTCAACAGTGCTTGATGCTCTGCAACAACATAATCTTTATTCTTGTCCAGAAAGAGTTCAGTTTGATAAGAAACCTGCAACAAGAGAGTTGTTACCAGGTAAACATAATGTAATGATTTTTACTGCCATCTCAAGTTGGTGTACCAAGGAAACTTACTTCACCAGCATAGTGAATGATGGTAAAGTCAGTGCGTGATAATTTTGGTTTGGAGAACCTTTTGTGATCTTTGAATGTTTGGTACAGCTTTTGGGCAAAAGTTTCATGTGTCGATCTTGGAAACATACTGCAAAGAGGAAAAGTAGTATGCAGATGTGTATTTTTTTCTCTTCAATCATAACTTATTACAGATATGTTGCTACAAAGAGCTACTTTGGTAGTCAAATACGTACCAGGCCTCATCAAGAAGTGCAATTATACCTCCAGGTTTCTAATAAAAAGGTAACCAAGTTAACCACAGATATACTTTGATGTGTGTGGGGGTTAGAAAGTAAGCTATAAAAATCTTTAGGACAGTATAGAGAAACCTTTTCGATGAGATCAAGAATATCTTGATTGTCAACGAATTCTATATAGCTCCAGTCAATTTCCTCTTTTGTATATTCTTCTTGCTCCATCTTAAAAACATGCTGCCATAATTTTAACGTGGGGGTATTCTAAGTTATGCACACAAAAAATATCCCTAACTAAAAAAGGCGACAGGAAAGGAGCAACGGGAATATTTCACTTAATTACCTGATTAAAATGTTGTTGAAGTTTCTCGTTAGTTAAATTAATGCAGAACTGCTCAAAACTGTCAACAAAATTAGTCGGCAAGTAAATATATAGTTTGTTCTTTAGATTAGATAGCACATGTATTCAGAAACAATCAGCCCATACCATAGAACCAATAACAGTAAAGTCAGATGGAATGAAAAAGTCAGCATGCAGAGATGGTGTTTTGTTTTCCATCTATATATCTAATTCCATCAGGAAGAGATACATGGAACAACTTAACAAAATACTATATTATTATTTTAATTTTATTATGCATAATGAATTGGGAAGAAGTCTTCATGCTACAAGAAATCAACCTCTGTAATGATGAAATCAAAAGCGTACCGCTTAAGCACCTGTTTGTCTTGAAACTCTCAAAGCCATAAATATCGAGAACACCAATTAAGGTTTTTGAATCAGCATCTTGTCCAATTGAATTATTTATTTTGTTGACCAGCCTGTGCTCACAAAGGAAAGAGATTCTTAGCAACTGTCTTAGTCATGAGTGAGGATGAATTTGAATTTTCAAATTGACATACCAATCAAATAATCTCGAGTACACTGTTTTGGCTAAAGCATCCCTACTGAGAGCTGCAGAATCTGGGTCAAGGCATTTAGTTATGGTTTCATCACGAGTCACCATCACGCGTTTGCACAAGGAATCTTCAAGAGCCTTCTCATCACACCTAGACAACACAAGTGACCATTTCAGAACTTCATCGAATTAGAAACTAAACATAATACATTTAAAAGGGGGAAAGTGGTCTTTACAAAAATAGTTGGGCAGCAGTTCTCAGATGAGATTGAGATTTATCATCCTTTGGCTCAGATGAATCTATATCACTTCCTTTTGCAAATTCAATATTGCCTAAGTGGAGAATGGCAGCAACTACTCGAAAAATGGCATCCTGTAAGAGAAATAGTTTTACCACATTTTAAGAGAACATGAATTCAAGTCTCAAGATACTCAATAAAGTAGGAGTCAGATTCAATACCTGTTCCTCTGAGTTGATCCCAACAATGCCCATTGCCCTCCTTGTTTCAAGATACTCTTTGGATTCATCCATCCCAGCCAACTCAAAGAAACTTGATTGGTTCAGATAATGAAATATTCTTGGGTCTCCCAGTTTGTATTTCTCAACAACCTACTCCAATTATGGGAAAAATATAAGAATAAGATAATTAAGGAAAAGAGGAAGTTAATTTCTTTCCATTTAGTTTCACAAAAGGAAATTAACATAGTGAATCTTTCACATTGTATAGTATTTAATAAATGGTTTGCCTCCTTCAAAGAATAAATAATGGTCTCAAAAAAAGAAGACTAAGTAATAAAAACAGGTAAAGGTCAAAAGTTGTTGAATCAGTAAACTAGCCAATATATTTCTAAAGTATGTCTTGCCTTCTTAAGAAAGACTCACTAATATGAGTAATGATAGAGATCAAGAATTTGGTGTCATGAATGATGTACCAGCACATGATTGGACTTGGAAAATAAAAGTTATCTCTCCTATTAGATTTAAGTTAAATCACGTATTGACACATCATTCCGACACCATTCATGACACCAATTTCCCGTTCTCAATTATTACTCTATTTTTTTTGGCAAAATATGAAACATGAAAACAGACCATCTGTTTGGTTTTATCAAGGATGAAAAAAAACTAGAATAGACAAATTTGATGAGTAGAAATGATAAGATTGGAACTCTCCTTCAATAAAAACACAGGCGTTGGCGGAGGCAGCGATAGATAATGGGATAGAAACCTAAAATTTGAGCTTTTTTAGGAAGACAAACAACTCCAACCACTTAGAGTTAATGTCTTTTGGAAAGGGAAATGTGTTGATTGGAATGAGCGAAACTTGATATCTCCACACTATCCTTATGCTACTACTAGTTACCTTCTTGTGTTTGTTTTTGGAACAGGTCATTGCATTGAAGAAACCGTGTGAGAAACGACATGAACAGAATAGGGAAACAAAAAATAAACACAACAACAAAAGACCACAAAAGCAACAAGGCTAAAGTCCTAGTGGATCCTACTACTGTAAAAAAAATCATCATATAGAAAATTCCATGTGACGAAAGGACATTACCTCAGGTGGCGCAGCACAAAGCATATAAAAACAGTGATAGTTTCTCTCCGGGTCAGAAACTTGACAAACCCGGGACCGTTCAAGTAGATAAGTCCGTATAGCAGCTCCTGAAATTCTTCCCTTCTGATCAAACTGTAACTCCACAAACTTACCAAAGCGACTGAAATGTATATTAGGATTACCATGGAATGCATTAGGAAACATTTGAGATCAAAGAAACGTTGAACATCATCCAAAAGAAAGATGTTTCGCAGTATCTACTTTGTACCTTGAATTATTGTTCCTGACTGTCTTGGCATTGCCAAATGCTTCTAAAACAGGATTTGACTGCCAAACAAATAAGAATGATGGATAAATAAGAAAAAAAATACTATATGGGTTGTTTTGTTATTAAAACTTCATGTTGATTATGATCCTACAAAAAATCAACAATTGTTATGTTTGTCAAAATTCATGATCATCTAGAAAATAATTTGTTCAT
This sequence comes from Impatiens glandulifera, assembly GCF_907164915.1. Classification (NCBI taxonomy): domain Eukaryota; kingdom Viridiplantae; phylum Streptophyta; class Magnoliopsida; order Ericales; family Balsaminaceae; genus Impatiens; species Impatiens glandulifera. The sequence goes on along the minus strand of NC_061869.1, from coordinate 17,464,279 downwards.
GTTGTACCAAATGAAACAAAAGCTCACACTATAATCTGGATCATGATCCATAAGAAAAAACCTTATGCCAAACGAAAAATTAAAATTACTTTCAATTTTTACTTTAACAAAAATTTCAATGTGATTGTGATAGTGATAAATGATGACAAAATACTTAGTCTTCTTAATAGGCTCATATGTTATACTAAACCTTGAACACTATCATTATCAGTATATGAAACAAGTTTTACAATGCTCGAACCTCTAAGACTTGCTGCTCCACTGTCCTTTTATCTGATTTATTTCTCCCCCCATAAAAGCAAGATATTGCATGAGACTTTTTGTACTTTCTGTTTTGCCAGCGCCACTTTCTCCGCTGACCAAAATTGATTGGCTGACTCCCTCATTAATCATCTTCCTGCATTATTTACACATTTCCTTTATAACTTCCATGAGAATAACAATGTGCCTAAATCTATGAGAAGATTATAGTATAGTAACCTATATGCGGCATCTGCAATGGCAAAAGGATGAGGATTCAGGTCGCCTATTGCTGCACCTTTATATCGTTCCATGATATCATCAGCATACAGATGAGGGAGCCTCTGGAAGGGGTTGATAGCTATCAGTATGCTACCTGTATATGTCTGGAAAGACCATTTTTACAGGTTAGCTTCAAAGTCTAGACAAACAAAACAGACTCTTCTACAAAGATATTAACGTTTTAGCCGCCTGCCACCATAAATGTAACATATCATGCAACTTAATGCTTTCATCTTGTTTTTTTTTAGATCAAGGTGGTGGAATCTAGTTCAACATCCCGCCGCCATGATCCCAACTTCAATTAAGGTGCTATCAGTGGGGATTGAACACAAGTCTTTAGCCTCTTAGTTCAAGACTTTTATCACTTGATCTACCCTATTTGGGTTGCTTTCTTTTCGGAATGTCCTCACAATTCAAATTTCTGTAATAATTAGGAAAGGAAGCAAATGCAGATACCTAATGATGTAAAACCTTACATAAATTTCATTCAAGTCATATCGAGATCTTAAATTCTGAAGAACCCCTGGTTCGTGCAGATAAGCTAGCTTTGTCATATCATCCACACCACTGGAAGGAGCTTCAACGTCTTTTGGATGGACATTAGATGCATTACTAACAACCTAAATTTCAAAAGTTCATAGGATAATTAGTAAGATCTGAGCATAACATGATAATGCATGATTAAAACTGTAAGCATGCAAACATGTAATCTAACTACCATGTTTAAGAATTTTGGAGATGATCTTCATGGATATTTTCCATAAGAATTAGATATTGAAATGATTCACTAAATATTGAATAATTGTGTTCTAAACCAGTTTTTTTTTCCTAGAAGAATTGGCATATGATTCCAAATGTGATCATGTGGATGGAATGAAAGCAAAGAATAAAACATGTTTTTTCCTGTTCAGAGTGACACAACCCAAAAGGAAGATATCGAGTTGTGCCATGATGAGTTTTCTTTAGATACTTTCTTCTGTTTGAATCAATATGATTTTAGCTTCTTCTTTTCTTTATATGACGTCTACTTGAGTTCTTTTAATAAAACTATGTTCTGAAAAAATGAGAACAAAGTCATAACAAAAGATATACTAGAACTAATGTTTTCTCTTCCAGAAATCATGTGGTCACAAAGAGCACTGATATAATTCCTAATGCTCACCTCCTTTCCCGACGAACAGTTTACTTTTATTTCTTCCCCTTTTACTTCTATAACTTCCCCATCTATCCAAGCAACTTCAGGATCCTCCACCCACACATGAGATCCAACTACTAAGTTAATTGCGGGACTCTGCACATGGAAGAATCATTAATACACCATTAACCTTTAATCAATATAATTTTCTAACATGAATATAATATACAGCTTCTGTTTATGTATAAATGGATATGTAAAAATTGGCTTCATGGAGGAAGAAAACGAAAGGTGAATATTGTCAACTCAGTGGAAATTCCGAATTTGAAGTTTCTACTGCCATACTTCTAAAAATCTATCCGTTTTTGTCAATAATACAGATGAAATAAACAACCTAATATGGAGAGATGAACCAAAATTCTCATAAAAATTAAATTTAGTCCGCAGGAACTTCTTATTAATTGAAATACAGCAGAAACTAACCATTGATGACTAAATTAGGTCCAAATCCCTCCAGGATCCAGTAAAACGACTAGCCGCTGCCGAAATATGTATAAATATAGGACGAAGAAGAAATTTCAAGGAGGAGGAAAGTAGTGAATCGAATAGAAACCATTGACAGTTGAATATTGAGACTGTGATATCACCTGGGAGAGAGATAGGTCAGGCAAGAAAAAGAACATTAGACATACGTAAGATAAGAACATGCATGATAATAAAAACACGTAAAAGAAGGATTTCATGCATTTAGGTATTTGATATCAGAATGGAGTGCATGTTTTGAGTCTGTTCCACCAGAGACATTTTGTTGAGCAGAGGAGACCCCGTTGTTCCTCCTCTATTCAGCGGCGTACAGAAATCTCACCAATCGCACATTAAAAAGCGTTGGAACTATTGATTATGGGCTTCGTATGTGATTTTTCAACCTTGCTTTGAGATTTTCGTACGAGATCAATGGCTGCGATTGAGAGGGGACGAGAAATAGCTGCAACATGAGCATCTCCGTCGGGATCAACAGCCGCGGTGCATGCAGACAGAGAGAGAGAGAGAAAAAGAGAATGAGAGAGGAGGGAAGGTGGTGGCAGCGATCTGTTTTCTGTTGTGAGAAGGGTGCTAATTGGGCGTTATGCCACGTCAAGCTAATGGATGTTCAAGAAAAGAGAGAAAATTCATTAATCAAATCATTATTTATTTACTTTAATTATATATATATATATATATATATATATATATATATATATATATATATATATATATATATATATATATATATATATATATATATATATATATATATATATATATATATATATATATATATATGAGAAATGATTAGGTGAGGGAATTTGGTGAGGGAATGACTTGGCATAATCTTATTCGCTGAAAAAATCAAATAATTTTTCTTTTTTTTCTCTTTCCTCCCACTTTTACATTTTCCAACCAATGAAGATGATGCCAAGTCATTCCCTCACCAAATTCCCTCACTAAATTCCCTCACTCTATCACTCCTATATATATATAAGGATAAAACATAGATTCATCCTTAAATTATGCTATATTTTTATGTTTGAAAAATATATCTTAAAGATGAATTTAAGAGATTCATACAAAGTGTATTTTAAAATTCACTCAATTAAAGGTAAAAGAATGAATTATATAACCCTCTATATAAACGGAAATTATAGAGTCAGTGAATGTTGGCCCGAGAATCCGACGTGAAATGCTATGTCGAATGGAAAAAAAGTTTTTTTTTTTTTTTTTTGCTAAAAAAAAGTTTTTTATTCGTTGCAATTTTCGGTAACATCTTCAGAAAATTATCCCTGTACCTATATTCCTCTCTCTCAACGCTAAAAGAGTTCTTTCGAACCAAAACACTACGAAATTACTCTCATGTTTGTACATTCGAGCTCTGATCAAACTTTTGTGAAGCAAAGCTCTCGTTGTTGGAAAAATTATATTTTCTCCCACCAGACTTTAAGTTAAAAGGCGGTCTAAGGACGAAACCCTAATTTGTTCTTAGTATTGTAGTTTGTTTCTTTATAGTATTTAAATCATTATATTAACAAGGAAAGTAATAACATGTATGAAATAAATGCTTTATTTTTGGCATTCAATTTGTTTTTAATATGTACAGGTTTATAATGATTTGTTTTTAGGTTAAAGTTGTTATAATCATTTAGAATGTACAAATACGACTTTTAATGTTTGAAAATTGATATATATACAACAAATTTTAGTGTAAATCACTTGATAGGGCAATGACAAGCGATTCACTATTTCATGTAAAGCGTTTCACACCCAGTCAAACGATTTACTGAAATGTTTTACTCTGTTGTACGAATTATTTGATTTTAGGCTAAAAGTTGTTATAATCATTTAGAATGTAATACGATTTTTAATATTTGAAATTAAAATATATACAACAAATTTCATGTAATTCGCTTGAGAGGGGCCATGTAAGCAATTCACTTTTTCATGTAAAGCGATTTTCACATTCATATAAAGTTTCACACATTGTTAAGCGATTTACTAAACGCCCAATAAGTTTTTTAACATTAAAAAGTGTTGCATATGATCTTATAGGACGATGCACATGACCTTATAGGACGCTGCATATGGCCTTATAGAGCGCTTCACATGACATTTTAGATTGAAAAAAAGTTTTAAGTTTTTTGAACAATAAAAAGTGTTGCATATGGCCTTATTGGGCGTTGCACACGACCTTAAAGGGGCTGCACATGACAATTTAGACTGAAACCAACCATCTGCCCAAAACACGTTTTTAATTCGGGATTCCTCGTCCAAATCAATAAGGTAGAAGAAGTTTGAGTTCCTGGTTTGCATTCTTAAGAAATAATTAGTGAGTGCTTCAGCATCCCCACTCCCTAACCTCAACCTTCGTGCTTCTGTAACGTAATTTCTACATGTCCTCTCATCGAAAGACATGTTTTCATACCCTCCAGCTTCAACTACAAGTGATTGAAATGTTTTGACCACAGTTATTATAGCTTCATCGTTTGTATCCAATCTTCTCTTTACATTTCCGTCAATTACTTTGTAGGATCTAACATGACGTATTCTCTTAAGGCTTAATGTATGGTTGTGCTCAAGAGAAATACTTGTTATCACATATTCCCCTTCATTTCGAACAACAACATTAATCTTTATTTTACAATCCGTCTTCGTTATTGGTCTAGGCTGATGAAACTTATTTTTTGCTTTCGATTCTTTCATAAAACTCTTGGCACAACCAATGCTGAAGTATTTCCTCTTACCACCTACATTTTTACTCTTTAACTTGGTAATGTCGAATCTAGTTAAGTGGGCATATGATGTGTAGAATTCAAGAAATTGTTCTTCCGAGGAAAATGTCATTCCAACACTAGGAATGTGACTGCAAAAATTAAGTGAAACCGTAAGAAAAAGTCCATAAACCATCAATTCGGGTCCCGAAACCACCTATTTTCGGGTCCCAAAACCACCCTATCGGGTCTCGAAACCACCTATTTCGGGTCCCGAAACCTCCTTTTGGGTCCTGAAACCACTTATTTCGGGTCCCGAAACACAACAATTTTTGTCCGAAATGGTTGGTTTCGGGACAAGAAAGGATCCTTTCTTGTCCCGAAACACATAATTTTTTGTCCTGAAACACAACATTTTTTTCACGATACCACACATTTCGGGACAAGAAAGGGTGGGTCCTTTCTTGTTTCGAAACCAACCATTTCGGGACAAAGAAGGACCCTTTCTTGTCCCGAAGCCAACCATTTTAGGACAAGGCAGGACCCTTTCTTGTTCCCGAAACCAACCATTTCGGGACAGGAAGGACCCTTTCTTGTCCCGAAACCACTAGATCTGTTCAGGGTACCTTTCGGGTTCAATAGGGGTGGATCTGTTCAGGTTAAGTTCTTCATCTACTGGGTTGTTGAAGTTCGGTGCTTCGGTTTCCTGAAAGTTCAAACAGTTCTGAAATAAATTCATAAACCTTTAATCCATAAATACATCGTAAAATGTAAACCCTAGATCTATTAAAAAAATAATAAAGATCCTTAAAAAGGATACCATGAAAAAGTAAATGCAGCTGGAGAAAATAATAAATGCAGCCGGAGAAGAGAAATAAATGATGCGTTTCAGAGAGAGAAAGAAATGCAGAAATATGAAACCCTATTGGTGAAAGAGGATATGCAGAAATGTAGAAATACTTTTTTTTTTTCCTTTTTCTCTCTCCTAGCTGGCAAGGCCACGGAAAATTCGTGGTCTTGCTTTCGCTAACCCTTCGTTGGTTTATCATACCTCAATTTAAAAATAATTAACTTGACACTGGTTTTTTAAGCAGTTGACTCTTATAGGTTGAGCTATTATACTATGTAAACGGGTTAGTATTAAGACTGTTAAAATCGAGAATTTACGTAAAATCATTTTACATATGAAAACTCGTAAAATTTAGATTTTACTCAACATCGTAAAGTTTACATAAATTAATATTTGTTTACATTAATAATAAAAAATATAATTTTTAAAATAATATATAATCAATTTACATATATAAAAAGTAACATAATTATTCAATACAAAAATTTATATGTTCTAATATATAAAAAAATTAAATTTTATAATATAAATATATTATTTATTCAAAAATTACACCTAAAATTTTATTTAAAATTATTCATATTTAAAATATACATATTAATAATAAATAACTAAATAAAGTTAAAATAATATATATATTATTTGAAGAGTTATATTATTAATTACAAAACCCTAATTTTTCACTTTCTACCTTACATTCTCTCTTATTTTCTCCATTTACATAGTTACGGCGGCTGCTCACATATACTCTGTTCTTATAGAGTAACAATGACAATCCTTGCCCTCAATCCTCCTTCGTAGACCACCGATTCCTTTTCTTTAACAGCTGATTTCGATTCTTACTTTTCTTTCATAGATCTATCTGCCTATTCTTACTTTTCTTTCACAGATATATCTATTATGTTTATAGATCTACTGGCAAAAGATGCAGGAAGAATCTAAGGTAAAATCGTCCGATGAGACTGATTTTACCGCGTTTAACGATTTGAACAAGTTAAATCGATTTTACTTCGATTTTGTTTCTAAATGAGTTTCTTGACTCTTGACTTGTTTTTGTGTCGTCTCGTCGAACGAGTTGACTTACAATTTTGATCGCTTTGATTAGTATATTATATTATATATAAATATATGTAAAAGATAAAATATAAGTAAAAGAATTATTGAAAATAGCTAAAAAAAAATTGGAGAGAGGAAATTAAGAAATATCAGAATTTAGGAAAATCTATTTAGTATTTGAATAAAAAAATAAATATGTAAAATTAACTATTAATTCTTTTCTAATTAAATTGAGTTTTGAAATTAAATGAGTCATTTTTTTAATATTATATTTATTTATTTTTAAATAATTTATACCAATAAATTAAATTGATTATATTTATTATAATAAATATATTTAATTTAATAAGAAATGATTAGGTGAGGGAATTGGTGAGAAAATGATTTGGCTTAGTTGAAAAAATCAAATAATTTCTCTTTTTTCTCTCTTTCCTCCCACTTTTACATTTTCGAACCAATGAACAATGAAGGTGATCCAAGTCATCCCTCCACCAAATTCCATCTCTCTTATCACTCCTCTTAATTTAATATATTGAGATCCTAAATAGTAAATCTTATATGCTTTCATCATTCGTCTATATTTCATTTCACATCCACTTCCACCTCCTCCCCCCTCTTCCGTTAAATGATATGTTAATATTATCGTTTTAATGGAGTCCCGAAGGCTATTTCAAGGAGGGAAGGGAGGCGGGTAAGGCAAGAGGCACCCTTCCCGCCCTTCTTACATTTTCGTAGCTACTCACTGGCCAATCTTTGAGAGCATCTTCGCGATGTCCGAAAGAATCGTCCAACATCTTTTACCCATTCTGTGAGGTAGAGGAGGTAACTCATTTATGCTTTGCTGATGATTTATTCATTCTAGCGCAAGCAGACATTGATTCCATTAAAACTATAGGGTTGTACTAACGTTCTTTTCTGAGGTTACAGGTTTAACTATTAATGAAAGCAAAAGTGTGGCATTTTATGAAGGCGTGAAGATGAAACAAAGCAGGACATCTTCAACACCATAGGCATCAAGGAAGGCAACTTTCTCGTAAGGTACTTAGGAATTCCATTAACGCGAAGCAAATCGATATCTCACACTAAAGCCACTGATTGAAAAGATAAAAAACAAGATAATCGGACTGGGCAGCAAAAAAACTTTCAAATGCAGGGAGGATCGACTTATCAAAACCATGGTCATGGCATAGTTGGCTACACGACGTAGTAGAATTGGGTCAGTCCGAAGAAGGTATGAAGGAGCTCGACACGCTGATGAAGAACTTTATATGGAATAGTAGCAGAAAATGAGGAAAGAAAGTCAAATGGACCGCTCTCTATAAACCGAAGGACGAGGGATGGCATCGGCTTGAAGACTGTATCGAGTGGAACAAAGCTCTCACCTTCAAGCATATGTGGGCTTTGGAGCGCAATCAGGAGTCACTATGGATCAAATTGGTGCATAAGAGGTTATGAAATACGAAACCCACATATGGATCTACAAAATTCATGAAGGTATGAGCTAGTCTCTAAAAATATTCTTAAACTAAGAAACGATATTGCAGATCTTTATGACATCCGACTAGGGGACGTGAAAGACACTCTAATCTTGCACGACCCCTAGTTCGAACAACCAACCTATCATCCACAAGGATAAGTTTCAAATCTCCGTATCCGGAAGGACTACGCAGGAAGTGAAAATCAGCTACATTTAAGATGAGAATTGTTGAGCCACTCCTGAGAAGAACTCCAAAAGGATAGAGGATACTTGATAATATAAGTAACCCCTATAACTACACGACAGACCAACTATAATGAATGAAAGCTTAGGACAATGGGAAGTTGGTATATCGAAGAAAATATGGGAGGTACCCGAGAAAAAACGTAGAAAGTAGAATGGCTTCTCTCTTATGGTCACGAAGATTATCCCTAGACACCATTCATCCTATGCTCGCCTCTTTGGGAAAGCTCAGCACTCGTGATCGTATCAGCAAGTATATGAGCATCCCGACACGGACTTGTTTACTATACAGAGGAAATGAATAAAACCATAAATCATCTATTTGGGAGCTTCTGTATTGTTTCAGAGCTTTTGGAACAGATCTACTAAAAGCATGGAGATGATCAGTTTCCCGATGCGATCTGGAATGAAATCAAAGAAGCGACACTAACCTAAAACCAAGGGAAATAGATTTGCAACAAACTTTTTTCAAGTGCGACTTTGGAAGTAGTTGTGTATAGCATTTCGCCAGACACGGAATGCAAGGGTATATGGAGGAACCCGTAGGAGCGTTGAAGAGTTATGGAAAGATAATGTATCAGATTGCAGCGCCCTCGCGGGAACGTGGAAAAGAATTCCAAGCACACAGAGTAAAACTGGAATATCTGTAAGAAATGAAATTTACTGTTTTTTGAACTCACTAGAATTGAAAGCATTGTAATCAAATAATTCATTTACATTTTTAGTTTTTTAGTTTTTATTCAGAATGTTACGACTTTAAAATCATTTTAGGCCTGTCTAGAATGATCTCTTAAACTCGTGGTTTTTTTCCCGTTTTTGAGAATTTTTAATGAAATTACGCTAAGTCGTTTTTCCCAAAAAAATTATTCGTTCTTTGTGAGTCTTTACTCACAAAGACCGTGCTGATGGTTCTTTTGAGAGACATAAAACCCATCTTGTAGGTGATGGAAAAACTCAATAGATTGTCGTTAATTGTGGGGAGACTTTAAGTCATGTTGTCAAACCGACCACTATTCGGTTGGTCCTCGGTCTTGCCCTATCTAAGAAATGGTCAATTCACCAACTTGATGTAAAGAATGTTTTTCTCTATGACAATCTTAATGATGTTGTATAAATGCATCAACCTCTTGGGTTCAGAGATTCTCTATTTCCTCATCATGTTTGTCGTTTGAAGAAATCATTGTATGGTTTGAAACAGGCTCCTCGAGTTTGGAACAAACGCTTTATGGATTTTGTGTTCATACTTGGTTTTTCCCAGAAAGTTTTAGATCACTCATTGTTTGTGTTTCGCTAGGGTGAGCACATGCATGTCATACTTGTTATTGTGTGTTGATGATATAATATTGACGACATCCTCTAACTCTTTCTTTCGGTTCTTCATCTCTAGTTTGAGTACATAATTTTCTATGAAAGATTTGGGTCCCTTGCATTATATTTTGGACATTTTGGTAAGGTCTCATGCGAATGGTACGTTGATCTCTCAACGAAAGTATGCGTATGAGATTATAGACCGTGCAAGTATGTCATCTTATAAGCCGTCAATTACGCCGGCTGATACCACACCGAAACTTGGGGCTTATTTCTCTTCTCTTGTGTCAGATTCTTCTTTGTACCACAACCTAGTTGGTGCTCTACAATATTTGACATTTTCTCATCATAATATCACGTATGCAGTGCAACATGTTTGTCCCTTCATGCATGATCCCTGAGAGGTACACATAGCGGCTCTAAAGAGAACTATTTGGTATATTCAGGGAACTCTTACTTTTTCCTTCTTTTGTCTCCATCCTCTGTTACATCCCTTTTGGCTTACACTGATGCTGACTAGGGTGGGTGCTTGGACACACGTCATTCGACATCTGGCTAATGTGTATTCTTAGGAGATAATCTAATCTCATTGTCGACAAATACATCGCCCACCTGTTTCGATTACATAGGTGTAATAAATATAATCAATTTAATATATTGGAGATCCCAAATTAGTGGATCGCAATATAATATATTTAATATATTGAGATCCCAAAATGAGTGAATCTTAATATGATAATCTTGTAATATTTATTTTATATCATTGAAATGAGAAGGACAACCTATTGTATTCCTTTACATACGTCAAAATAAGTTAATTGTACAAATTATATGACCAAACAAGTGTTTTTTTCATTTGTTATACTAGACTTGAACTTTGAAATGCACACTTTAAAATTCAAATTTTAATAATGTTTAATCATATGAAATATTTCTGTAGATGGCTTGTTGGCAAAGAAAGAATAACACAATAAAATCTATATATATCTAATGACGCTTAATTTAAAATGTTGAAGGTGTGCATCACGCTCTCTCCAAAATGATTCACATCATCATCATAGTATTTTCTCTTTCTTAGATATATATATATATTTCTCTCTCTTCATTTATCTTTATTGATTAATTGTTTTTCTATCCCTTACCATATATATATTCACACTAATAATATATAAAATATATATTTTTTCATCAATTCTATTAACCAAGTTTCATAATTAATTATTCTATGTCGGTTACTCTTATATATATATATTAATATTTTATTATTAATTATTTTAAAAATAAACCTAATGAATTCTCTTCTAAAATATTATATATATTAATCATGCTCTCTCCAAAATGATTCACATCATCATCATAGGTATTTTCTCTTTCTTAGATATATTTATTTCTCTCTCTTCTTTGTTCTTAGCAGGAAATCAGAAATCGTCTCTCCTTAGGTCTTTAATTGTTATAGAGAGTTGTTGATTATACATATTCTGAAAGGTATTTATTTGTTATTGATGCAATGAATATTTTTCTTGTTAGGATCGGGGACGCCCTTGGAAGACCGGTGTGTTTCCGGTTTCAGGAAGGGTGGCCGCTTACAACACACAACACTCTTTAGTGATAGTCCGGTTAGAGACTATAACCGTTCTCAGCACTACACAAACTGTCACA